>NC_139596.1:6056556-6509056 GCF_946808225.1 Silurus aristotelis
AGAAAGCCTTGCTGGCCCTGACAGCCAACCACAGGATTCTTGCAGTCATGGAATTTGTCAAGAAAATTTGAATAGTGCCACCTTCAGTACTGGAGAGAAACCTCAAAGCAAGCTTGTTAGCACATCTTCAATTAGACATCACCCTGTTAAACATCATTAATAAGTTTAGTATTAATACTTCTTCTAGAGATGATCTATACAGGCGGTGCGGCTGTGGCTGCCGTGAAAGGAGACATGCTGAGTTGTGTTCATTGGGTTCACACTGCATGAGACTCTCTGTGATGCAGCGCTCTGTTATACTGCGATTTTCTGTAATATACTATTCTATAGACGTGACGTCATAATGAGTGACTAAAGGCCAAGATGTTAAATGCATGGTTAGCCACTGCAGGGAGCAAATTACCTTCTGCAAAGTGGTGATAGTATCATGATAATTTACTATATAATTAAATCACATAACATGGGGAAAAAGGAAACATACTGGTCCCTATTTACAAAGAGTATCAGAAATAAGAAAGAACGCACATCTGGTATGTGGAGGCCATTACTGTACATTTAAAGCCATTTGTGTGTTTTTGTAATCCCTTGATTGAGATGTTAGTAAGTTTGTACTGAGAACTCTGACAGGTGCTCTTCAAATGCATTGATTTTGGAAGGAATTAGTTTTGGAACGGCTCATTTGCAATGACCAATCACAGGCTTTGTTGTGCATTGTGTTAGTTCTCCCAGCTGCCTTGTCAATAAAATGCTAAGTGAATGTTATTAATGAATCTAATGCTGAGGACATGAGACATGTGCATAAGTAATAAGACCAGACCTACTTTTTTTTCTCTCCACCTGCATGTTAAACTGTGTTTCTGGGTCTGTAGTCTACAGGGGGTGTAGTGCGCATAAAGTTAGATTGTTCTGGATGCTTACGCTTTTGTGCTCAGAACCAAGAGGACAGTTTCACAGCTTCACGATTCAGAAATGCCAAGTAAATTGGTCTTGTTTTTTTTAAATATTCCTTGTTATAAAAGCTTTTATATTATATAAAGTAACAGATTCTTGCTGCCTGTTGTCCATCAACGAAATCTTACAGCTTCTCTCTGGCTTCCCTTGATTCCGACATAAAATGCTTTATACGAGAGGACGCAGCTCAGCGAAGTTTGAGTTCAATTATAATTTCGCTGAAACAAGTAAAATAAAAAGCCATAAAATGATTTTTTGGCACGGCTTCGCTTTGAGCATGTTCAAGCGCAACACGCTGTCAGTGCAATCGCCACTCACTTTGCATTTGGCTCCAGATTGCAATGATGCAGCAGAAATGAGATAACCACATTTTGTGGTAATAAACATAATTTTAAAAAATGGAGGGGTTAATAAAAAATCCAATCCCACTTTGGCATGAGTATGATTGTTACAGCATGAGCATGCGGTGGTTCTATATGTTTATGGGTTTCAGACTGCTTCTGTATGGAAAGAATCCGAACATTGTATTTGTTGTGTTGCATTTACCAAACAGTATTCTAATTTAGCCAAACTGCTTGCTTATGCCATGCCAACTCAACTGACCATTTAAACACCTATTAGTGGTAGGACTTCATTTAAAAGAAACAAAAAAAACTTACTGATACCAAACAAATATATAGAAAAAAATGTGTGAAAATGTTTTCAGGACTTGCAAAGCAAAATATAAATGTATAGCAGAGGCATGCCAATGTCAAGAGGTTGAATTTGAAATAAATACATTATAAACTGATCAAAATGACCATATATATATATATATATATATTTTTTTTTTCTTCTTCTTTGTTATCTACTGTATTTTAATGATATTTTAGCATACAAAGATAATTTTTGTGTTTAAAAATAAATTAAACATTTATAAATTAAAGACGTTAAAACAGATAAAATGTATGTAAAATCTTAAAAAACTACACAAGGGGTTTACTATAGAGATGTCAGACTAATACAGAGATGAAAAGGCATTAAAGTGTTCAGAAGGTAAATGATGAATGTAGACATACATTAATGACACAGAGGCTCCAGCTTGGCATGGTTTCCTGTAATAATTTTTATGTCAATCTTCATAGGATCTCTCAGGTAGAGCTTGAATTAAAGATGTTCCATAAAAACAAAAATACACATGGCCTTTATAAGTCACATATGACTTTTTTTTGCTCCATAAAATTGTGAAATGGATTCCTTTGAATATCCGGTCCATCATGACATGAATGCGCTACATTCTGTAATTGCTGCAGATTTGTCAGCTTGCACCTTCATACCACTTCATCTCCTGTTCAGTCACATCACATGTTCTATCTATTGGATTCAGTTATATGACTGGGAGGATAATTAAGTAGATGGAGCCACTTATTATGAGTTGTAGGCATAAAGAAATATACAGAAAGTGGACAGCAATAATATTTCGATAAGCTTTAGCTTTTAAACAATGCTCGATTTGAATTAGGAGACTCGATGTGTGCCAAGAAAACATCCCCCACAACATTACAACAATTCCACCAGCCTGAACTGTTGACAGAAGACAAGCCAAGTTTATGGTTTTATGCTGTTTATGACAGATTCTGACCATATAATCTGTCAGGATGAGCAGAAAGTGAGATTCATCAGACCAATGTTTTTCCAGTTTTTGCACCCACTGTAACCCCAGATACTTGTTGGCTGTCAAGGGTGCAATGCAATGTGGTCCTCTGCTGTCTTTTTCTATAAGGTCAATGTCTTATGTCTATCTAAGGTGCTTTTCTGCTTCCTATGGTTATAAAGAGTGAAGCTTATCAGAGCTATACTAACCTACTGTCAGTTGGACAGGCCATTATTCCCTGATCAACAAGGTACCTTTGCCTGCTGTGCTTTTTTGTTTCATTGATGGTTTTTATTTTTTATACTATTCTATACAAACTCTAGATACTGTTTTGTGCAAAAATCTCTTAAGGCCAGCAGTTTCTAAAATACTCACCCAAGGGCATCTAGTGAAAAAATGGGGTATGCAGTATACATGCAGTGCACATAGAGAGCACCGTTGCATGTGTTGTATTTTTTCTTGTATTAACCATTGCATGTATTGCATTTATTCTTGTATTCATGTGCAGATGCACCTTTGCAGGGTTATTCAAAAAGAATGAACCGATTTTATTACGCAATATAACAACTGAACATTTCCAGAAGAACAACGCAACTACATCGTCCCTGTGGCAGCCATTCAAAACTTAGATAACTCCTCTTTCAAATAATCACTGACTCATTCCATGATGATGCTTGAGAACGGAAGCAATGATATCGGTTCATTATTAACACATAAATAACCCTGTATATGTATTTAGTTGTCTTTTTGGTTACTTGTTACTTACTGTAAAGTTACTTAATTATGGTTAACACATGAGTATGGGTTCCCCTTTAGAGTGTGGTTCCTCTCAAGGTTTCTTCCTCATAACATCTAAGGGAGTTTTTTCTTGCCACAGTGGCCATAGCTGCTCATCAGGGATAAACACACATCGTTCACCTAAACTCTTGAATTTCTGTAAAGCTGCTTTGAGACAATGTCTGTCGTGAAAAGCACTATAGAAATAAACTTGACTTGACTTGACGTGTTCCACAAATAGTAAAGATTCACAAAACCTGCTGTAAAAAATTGGGAGAACCCCTCTACATGTCTGTGGTCTCTAGAGGGGGTAATGCATGCACAATGTTATGCTAACTAGAGGTCTTGATTGGGTGGGTGCACATTTTGGATTAAAATCAAAAGGTTAATTTATCATCACAAAAATAGCAACATGAATAAAAAGAGGCTTGAAACGAACGCAAACTGCAACGCTGAGAGCATTAACCTGTAAAATCTGCTTGTAGTGGCAATCAAATAAAGCCTTGTGCATCCTGGGGGTTTATACACATTTGCAAATGTGTGCACCAGTAAAGGGTTTTGTTTTGCACCCTACATTCCTTAAGATATGTTTGTTTTCTCAGATCAGTATCCCATTCTTACATTCTGTATTTGGATTCTCTTTACTTTTTCCATTTGAATTTTACAAATATAGAATTTAAAGAAGCATCAATGTGTCATTTATTGGGGTGATTTTCCACAACTCCAAACTTACAGATCTCGACTTTCTTTTCCCATTACATTAACTGTTGTTATTGAATAAATCATAGTACGGTATATAATGAATAAAATGCTATAAACTGAATAACTAAGACCGAGTTGAGACTTTAAGAGGGCAATATTATCAGCCAGTTGGCCTTGGTTATATTTCCTACATGAGTGAGTCATTTCTGGCTTGCATCACTGCTGCGTTGGCCCTAGCAGATTTCTTTACATAATGTTCACCTCAGAAAAGCAGAAAGAACACAGTCTTACATATAAGCCGACAAAAACATAACCACCGTAGACAGAACAAATCCTCTGCTCTTTTGTCTGGACAGACTGTCTCTTCCTGAGTCTGAGACTGACAGTAAGATCACTGTTGGTTGACATTGTGATCTCTATGCATTATTGCAGGAGTTAAGGGCTTGTGGGTTCGCTCTGTGACAAGTAAAAGCCGATAAATACTCCGAAAGTTCTCACTTCACATACATAGTGAAGTGGGCGTAGAGGCTTTGTATTGTCTTGCATGGTGCATGGTTGATCCTGAGGTTGCAGAGCAGGTACTGTTTACATTTATTCATATTTATCAATGTTTATGAGGCATGAGGGATATTTTTTAATGTTACCAGGTGCAATAAATGGCCAAAAGAAAGCATGCAAATTCTTCGACAAAATGAAAAGTTAGAGACGTGTTTTCCAGGTAAGATTTATTGCAATTATTACAACATGCGAGGGGTAACTTTATAACTGTTAAAATAAAAATACATAGAAATAAATACAATAAGGTATATAGAAACCATGAAATAAATATGCCTAAATAAATTACCAATAGTAGACAGATAACTAGATATACATATTTCTTTGTACATTGTACCATGAACAACTACAGTATAAAGGAAAAGATAAAAAGCAAGGCTAAGGTCTTCATAAGGGTGGCAAAATATCTGAAAAAACATCCTTAACCACACGTGTGCACAACAAACAAGGAGAGCTGGTAAAACCATGGTGCGCCAAACACAAAAATAAATTCACCTTCATAACAAAAAAATTTCATGGGGAAAAAACAATCCAGTGTTTGTCCAGTGCTGTTTGAGTGCAAAATCCAAGGCAGAACTATTTTTCTACAGAATAAAGGACATGCTACAAAAAAAGGAAAAAAAAGGAAAAAAAAAGAGGTGGGACACACACACACACACACACACACACACACACACACACACACACACACACACACACACACACACACACACACACACACACACACACACACAATCATATTCCAACTAGAAAAAAAAAGTAGATTGATCCAACGTTAGCTGTCTAAAGTAGAAATTCACAAGGCTGTAATAAAAAACACAAAAACTACTGAGAAATTAAAGAAATTTCGTTTAAAAAAATATAACATTGGAGAGGTGAAAAAAAAAACCCGTCTGGAACTAGGACAGCTTCATTCACCTACAAATACACAAAATGATAAAACCACAATTCAGAATAAAAAAAAAAAAAGATGAAGCGCAATATCAAAAGTTTTCATCCCTGAGAACATGATAAGTGAACACAGGACAATCACTGTACAGAGAACAAACTATAAAAGCATAACTCTATATGTGCAAAGTCAACAATGCAACGCATAAACAAACCCCTACTACGCTGACAGGTGACTGGAAAAGGCAAGTATCCCAATACATGTCTGCCACGACTTCCTTCCTGGCCAATTATATAAAACAGCTGCTAATTATACAAATGATTCACAATGGAAAACGAAGCTGTGCCAACACACACTACCACTAAGATTTATCTAAATATGAAGAGTGTGAAAGTTAGCACAATCTTGTGTGTTAAAAAGTTGAAAGTTGTTTAGAAGTTGTTTAGGATCGATGTAAATCCGTTTAATCTAATTCAACTAGACACAAATCCTGACACTTTAGCTCAGCAGCTGAGCAGCTTAGCTCAGATGCTTCTATTGATGATAAAGTCTCTGACAGAAAAGCAAAAATGGCATTTTAGATACTTTCATAATAGCTGGTTCTCTCCCTCAAACTTAATCACATGTATTACAGGTAATCCTCTGAAAAGCTGTCCCAAGAAAATCAGCAGGGGTGGACGAAGTACACAAACCAAGTACTTGAGTTACTGTAAAGTAGAAATACAGTAGGTAAAATATTACTCCGGTAAAAGTAAAAGTGCTCCCTTTAAATTTTTAATTCAGCAAAAGCACAAAAGTATTTGCATTCAAATGTACTTAAGTATCCTCTGGAATATGATTTATTATGGCTATAATGTATCATAAATTTTGGTCACAACTTCTGCTTAAGCAACTCAGTTTATATAAAAAATTAAATAAAATACTCTAATGTCACTCTTAGCACACCAATCTATTACAGTTTTTCTCAGTCGCTTTGGAGCATTTTTCAGATCAGAAATGAAATTCTCAAAACTACTTGTTCGAACTTCACATCATTTAGTCATTTGTGCTCATCATAAGAACATTTCTTGTTGCTTTGATCAAATTGCGAATGCTTTTGTACATCATTTAATCGATTGTGTACAAGTGTCTGCTTTTTCCTACATTATCAGTTGTTTATGTCATGTTGATCAAAATGTATTATACTAGTTTCACCTAAATGGTTTTAACCCCCAAAACATTTAGGCATCAGTTCATTGCATAAGTCAATGAATGAAAAATGGTTAAACCAGTTGTCAAAATTTGTCAAGCTCTTCTTCTTCACAGTTCAATTAAACTTTTTTGGTAAATGTGTCTTGAATTGATGAATTGTGCAGATGAACCTTGAATGACAGTAATTAAGGGGCGTGTTTACTTTCAGATCAACCAATAATCAACTATTTCTCTAAAATAGGTCAAGGCTGAATCTCTTGAACTTTTACCGTAATTGGCGAGTGTTTATAAAAAGAGCAAAACACAGATTTACAATTTTTGGAAATGGATGAACAACTAGGAAACGAACATGGTCGAGAGCCAAGAATAAGGATGCAGCTGGAAGGGTAAGGAGGCAAAATAGAGGAAGAAGAGGCCAGAGACATAGACACATTTCTGATGAAATTAGAGCCACTATTGTGGACAATGTTGACAGTCATGGCCTCACAATGGTATTGCAAGGTATGATATCTGTTGTGATGTGGATGAAAATCAGTGGCCCGACAGACTGAGACGTCAGGGGGTAGAGACAGATTACATATAGTGTAATAGTGCGGCATGCGAAGTTCTGCCTAAGAAGTGTTTCCTATGTTTATCTTTTGGAATTCAGCCTTGACCTATTTTAGAGAACTAGTTGATTATTGGTTGATCTGAAAGTGAACACGCCCCTTCATTAGTGACATTCAAGGTTCATCTGCACAATTCATCAAGACACATTTACCAAAAAGTTTAATTGAACTGTGTAGAAGAAGAGCTTGACAAATTTTGACAACTGGTTTAACGATTTTGCACTCAACGACTTATGCAATGAACCCGGTGCTTAAATGTTTTGGGGGTTAAAACCATTTAGGTGAAACTAGTATAATACATTTTGATCAACATGACATAAACAACTGATAATGTAGAAAAAAGCAGACACTTGTACACAATCGATTATATGATGTACAAAAGCATTGGCAATTTAATCAAAGCAACGAAAAATGTTCTTATAATAAGCACAAGTGACTAAATGATGTGGAGTTTGAACAAGTAGTTTTGAGAATTTCATTTCTGATCTGAGATATGCTCCAAAGCGACTGAGAAAAACTGTAATGAATAGAATGATTATATATTAATATTAACCCTAACCTTAACCCAAAACCTTCTTTTCAACTACTTCCCCAAAAAAGTTGTTATTCCTCTTAAATTGTTCTGCTTGCTGTTGTACTGACAAGAAACTGTATGTTGGATGCAGATTGGTGGATTGCTGTGTGTTTGACTAGTTAAGATTTTATGCACTTATAAATAAAAAGAAACGACTGCTTTTACATACTGTAGTTGAATAAAAAGATATTTGACTTTAAAATGTGATGAAGTTAAAGTAAAAGTTTTCCCAAATGGAAATACTTCTGTACAGATATGCAAAAATTGTCCTTAAGTACAATAACAAATTACATTTACTTTGTTACTGTCCACCAGTGAAAATCTGAATATTTGCTGAATAGCGATAAGAGACATTTTTAATTAACCCCACCAATCAGAAGCATGTTTGCCACTAGGAGCTAAAAAAATCTTTTTTCATGTGGCCCAGATGTGGGTCAGTATTTTGGGCCACATATTACATTGAATGAAGGTTTAGAAATGGCCCACATGCTGTTGCCAGAGCAGGTTTAATATAGACCAGTTATTCTGTTGTCAGAATAATGCTAATATGCTAAAATCACACTAAAATAAATTATAGTTGTGTGTTTGACAAATAAAAGATACCAAAAACAATTAGAATTAAAATGAAGACACCTTCATTCCTGTAATCACTCATGCTAAAGCTGAAGCTAGATACACCAGCCTTACTCAAAGCTTATATGAAAAAATGCAGCTTGTTGTGTGACTGAGAAAACAGATAGTGTAAACTACTTTGACATTAAAGACTCCCATCTTGGAAACTTTATAACCGTTACGAAATACTGCCACCATAATACAAATATCCTGCCTAAATATTACTTCATATTAACCAGGTGTTAGAGTAGAAGACGAGGGAATGTTTTGTAATTTTTAGATTTTTTTGGTGGGGAAGAGGGAAGCATGGTAAGACCCTAGCTGAGCTGCAAATTCTTTTTTCAACCTGATTAAAAAACTTTGTTTCCAGTTTATCATAAAATTTGTACAGTTTTTTTTGTTGTCAGTATGACGATGCACAATTTCAGTATTTCTTGACATACAAAACTACGGTTTGGATTACAATGATTGAAAATGCACTAAAAGTGGAATTTCTTTTGTTTGGCATTTATGAATTTCAGCAGCACAAATGTATTTATATTGATTGCAAAAAACCAGACAGGATTCACACTTGTACTGTACTGTTATAGTGTTCGTCCGTTTGTTGGTTGTTCATCCATTTTCCGAAATTGTAATTTTGTGTTTTGCTCTGTTGCAAAATGAAGGTTCACAATATTCACCTTTTACCTATTTTAGAGATCCAGTTAATCATTTGTTGTTCCGATGCCGTTCTTCCACCTTAATAAGTGAATTCAAGATTTATCTGCACAATTCATTAATTCAAAAAACATTTACCAAAAAAAAGGTTTAATAGAAATTTAAGCTTGACAGATTATTACAACTGGTTCAACCATTTTGCATTCAATGACTTATGCAATGAACGGATGCCGAGATGTTTTGGGGGTTAAGACTATTTAGGTGGCCAGTATACTATTTTTTGTCAACATGATATAAACAACTGATAATGTAGGAAACAGCAGAACATTGTACATAATTAAATTAAATTAATGTACTAAAGCATTTGCAATTTGATCATGAGAATTGTTTTATCACAATTGACTAAATGACATGGAGGTTAAACAAGGAGTTTTGAGAATTTTACTACTGATCTGAGAAACACTCCAATACATCCAATAAATGACCCTGTATGATGCTACAAATTGAATTGGGTTTTGGTTTATTAGGAATTTCACACAGGGTTTCAGGTCTGCTGTGTTCATAAAAAACATAAAATGATCTGCTTTGCAATTTTTTCTTTGACAAGACAAGCCCATAGGCTTATGGATTATTCATCGAAGGCTTGTAAAAAATCTAGAGGAATTTTTCATTTGAGCTCTCCCTCTACTCATCTCTCACTATCTTTCTGTCACCTTCTGTCATCCCGTGTATAATGGTGTCTTAGCTCTGGGGGTTAAATGGCTAAATTTGACTGGTGGTTCTCAGTAGGTGACCAACAGAGCTTTTTTTTATCTTTTTTTTTTTTTTTTTAGTACATTTGAGTAATTCTGTCATGTCACAAGGTTCATTTTTCAACAAGAGCTAAACACAGTCGACCACAATCAGGCAAGATATTCCATTCAGGTTGTCAGATGGTATTTACCAGAGAAAGGCGGTCTTTATTTTTAGAATGTGGTATTTATACATGTAAATGACCAGGTCTCTGATGCAGTACTGACTCACACACTTGATACTTTGCCCTTCATGACCCGTCTGTTCAACAATCTTTCACTGAACACTGAGGCATGCATTCAGCCCTGGATTCATCTCATTTTAGTACATAGCCTATAAATATCTCCTAACGTTGGTCTCCTGCATAGAGAGGCTTGTCCAAAAATGTGGTTATTGAGATTGAGTTGCTGCAGTAGTAATATTCTGAAGCTTCATGACAGTCAAATTGGGCTGGTAGGACACTAATGAGTGCATTCATCTGCCTTGTTAAGCCTCTATCACACTGATACGCTATAGGCAATTTTAGTCCCTATTTAGAGCTGCTTCTGCCAATTGTTCTGTAAATTAATTGGAATCTACTCTTCTAAAAAAGCAGCCCAGTATTACAGAATCCTGTATTTCTATACATACAGTTTATAGTGTATAATACACAAATGCAGCATTAATAAATATCACAAGACCAGTTACAGTTTTTCTCAGTTACTTTGGCACATTTATCGAATCATCCTTAATATTTGCATACAAGTACATTCTCAAAACAATGTGTACAAACAGCAAACACATTGGATTTCTTGCAAAAGAAATTGTAATTCTGTGTTTTGCTGAATGAAGGTTCCTAAGATTTCATTTTTAGAAAACTAGTTGATAATTGATTGTTCTGATGCCGTTGACTCGCCTTCATAAATGAAATTCAAGATTTATCTGCAAAATCAATCAATTCAAGTAACATTTGCCAAAAATAAAAGGTTTAATAGAAATTTAAGATTGACAGATTATTACAACTGTTTCAACCATTTTGCATTCAATGACTTATGCAATGAACTGATGCCGAGATGTTTTGGGGGTTAAGACTATTTAGGTGAAACCAGTATAATATATTTTGGTCAACATGACATACACAACTGATAATGTACGAACAAGCAGACAATTGTACACAATTAATTAAATTATGTTCTAAAGCATTTGCAATTTGATCAAAGCTCCAAGAATTGTTTTTATGATGTTCACAAGTGACTAAATGATAAGGAGTTTTGAGAATTTTATTACTGATCTGAGAAACACTCCAAAGCAACTGAGAAAAGCTGTAATAGATTCCAATTTTCATTTGTCCAGATATCGGGATTTTTTTTTCCAATTGTTGTCTCAGATTATTCATCGAAGGCTTGCTGACAGGACGGAAATCCGATGGTCTTTTTTTATTTAGATTTTGATGGCCAATAAACCTGCATTTTTGTCGCACCTTGCCTGTAAAAGAGTAGTTATTTGAGAATTATAGAAGCCTTTCTGTCAGATGAATCTGCCTGCTTAATCTATTCTGACTTCTCTATTTGACCATGAATTTCCAACTAAAGAACTGCCCCTTTTAAGCCCCATTTTGCATAGACTGAAATTCATCAACTAAATTGCTTGATTTGTATATATATATATATTTTTTACTTTTAATATAAGTGGGTGCTTCAAATGCAAGTGATGGTGGCATTGTTATTATTAGTAGTAGCAGTTGTAGTTGTAGTATAGCAGCAGCCATTACTGTACTGTACAGTATGTCATGTATTATGCTGAATGCACATATGTATGAATGCATGTACAGTATGTAGCTTGCATATACAGTACAGAGTATGCTATATATCACAGACTATTCCTGTCCTTTTTTTTGAAAAACAAACCTCTGTGATCTTACAAATACGTGCTTCTTCCTGAGGAAGTAAATTCAGAAGCACCTCTGTGGTGTTTTCATAACCAAGTCAGCATCAGTCAGTCAGGTAGAGCAGAGTCTCAATAAGAGGATCCACAGTGTCTTTGTGCTAAACGTGTACCTCTGACTCAGTGCACATCTTTTTATTTTGCTCCTGCCACTTTTCTTATTTTTTTTTTTATTTTTTTTTGCTTTTACCTTCTCACTCGCTCAAAGGCCCAGAGTTAATTATCCTCTGTAAAAACAAAAGTGCCAGACTTTTATGAACTTCATCTGCTGAGCTGAAGGCTGATACTGTATATAAGGCTGACCAAGAAGCCTATAAGTATATATATATATATATATATATATTCACACAACTTCCTGATCTCTGTAAAGCTATCATATTAAATGAGAGTTGGATGGCTGTGGATGTTTGCCAGGTATAAATGGAGCTCAGAGAGCAGTACAGGGATTTATTTCGTTTTTTGGTCTACAGGGGTCTTGTGCACGAATGGTTATGGATTTAACCATCCCTGTACACTATGTCATGCAAAGGAAGGTACTTGGTACTGCACACGTGTGCATGTCAGTCTGATCTGAATGTGATATTAACATTTATTGGAATTAAAGCGAGATGAAGAGCAGTAATTATTTATCTGGCTGACTTTGCCTTTGTGTGCACTGATGGATTAAATTAACACGCAGACTAAGTGCTGTGATTAATGATATCTGCATAAACAGCAAGACATTAACTCCAGATGTGGTGTGAAATGATAAGGTCGCAATAATTGCCCTCTTGAAAAACATAATTCACCCCCCCACCTCCCTCCAATCCACCTTGTTTCTTTCTCCACTCATATTCCTTCTGTCTTTCTCCTCCACTTCACCAGGTGCTGAAAGGATGCAATAAGCTCTGTTTATCAGTGTGTTCGATGGGCCGGATCCCTGGAGGTTATGTGACCAATCATGTGTACACCTGGGTAGATCCTCAGGGCCGAAGCATCTCTCCACCCCCTGACCTGCTGGAGCAGCATACTGCAGGTGGACGGCATTTTAACAGCCAGCGTCGTGGACACACCCCACTACAGGGGGCGGAGAGAAGGGTGAGTGTGTGGCTCACTGCTTTCTGTCATTAGTATGCCTGTACAAGGGTCTGGGTAAGCAGCCAGATTAAATGGTGGCAAAAATTACAATTAAGTGTTAAAAAGATTTTTATTTGTCATTAAATAAGGCATTTCAAATTAGTATTACACTTTCTTGCAATACATTTGCTTAAAGCCATGGACACTGAATATATGAGACCCTGAGATCGCTGTTTATTCTGCATGAAACATTCTATCAAATTGAAAAGGAAAAAACTAATAAAATAACAGAGGCTTTGCTACAAAATCAGACTTTTTACACAATAATGACATTCTTAAAATCCATTTTTAAAGCATTTTTAGAAAAATATATTTCTTAAGCATGTTTTCAAGTAGTTCATTTATTACACTTAAATACAGTAAACATTTTGGCAACATCTGCCTTAACACTTCATGTTATTCTCTTTAACATGTTTGTTTCTTTCTCTGTTTCCATCTCATCCACACTTTGGCCTTTTAGTCAATCATCTGTGAACTCTGAACTCTGTATCGCCACTTTATCTTGCTCAGTCTTTCGCCCTCCTTCACCTCTCCAGTCAATCCCGACCCTGCCTCAGATTTTCACCTCAAACACGAACACTCTCTTCCAGCGCATTATTTGGGAAGGACAGGACTGAATCCAATTGCCAGATTTTCTATACAAGATGTTTTTTTGATGATATGAAAAATTCCTAATAAAAACTGACAGCCATGTGCTCTGTTTAGAAACAGACATTCACAGCAAGCAGGAGAAACATTTCAGAGCAATGTATGATGTGCTGTTTTTCCCCCAAAGGAAGCTGTGATATGAGTTTAGGTCCAGCCCAGGCAACAATTCTTTCTGTCTGTCAGCATGATTTATTTTCCCATCTAACCCAGACAGATCTACAGTCATTTATCATATGATCATTGCACCTGCATCTTAAGTTGTTTGTGATTTGGCTGTTTAGACTTTGAAGGACTTTAAAGAGGCTTTAGTTATTAAGATAGTCAGTTGCCTAGTATTTGATCTCAAATGTCATTTCCAGCTAATAGGTGCACTGTAATAACATTTTAGACTGCTTTATATTCTATTTGTATTCCCAAATGCTTAATGGTGCTGAAGGATTTGAGGTTTTTTGGAGGTGACCCAGACAGCTTGACTTATTATTGTAAAAATGGCTTAGGTCTCTGAAATTGGACAGTTTGGTTTTATTGTCTTAATGATGCAAAGCTAAAATGGTCACCCATAGTCATTATGAAAATAGATGGCTGAATTAATAAAAATGGAAGGTTAGATACAGATGTAAGATGCATAGAAATATGTATAGATAGGTAGCTGGTTAGACAGATGGCTTTTTAGTTGAGATGGATGATAGAATAGTTGAATGGATAGGGAGATGAATAGATGGATAGTTAGATAAGCAGATTAATCCATTGGGAGTTGGATAGATGGATGGTTAGATGGTTGGTTTGACATGGATAGATTAAAGGTTGGATGGATGATTCGATAAGTAAAGGGTTGGGTGCTAGCTGGATATGTAGATGGATGTGTAGCTAGGTAAATGGATGGCTGGTTGGGTGTGTATGATTGTATGGGTAGAGTGATTGATGTTAGCTGAAGATGGATGGATGGATGGATGGATGGATGGATGGATGGATGGATGGATGGATGGATGGATGGATGGATGGATGGATAGATGGATGGAGGATCACATGAATAGTGGGTTGGATGGTTAAAGTATGGTTAAAGTGGTTGTTTTCTGTAAAGCTGCTTTGAGACAATGTCTGTTGTGAAAAGCGCTATACAAATAAACTTGACTTGACTTGACTTAAAGGGACAGATAGAATAAGGAGTAGATGGATGGATTGACATAGATATTGAATAGATAGCTGAATGATTGGATGCAGTAGAAAGACATTACAGACTTTTGAAGAAAAGATTCTCAATAACTCTTGCTAATACAGCATAACGGATTAAGTGGGAATTTGTAATATGTATTATGTTTGATCTTTTCATATGTTTTTGTCTCTCCAGGTCACAATCTCCTTGGATGACGGACGTCCGCTGGGTCTGATGATCCGCGGAGGAGCAGAATATTCCCTCGGCATTTATATTGCCGGAGTGGACCATGGATCAGCAGCAGAGGTTGGAGGCTTAAAGGTAAAACCCAACAACAAAACATGGTGCTTACTTAATGAAAATATTTTTGTCAGGTATTAATAATAGTTTTAGTTATATGAAATCGGTAGTTTTGTGAGTGTTGCCACTGTTAGTGTTATTTCTGTGCTTTATGGATATGACAGTTTATAGTGTCATGCTGCCATAACAGTGATAAAAATAGAAACGCTGAATTCAGGAAGCTATAGTGATGATAGTAAGGATGCATCGGCCTCTTTCAGTTTGCTGATTATTGCATATGTGAAACTGAGGAAAGGTTATGAGCAGCTGCAGGGCATTTCTGGACATGAATTGCTTCACAAAACAGGATATTGCTGACTGAATGTGAGAAAGAGGCCTGAGATGTCAGACACCAGAAGCGGATAACTCCACACCAGTGATCACTGCAAGGCTGAGACTGCATTTAATCCAGTTGATACAACCCATTAGCTAATTAGAAAAAAGGTATTCGTAGGCTAATTGTCCAGTTTTTAGCCTAAATAATAACACTAACACCTAAATTAATATATTATTGGTATGCAAATGTAAGACAAGTTCATTTGGGGGTTACATTTTGATTAGGCTATATTATGTGAAACCAAACCTATGATTCTTTACCACATCTTTAATGATTCCCTACAATAGGATAAGTGTGTTATCCTATTAAAAAGGGGGTTCCTCAAAGGGTTCCTTTTTGGATAAGGTAAACTGTTCAGTCATGTAAAAATGATTGTACATCCTTTTTTTGAATAATTAAAATCACCTGGTACTTATCAGGTCTTTCTATCAGAATTTGGTTAATACAACCTTAGATAAACAACACAACATGACATATAACACTGTGTGCTTATTATTATTAATAATATTATTTAACAAAAATCAAACTGAAATGGAGAAACCATGTGTGAAAAACACCTGGGTGTTTCGTGGTTTAAACTCTGAATGGCCTGCGGGAAGAAGCTCCTTGCTATTCTCTCTGTATTTGCTTTCAAGGAGCGGAAGCGCTTTCCTGAACGTAACAGGGAAAAGAATCCATTGTTGGGATGGCCGAGGTCATTCACAATCTTTCTGGCCCTGGTCCGGCACAGCATGTTATAAACGTCCTGTAGGTCAGGGAGCTTTGTGTGGATGGTACGTTCAGCTGAACCAGGAACCAGGAAGTGATGCTACCCATCAAGACGCTCTCAATGGTGCAAGTGTAAAAGGTTCTTAGTACCCGCAAGGGTAGTTTAAAATTCTCAGGCCTTCTTCACCAGGGTGTTGATGTGACAGGACCAAGACAGGTCCTGTGTAATGTGAACACCTAGGTACCAGAAACTGTCCACACTCTCCAATGGGGTCCTGTTGATATTTGGTAGCTGGTTTGACCGCTCCTGCTTCATGCTGAAGTTCTCCTGGCACCATATCTTCAGGTTTTTTATTTCCTGTAGGTAGGCTGTCTTGTGTTGTTGGAGATGAGGCCCACCACAACAGTGTTGTCAGCAAAGTTGATGGAGGTGGAGTTGGAAGTGGCCACACAGTCATGTGTACAGTGAGTACAGCAGGCATGTCAGAACACAACCCTGAGGAGCTTCAGTGCTGAGGGTGAGGGTGCATGAGGTATGTTTGCCCACCTGTATGGCTTGTGATCTGTCAGGAAGTAGGAGATCCATTGACACAGAGGTGGGTTGAGTCCTATGACCTCCAAATTAGAGGTGAGCGTGAGGGAATTATGGTGTTGAACGCTGAACTGTAGTCCACAAACAGCATTTTTGCATAATTCCCTTTTCTGCAGTCCAGGTGGCTCATCGTTGTATGAAAAAGATGAGCAATGGCGGTCTTAGTAGAGCTGCTCTGGTGGTATGTGAACTCTAGAGGATCCAGTGTGTCTGGTTGTGATGCAGTAATGAAGTCTCTGACCAGTCTTTTAAAGCAATTCATCACTACTAAGGTCAGGGCTACAGGGCAGTAGTTGTTGAGGCAGGCGAGCTGGGGCTTCTTAGAGACAGGAATAATGGTGGACTGTTTAAAGCATGAGGGGACAACAGACTGTTCCAGGGAGAGTTTAAATATCTCAGTGAAGACCGGTGCTAGTTGGTCAGCGTCATTGCAGCAGTTCATTGAGCTTTGCGAGCTTTTGTTAATGCACAGCTCTGTTCTTGGGATCATTGTCCTGTTGCATGACCCAATTTCAACCAAGCTTTAGCTGTCAGACAGATGGTCTTATATTTGCCTCTAGAATACAATGACTGCAACTTTCCCAGGTCCTGTGGCTGGCTACAAATAAAAGGCTAAAATCATCATTCCTCCACCTCAATGCTTGACAGATGGTATAAAGTGTTTGTGCCAGTAGGCTGTGTTTGTTTTTTGCCAAATCTGGCAATGTGAATTATGGCCTAACATATTCATTTTGGTCTCATCTGTCCAAAGAATAGGTGAATTAGCTGGGATGTCTAATCCTAAGGAGATTGGCTGCTATGCATGTTTTCCTCTAATGAATAATGCTCCACACTCGGAGTGATGGAATTGTTTGAAAATGGCCTTTCTGATGTCTTTTCTCCTTAGCGTTATATTTTCACACATGTATCTTCCAGACCTGAAACTGTTCAAATTTGGGCCTTATAGAGGTGGTCACACTCTTATTTACCAATAAATGTAAGGCATTTATATAGCAGCACATGGCTGCTATTTAGCCACTTAAATCCTATAGAAGTAGTAAAGGTGTACTTTTCACTTATGGTGTTTCCATTTTATCTTTATTTTGTAAAATAAATAATAGGATGGTGTTGTGTGTTCTTGTTCTGAGGTTTAATTTACCTAATTTTAAGACCTACTTAAGACCAAATGATTTTTATAATGTCCTAATATGTATAACAAATTAATTCAAAGAGGGTGTACTTTTATTTGCATGTGAATGTTTGTAGCTTTTTATATGTTCTCCCAGGGGGAGAATTGTTCAATGGCAATTTTTTTTTCTGAAATAAACACTTGGAAACAGGTTATCTGTCCTCTGGAAAACAGAAACTCTATATTAAAGAGTTCTACATACACTTTAAGGGGTTCCATTAGTATACAAACTATAGAAGATTTTAGATAACTAGGTGAATTTTTTTTATATAATTTGAATTTTACATTTATATCATCCCCTAATAAACATTTATTAGCCCAATGATGGGCAAGGCTATTTAATGGCATAAGCACCATTCTACTATTTTATTACCGAGGCCAAACTATTACCTTAGCTACACATAATTCAATGTTCTGACTTAATTCCTTGCTCGGTGTAAATAACTGTGTCATGTAATGAGCCGATCTGTTTCATGGAATAATCAGCTTATTAGATATGTAACATTGGGAGCGGTAAATTAGACCACTGCTCCTATTTTCATTTTCTCTCCTTTCATTCTCCACCCTAGACTCCTGTAAATAAAGGTTTTTGGCCTGAAGCACTAGCTGCTTCCCTATGTGGAGGAAAACATCTACATTTTTAACTCTATTTTATTCCAATGCAGAACCACATCTTTCAGGTCTGGAAATAGACATTAGCATTCTCCAGGTCGATAAAAAGATTAATAAAAAGCTTCTGTTTTTCTCTTCCGAATGTTAAAAAAGAGCTTTTGTGTGTTCTGATTTGAAAAGGTCACAGTGAAGAAAGTAAAAAATAACTTTTTCAAATGTTGGAATTAAGCGATGTGACATTGTTCTTATACTCATACCATAAAGCTTATTATATTCAAGGACACCTGTTAAATATGTAACAGAAAAAATGAAACAAGAATCAGTATACAATAGGGTATTAAAGAATTGTTTGCAGATGGGGTTTGGAAGTGATCCACAGAAATATTGAATAGACTGATACAGATTACATACTTAAAAAAAAGAATGATCTCACATTAAAACAAATAAATATCCGACTACACACAGACACGCCAACAAATCCTGCACAAACTCACTAATACAACACTGCAAGGCTTTTGCAGGAAGAGCTGAGAAACATAATCCACTTTACTTTGTTTACATACTGTACTTCCTTAGGCCATTCATTATATGACTGTCCTATAAACTATGCTTTTTCTTAAAGCAGTAGTTTTATACTTTTAATACTGTTATCCACAGCTAGTGATTACCAGAATTCTCTTCCAACCCCAATGCAACAGCCCTAATATAAATAATCAATCTACATGATTAGTCTGATTGGATTTACTGGATTAAATTAAATTAGATCTCTACTCCCCAGTTTATTACAAAAAGTCAGCTTTTCGCACCAATCAGAGGAAAGGGTGATGTAATAATAAAACTGTTTACAGCTGCTATTAAATGATAATAGGTACTAATATACACTATATGGATAAATGTATTTGAACACTTGTCCTTTACAGTCATATGTGGTTCTTTCCAAACTGTTACCATAAAGCTGGTGGCACACAATTGTATAGGACGTCATTGGATGCGATATAATACAACTTTGCATTCAAGTTTATTTCTATAGCGCTTTTCACAATTGACAATGTCTCAAAGCAGCTTTACAGAACTTAAGAATTAAAGTAAATTATGTGTATTTATCCCTAATGAGCAGCCTGGGGCGACTGTGGCAAGGAAAAACTAACTAGATGAATGACGAAGAAACCTTGGGACGAACTAGACCCAAAAGGGGAACCCATCCTCATTTGGATAATATCAAGAGTGCGATTATAAATCTTAAATCAATACAAAATACTGGAGAGTGAGAACTACCATTAATACCCGAGTGTGTGATTCTGATTAATGTCCTTTCTACAGTCTTATACAGACATTTGACATTGTGGATCCAAAATTTGAAGAGGTCCAATGTCCAAACTCTACATGAATTGGGATCCAAATGGCACTGGTATGTTTCTAGCTGGTTCAGGATGTTTGCGGGGTCAACATCTACTTCTTTGAAGGTCCATAATCTTTATGAGGTGGGACACAACTGGAGCTGGCTCAACCTTGGGATGCCTCAGGATTAGTAGAGAAAGAAAAACAGTGGAGAGGAAATAGAGTAGCTGCTGTTCATAACATTAACAAGCACATGTTTATAAGGTGCATTTGTTTACATGTACTGGAGCACAAGCTTTTGATATGTGATATGTGTAGATCTTGCTATCTTGTCTTTAATCTGCACTGAAATTGTGAGAGTGTGTCTGAGTGCTGAACACTGTCAGAAAGGCTGTTCCAAAGTTCAGGAGCTTAATGTGAAAATGCTCTACCACCTTTAGTGGACTTTGGACTTTTAGTAAGTCATAAAATAGCAGAGTTTAGAGATCTCAAAAGTGTGACAGATTAGGGCTTTTTAAGTAAGTAGCAATAGTTTGTAGTTTATTTGAAACTTAACAGGTAGCCATTTTAGGGAAGATAAGATTGTGGTTATGGTGCAGGACATCCACCTAGTAATACATCACATTTTTTTTTTTGTAGTATGGTTGATATTATTTTTAAAAGACAAGTTGCTTTCTAAAACAACTCCCAGGTCTTTTATTGTTGAAATAGTAGTTACATTAAAACCTTCTTAATGCAAGTTGAATTGGCGCTTCTGTGTACTGGTTTTGGGCCGATTAACAACATCTTCATCTTATTATAATTTAACAATATAAAGTTATGAGTCATCCAATCTTTTAATTCTTTAACACACTCAGTTAACCTGGTTAATTGAGCTGTTTTGTCTGGTTTTAATGAGATATATAGTTAGGTATTATCGGCATAATAGTGGAAGCTAATCCCTTCTAATAATATTTCCCAAGGGAAGCATGTACATTGTGAAAGGCAGGGGTCCTAGAACTGAACCTTGTGGCACCCCATATTTAACTTGGATTAACCTGGATAGTTCTCTGTTTAAATCTAAAAAAGGTAAAGATCAGACAGGTAAGATTTAAACCAGCTTAATGCCTGTTTCTGAATGGCAAGGTAATTCTGTAAGTGATTCAGGAGAAAGTCATGCTCTATAGTGTCGAATGCAGCACTAAGATCTAGTAAAACCAACAGAGAGATGTAGCCTTGGTCTGAAGCTAAAAACAGTCATTAGTGATTTTAACTAGAGCAGTTTCTGTGCTATGATGGGGCCTGAAACCTGACTGAAACTCTTCTAAGATATTGTTTTCTTTTAAGAAGGAACATAACTGGGCAGACACAATCTTTTCAAAAAATCTTTGACATAAACGGAAGGTTTAAAATAAGTGTGTATTTTGATAGTTCGTTTGGATTCAAATTAGGTTTCTTAATGAGAGGCTTGATAACTGCCAACTTGAGGGGTTTAGAGACATGACCTAAAGATAGCGATGAGTTAATAATATTGAGAAGAGGCTCACCAGCTGTATGTAACACTTCTTTCAGTAGTTTAGTTGGAATAGGATCTAACAGACATTGAAATTAGTCAAGCTTTAGGTGAGACTGGATCACAAGATGCTGGCAGAGGTTGGACCTCCACAATTGTGTTTCTAATACTTTTAATATTTTTAGTGAACAAATGTATTAAGTCCTTACAACTAAACTGCGATTGGATATTATTTTCAAATATTTAATTTTGAGTTAATTTAGCCACTGTACATAAAAGAAACCTAGAATTCTTTGGTTGTTTTCTATGAGTTTGCTCAGGTGCGCAATCCTAGCCGCGTTTAGTGCCTGTCTGTAGCTAAGCATACTGTCTTTATATGCAATAAAAAAAACTTTAAATTATTATTATTTTTTTCATTTTCTTTTTAGATTATGGACTGCTCTCTTGAGGGCATTAATATCACTATTATACAATGGTCCAGGTGTTTTTTCTCGAATCTTTTTTAATCGAATGGGTGTCTAGTGTGCTAGTAAAGATAAAGTCTATGTTGTTAGCCATTTTGTCAAGATCATTTGCATTTAAGGGTTTAGTGAGAAGTTGAGCTCAGATCAGGCAGGATACTTATGAATCTGTCCATAGTGGTTGGAACAATAGTCCTACCAATTCAATAACTTGGTGAGACGCAGCTAATCTGCTCTACTGGTAGTGTGTTTAATATACTCTAAGGTAATGGTCTGTGATATAAGCACTGTGAGGTTAAATATCCATATCAGTGACATCTGCTTCACGGGATATTATTAAGTCTAGTGTTTGATTAAAACGATCAGTCGGTATAGTGATGTTTTGTTTAACCTCAAAAGAGTTTAGTAAGTCCACAAATTATATCACTATATATCATTTGCATTATCTATGTGAATATTAAAATCTTTTACAAGCAGCACTTTATCAAAATTGACCAAGAGGTCTAAAAGAAAATTAGCAATCTCTGGAAGAAAATCAACGTAGGGCCCTGGGGGGTCGGCACACGGTGGCCAGCACGAGAGATAGTAGGGGTTTTCTATGTATGTCTGAAAGTACAACTTTAAGAACAAGCGCTTTCAATGATTTAATCCTGAATCTTAATTTTTGACTAACATTACGAAGGGCAATATAAATGGTTGCTACACCACCTCTCACCACCAGTCTGACAGGGCTTATGCTTATAAGCATATCCTGATGGTATAGACTCATTTAGACTCATGTAATAATTTGGTTTAATCCAGGTCTCAGTGAGAAAGAGTGCATCAGTGATGATCTCATTTACAATGAGTGCTTTGGGTGCAAGAAATCTAATATTTAGAAGACCCAACTTTTTAGAATTTTTTTGTTTGCTTATCTGACATTTTCCAGTTTTAACTGCAATAAGATTATTTCTAGATCTTGTGTATTTATTCCTTGGTTTTACTACACGAGGAATAGACACGGTTTCTATAAAGTGGGCTGTGTGTGTACTTGTAACTATTTGGTTTGTTGTACAAATGTTATCATAATTGTGAATTGCATGCTGTCTTACCAGTCAGATGGTGTGCAGTATTCTGGAGATGTTTTTTGATAGGACTGGAGCTCCAACTCTGATGAGGTGCAGGCCATCAGAATAGAAAAACCTAGGACGCTCCCAGAAAAGATTCCAATGATCTACAAAGAGTAGTTTGTGTTCTCGACACCATGACTGTAGCCATTCATTTAGTGCAAAAAGTACTGAAACTCTCAATTCCTCACTGGTAAGTGGAAAGGGGTCCTGACACTATGATCCTCGTCGTGGACGATGTGCTGCGTACCGTCTCCACCAGGACCCTAAAGTTTCTCTTCAGGATCTCCGTTTGCCTTAGCCTGGTGTCATTCATCCCGGCATGGAGAACAACAGTTCCGAAGTTCTTATTCAGGATCACGGTTACCTGTGCAGCAACATCGAGAACACGAGCACCAGGAAAACCGTGACTGTGTACCTTACCTATGGCTGCAGTAGCGTGGACATACCGGACAATGGAATCGCCAAGAATCACAGTGTCGCATTTCAGGCACAATTCAAAATCTAGTGGAACATCTTCCCACAAGAGTGGAGGGAATTTTAGGAGCAAATTGGGACTAAATGCGATGCTCAGAAAACACATACCATACTTATGACCAGGTGTCTGCAAACTTTTGGCAATCTAGTGTACTTTGTGGCCATTTCTCATTAAAAGTAACTATAGATGGATAAAAACTTTGCTTTAGTGTAAATAAATACACTAACGTGTATATAAGTAAATAAAAAAAACTCATTGGCACACATGTTATTGGGAAGGCAATCAGCAATCCATCTTGTGTGTTGATCATCAAAGTGATGCATCAAACCAAGCCACCATTGATTATTTATTTATTTATTTATTTTTGTAAGAGAATCTAACAATGTTGCAAGTACAAAAGCTTTTCAAGTTTTTGTTCAGGGGGGCTAAAGGATGTAGGATTGAGAAGTTGAGATGCTGAGAGGAGTATTAGGAAAAAGCTCAATGTTTTACTTACAGCTGTGATCCTTGTAGCCAACAGAGAGCTCAGAATTAGAAACTGCTCCCTAAAGATGGTGTAAATCTCTCCCTCTCGGCCAGCTGCAGGTAATGTTTTTAGTAAGGTGTTGGACTCAGTGACGTCGTGCCATAAAGCAAAGTGGCAGTAATGACAATCTACCTGACTGTGTTAAGGTGTTTTTCTCCTTGGTACCTCTATTTGTGCGAGAATTGAGAAAGGTATCTGATTGGCTTTGCCCTCCCAGTGGGAACGTGAACCTCCTGGGTCAATAACCAGTATTTCATCAATGTGTCTGCACCACTAGAATACACTTAGTCACATAGTGAGAGCGCGTTGGACTTGTTCTGAGCACACAAGACTGAAAATCACAGGTTTGATTTAACACAGATGACCTTCTTTTCTTCATCGATTATGTTCTTCATCGATTATGAAGAACTTTATATTACAGTGGCAGGGAGTCAGTGGCCAAAACTCTATCAGAATCACTGACTTATATTTTAATTTATTTTTGTCCATAAATATGTATTAAATTATTCCCAATATTCTATTTTCTTCATTTCATACCATTTGTTTTGGATGCACTGTGAGGAGCAGTGTCACCGAGTGTAAATTTCAGTTTGACTTTCTATCTAATCAGATTTCAGCTGCCATGCTGAAAGGAAAAAAGAGAATTGCTGTAAGGCCAGCACTGTGAACACTGAAGGCATTCTATTGGTTCAAATCTATGTTGCTTAAAGCTGTTGCTCTTACCAATCAGATTGCAACTTGCTTACTCCAAGGCTTACTCTAGAAGGTGTCTAAACAGTTCAGCAGTCACATCCTTTGATTGGATGAGATTGGATTGATAAGTCAGAGAGCGTTTTTTTTTTTTCCACAATGGCTGACCGAGGAGAAGAAATTGTGAAACATATGGGACATAGTGAGGAAAGGTCAGCCAAAATATTTGTTAAGCTTTTTCATGAACCATTTATACTTTTTCATTTTAGTACAATTTGCACAGAAACATACACTTTGGTTTAGTTGGGTTTCTTGCTTTATTATTGCCATTCATTCTTATTGTATGAGATACTTGTCTGTGATGCAGCTCTGTGTTACACTGCGACTATACTGTCATAATAGATAGATAGATAGATAGATAGATAGATAGATAGATAGATAGATAGATAGATAGATAGATAGATAGATAGATAGATAGATAGATAGATAGATAGATAGAACTTTATTGTCATTGCATACAGTAGGTACACATAATGATGGTAAAAAATAGGTGGACTGACTCAGGTAGGACTAAAGGCCTAAGTGTAAAATCCCCAGCCCACCACTGGTATATTGTTCTTGCGAGACTGAAATGTGGCACAATTTGCTGTAGGAAAACAGTTTAACTTTATAGTTCAAAAGTCTTTTTTTGCATTTGCTTTGTGCAAAATGATATTGTGTTAAACTTAAAAACATTTTAGCTACAGTTTGTTATTTAAATGAAATCTTGTGTTAAAAAAAATCATATTTAGTTTAAATGAAAATGTCAAGTCACAACACAGGTTAGAGAATTTGATGGAGACAGTTAGGTTAACTGAATTGACCTGAGAATGCGATGTGTCCAGAGGAAAGTAACAGCCTTCCATCAGCTGTTCAAGCATCCATGTGTGTACATCTGAGAAATCTTATCTTGACTGATGCTCATAGTGTTTGTCCCATCTGCAAGGCCCTATGCTGGGTCTAATTAATGTCTGGCCCCATCACAGCTTGGCTGGATATGACTGCAGCTGAGTCTCGGTAGACATGTTTATCAGTCAGATGTTGTCTGGGTCGGTCTCAAGATAGATGTAAGGCTGTGGCTGAGCCAGAGGACCTTTTCTTTTTGCTTGTACGTGAGTAATCTACATTGCGGCTCATGTGCTTTTTTATTACCAGCTGGAGAACACTGGGAAAAATAGGGTTGTGGGGTCTGCTTTGCTTTACCTTGCCTTGCGTTGAATCGGGTTTGTGCGATTGTAACAAAGAGAGAGAAAGAGTCCTTAAGGGCTTAAGCAGACGCTCCACTTTAAAGCAAAAAAAGGGATTTAGAGATGTAGGAGTGGGGAGTGGAAATGGCGCAGAGATTGGACTAAAAGCAATCGACCCTTAAGAGGGATAACGGTGTTTATGTTTATACTGTAGATAAGAAGGTATAAATATGATGCATAAAAAGATGCAGACTAAAGGTTTGACAGAAGATGAAAGAAGTTCGTCTTGAAGCCAACAATGAGCTTCTGGAAGAATTGAATAAATTATAATTCCTTTCCGTTCTATCTACTACACAAAATAAGGGAAGAAAACATGGATACATCGATAACTAATCTCCATCCTGTTTTTTATTCTGCAAGGGGCAGAACAAAGAAGAAAATAAAAGTGAGCCAGTAATCACGCCGGTGTAAAAACGTATTCTGCTTTGATAAACGTCCCCTCTTTGATAATTCCCTGTTCATAATGCCCTTCTCCTAAATCTATTTTAAAGCTCAATTGACACTGGGCAATTATTTGACAGATTCAATATAAAAGTAATATTGACCTTCGGTAAATGTCTGTGCCATCTGTCCATCCAGGGCTTTTATAAAATTCTATAAGTCAAAAACAAGAGACAGAGTTTGGATTTTTATCCGACCCAAAATATCTCAAGTTGATACTGCTGTAGAAGCTACAAAAAAATTGCTGCTGCACTGAAGATTCCCAAGAGCATAGTGGCCTCCATAATTCTCAAATAGAAGAAGTGTGGCACAACCAGGACTCTTTTAAGGGCTGGTAATCTGGCCAAACTGATCAATAAGGGAAGAAGGGCTTTAGTAAGAGAGG
Source organism: Silurus aristotelis (assembly GCF_946808225.1). Lineage (NCBI taxonomy): Eukaryota > Metazoa > Chordata > Actinopteri > Siluriformes > Siluridae > Silurus > Silurus aristotelis. Next base: position 6,083,297 of record NC_139596.1, read on the forward strand.
TGATCAGGAACCGATGGTCATTCTGACTGAGCTCTGGGGATTCTGTGTGGAGATGGTACAAAGTTCCAGAAGAACAACAATCACTGCAACCCTCTACAGATTTTGGCTTTATGGCAGAGTGGCTTAACAGAAGCCTTTCCTCTGTGCAAAACCCATTGAAGCCCATGAAAGACTGTGTGGAGTAAGATTCTCTGGTCTGATCAAACCTTGATTGAATTGTTTCACAGCAATTCTAAATGTGTGTCTTTGTCAATGGTAAGTGGTAAAAAAAAAAAAAAGAAGAAAAATTAATGGAGAGCAAGCATGGGAACCTGCTGTGTGTCTGCAGGCATTCTATCCTCCTTCCTTTCAGGCCCCTGACTAGGATAAGCTTAACCGGTTGTGTCCAGTGGGAGCAACCGTCCACAGAACGGAAAAAATTGGAGCAGCTGCTAACAAGAAGACCCTCAGCAGGTGGATTGGGGATGCTATTCCATCCTTTTATGAGTCCTCCGGTCTCCCCGCACCTTTCGGGGTTAGAGCTCACTCCACTCGGAGTGTGGCAGCCTCTAAGGCCTGGTCTTAGCATTTCTTCAAGACATTTGCAATGCTGTGGGCTGGTCCACCCCGCTGACCTTTTTCAGGTTCTATAGCCTTGACCTTAGGGCAACTTCTGGCTTTTCCGTCGTTCAGCCTAGCTGTGCCCAACCACACTAGGCAGGGACTGGTTAGTCTGGCGATATTGTACTCCTGTTCCCAAAGCATTGATGATGTATGTAACCCTGGATCCCTGAGGGAACAAGATGATGCCTCTCCAGGCTCACAATCCCTGCATCCCTGCAGCACTTCCATTCATTTCAGAAGCTAGCGTCGTCTCCACCACATTTTTTATTTTTACAGTTTTGCACAGTTTTTACTGTGTACTGTGTACCACAGTGTATGGTAGAAATGACAATTAAAAAACCCTTTAGACTCTGGACTCTCTTGATTTGCTTTTATAGCTTTCTGTTCTTGACGTCACCCTGCTGGTGACATTGCACCTTTCTGTTGGACAGATTATAAACGTGATTTAGAGCATGGACACAAGGTTTACATATGTAACCTAGAGACGATCATAAGCAGGGGTCTCCAATCTTTTCTAGAAAGGGCCAGTGTGGGTGCAGGTTTTCATTCCAACCAATCAATGGTCACACCTGATAGTCATTTACAATGACGATCATTAGATTTGAACAGGTAGAATTTGGTGTGGACTCGCTTGGTTGGAATAAAAACCTGCACCCACACCGGCGCTTTCTGGAAAAGATTGGAGACCCCTGATCATAAGTAATGAATACATATCTCACTGGATAAAAAAAAATTTAATTAAATTTCATATCACATTTTACCTTCATACTTATTGTCTGTAACTAACTAAATGTATCGAATGTTTAACATTGCTCTCTTCCATGCTTCAAGTTGCATTGCGGTCTGTATTCGGACCAGAGTCTGCCAGCTGGCGACCCATGTCCTAGAGTGTCCAAGTCAGGGCTCTGGCCTATCTAATGTGACCCAGCTTGAGAGGATTTGCCATTAAGAAAAATCTTAATCTTGGCAGAAAATCCCCCAATCCAGGTGTGCAAAGCTTGCTGTGTCATACTCAAAAAAGATTTGAGGGTGTAATTGTTGCATAAGTGCTTCAACTAGGTACTAAGTAAAGGGTCTGAATACAGTACTTATAGACATGTGATATATATCTTTTTTTTGTTGTTGTTGTTGTTTTTTTTATTAATTACAGACATTTCTAGAATTCTGTTTTCACTTTGTCTGTATCAGGTACTGAGTGAAGACTAATTAAAAAAAAAAAATTAACAATTGTAGTATCAGGCTGTAACATAACTAAATTTTAAAAAGTGAAAGGGGTCGGAATACTTTCTGAATGCAGTGTGACTTCACACGGACTGTCTTAGTGGAAACTCTTATGATTTAACTCAAAGTTTTTTTGCCTCTGCCATTTTAAGAAAGTGCATGCATCTTTGTCTGAGATTGGCATTATCATTAGAAAGTGTGAGGAAATTATTAGATTGATCAAACTTTCTGACTGGGAGACCTAATTAAGTCCGGATCAGAAACAGCATATCCAGCACCACCAGCCCACTGCTTTTCACTTTGATGACCCACGACTGTGTAGCAATGCACAGCTTGAACCACATCATCAAGTTCGCTGATGACACAACCGTGGTGGTAAGTCAGCATACAAAGAGGAGGTGCTACAAATAACAGTCTGATGTAGAGACAACAACCTGTCTCTTAACGTTGACAAAACAAAAAAAAGCACAGAGCGGCCATTCCCCACTGATCCTCCGTGGAGATTGCGAGAGCTTAAACTGGTCACTCAACAACAGCTCCATTAGCAAGAAAGCCCAGCAGCATCTCTACTTCCTGAGAAGGATGAGGAAAGCCCATTCATTTTCTACCCAATTAATTTTCTAGGTTACCCTTAAACTACAGGACCAAACAGTCTCTTTACTTTGAATTCATAAATAAAATAAAAATTCTTACTCTGTGTTACGATAGATTTTTGAGTGCATGAAAAAAAAATATGCCATCTAAACTGCATGAACATTTTTTCTAAGGCAACTTAAAGACATGCTTTGAAGTCCCTAGCAGAATCATATCCTTATATTAGTACAAACAGGCCAGGAATACGATCTAGAGTTAGATGAATTAAACATGTGGAATCAATTGTAGCTCCTGAGAACAAATCAATCAAATCAAAAGCCAATCAGACTCTTTGTGGATGAGATTAAAGGGTCCTGGCATCTACTAATGAAAATTTGTCAGAAATACACTAAGTGAAATTTAGTGAAAATTGAACACACTTAATGACACTTTGTACTAACATGAGGATATGTTTTTAAAAGGGACACCAAAGCAAAGAACACTCATTTGTTTGTACTGTCAGAAAATGGAATGCTCAAAAGACGCTACTTAAATAGAGTGGCCACTGGTTCAGTTTTACTCCAATAACCCATGAAATCATTTTGGACTGATGTTGCAGCACAATAACATTAGCAATAAACTTGCCAGAGAAGGTTGATTGTATAAGTGACAAGTAAATAATTTTTTCTTTACACTGAGGGACGTAAAAGTAGTGTGGTGATTTTACCTCACCATAGCTTTCACTGGTTCACTTTTTATTTTTTTTTTTTAATTTGTGGTTGTAGGCAGAGAATCAGTAGTTGCAGCAGAAGGCATCAGTATTTAATGTAAATTGTGCTGTTGATTTGGCAAACATTAAATGTAATGTAATTTAATTCAGACTTATTAGTATAACGCTTTTAACAATAGACATTGTCCCAAACAGATCTGAATAGATAAAGAGGTTATGAAGTTGGAATGTATACGTTTTGTGCCTATAAGCTTGTCTTTAATGAGCGAGCCAGTGGTGACAGTGGCAAGGAAAAACTCCCTGAGATGGTATGAGGAAAAAAACCTAAAATTGAATCAGACTCTAGGAAAACCCATCTTCATCTGGCTGGTACCGAATATCTATTCATTACAGTTCCATCACTGTTGAGGTGTACTGTTCAGTCATAAGTGCTTAAATGCAGAACTGTTTGTGCAAACTGTGGTCCTACCCCATGTAGCACACTGTTTATATTAATTACACTTCAGATCCATTCTCATAGTTTTTTTTAGCTTTGCGAGGCCTGTTCCGAGTGGAAAACATCTTGGAAAACCTCTGTATGACCCTGGCCACTGTACTTTAACTTAGTTTTAGGGTGTTACAGATCTTATAGCCCCGCCCATCTTTGTGAAGAGCAACAATTCTAATTTTCAAATCCTCAGAGACTGAGGTGCTATGTTAAACATCCAGTGGTCAGTATGAGAGAATTGTCAAAGCACCACATTTTATCTGCTCTAATACAAGATACACAAATTTGTGTGGTCCGGGCAAGCAGACAAATATGAACATGATGAAAAGGACATGTGGCTTTACATGGTTAAGCGACAAACAGCTGTTATCATTTAGGGTGTACTCACTTTTGTTGCCAGCTATTTTGACAATAATGGCTGTATGTTGAGTTATTTTCAGAGGACAGTGAATCTGAACTGCTATACAAACTGCACATTGACTACTATAAAATATATCTAAGTTGAATTTCTATAGTATCTTTCCTTGAGAAGATACTCTAAAATGTTTGCTTATATATATATATATATATATATATATATATATATATATATATATATATATATATATATATATATATATATATATATATATATATATACAAGAAATCAGTGGAATTATGTCATGAGTAATTTTGAGAGATTATTATTTTTTTTTTTATATGAGGGCAAGAAAAGAAAATGACACTGGTGCAAAAATTATATATCCACTTGGCTTTATGACACCTGACTAAATATTCAGGATAACAATAAGAATGTATCAAGGCTTTTTTCTATATATGTACTGTATTTTATTGTATTTGAAATAATTTCTTACAGAAAAAGAAATTCCATTATCATTTTTAACATTGATGTTACAATTAAATTATTAATAATATTACAAAGAAAAAAATTATTTATAGATTACAATTTGCTGTTATATACTGTATAACATTTTCATATACATATGAACTGTTTTTAAATAATAGGAAGAGATCAAGGAATATGCCTTTACATCTGTAGAGACATTTTGACATTATCTCTTACTCAGCCTAGGAAATTCCAAATGTGCTGAATCTTTAATTGGATATGTCTGAACTATTGAATTTGTTCAAAATCTATGAAATAAACGCCATCTGGATCATCGACTGCAGTCCTTTGCCTGTGAGAGGTTTTCAAGAATGCTTCTCTTTACATTGATTTCCCTATTGACCTGTAAGAACATCTTCAGCTTTTGTGCTGTTTTAGCAGCTTGCATGTCATTAAGCCTGAGATTGGGGCTCTTTTGTCTGTGGCTTGTGATTGGATAATCCTGTGGGAAGGCAACATCAGCTCCCTAAAGCAGTTTCTGTGTCCTCGTGAGGTCGAACGCACAGCAGATATATTGAGCGTTTTCTAACACTCAGAGCTGATTACTGCTATACGGTGTGCTCTCTAATACTGGATGGTTACTTTTCTTATAGGTCTTATAGAAGCCAGAGAGCAGCCAGAGTGACATTCTCTTACTTTTTATCGAATCGATAACTTTTCCACTTTAAACCCATTTTCTCGATTCTGCACTGGATTAGAAGTTCATCGATCATGAGAAATGGTTGCATGAATAGGTTTAGCGGATCTGTTATAATGCGAGGCTTGATGACGTGGACAAAATCAAAGTGTGATTATATCACTACACCCTGCAATCACAGTATGACCTGTAAATGATTAAAAAAGCAAACTTGGGAAACTTGTAAATCACAATACAGAATGAAAAACTCTGAGGAAAAGCTAATCTGGAAAAGCTCTGAGCTTGTACACAAGTATCTCAAAGCAATAATATGAGGTGCATTTCATGTATGTTTATGTTTCTTTTCAAACCAGACGTGCATAAACAATATTTTATTATTATACCACACTTCTGTTGAATTCTCAATTCTGAGCAGTCAAATGATTGTCCTATAAACAAAGCACTAATGTTCAAGTAGGTGGCATTTCAGACCCAGTATTGCCAAATGGTGTGTGTATTAATGCTCTGCTAGTTGACATAGATCTTAAAGAAGTCATAGATATACAATTATAACCCAGCTAGTTGGCTAACTAAAAAAATTTTCTTTCGGCTTCTCCCATTAGGGGTCACCACAGCGGATCATCCGCATGTTTGATTTGGCACATGTTTTTACGCTGGTTGCCCTTCCTAACGCAACCCTCCCCATTTATCCGGGCTTGGGACCGGCACTAAGGCAACCCTAATGGCTGGGGTTGGTTCCCTGACCGGGGATTAAACCCGGGCTGCAGCGTTGAGAGCGCTGCATCCTAACCACTAGACCACCAGGAACCTTTGCTAGTTGGCTAACTAGCTGATGTTAAATCTTACAAAAATATTAATTCAGTATAATTTACTTCCCTTATTCTTTTCATCTTTAACCATTTCAAACAGTAGAATTTTAGATTGCAAATATAGATGAGTGAAGTGATACAAACATTGAAATGTTATATGGGAAGTGGTAGCGAAGAGTTAAAGGCGTTTGCCTTTTCATTTGAAGTATGTGAGTTCAAATTCCAGCCACACCTAGTTGCTTCTCCTTGTCCCCTAAGCAAAGCCCCATAGCTGCTCAGCTGTATAACTTGTATCTTTTAAAAATGTAAGTCGGCCTATATAAGGGCTTCTACCAAATGCCATAAAAGTATATGTCCCAGTGTTCACTCTGTGTTTTCTTGTTCCTGGGCTGCAGGTTGGAGATCAGATCATGGATGTGAATGGGCATAGTTTCCGCAGCATTGCTCATGACGAAGCTGTACAGATTCTCAAGAGCTCAAGCCACATGCTGATGATGATAAAGGATGTAGGGCGCCTTCCTCACGCCCGCACCATAGTGGACGAGACCAAGTGGATCTCGAGCCCACAAATTGCAGAGAGCTCTGCTGGTGCTGCCCTGAGGTAAACTGAGCAAGATCTTTTTGGTTCCCTTTCAGGAACTTGAGCTGCTTTAACAACGCTTTGGAAACGCTTTTGCGTTGTCTATGCTCTGAATCATGTGTGTAGGCCATCCAATTGAAAGTGTGCTGTCAGCGGTGGGGTGACGTCACAAATAGAAAGCTATAAAAGCCATGGAAAATAGCGCTCTATGATTGTGTTTGTCTCTATGTATGTGTTTTTTCCCTTGGTAAGTGGTAAATGTCCAAAAATATATATTTTAAAAAGTAAATGAAGGCAAGCAAAAATGCTAAGCGCACCATATTACAGGGGGTTCATAGCCTGTGTGTGGCTTGCCTGGGAGCGAAGCACGCTGTCGGTTCCTGAGGAAGCCGCTCTCTGCAAGCCGAAGGCCGGAGGTTGTGACCCAGGCATCTACGACTTACCCTCTAGTGCTGACTGGCCTGTTCGTAGAGAGGTTTCAGGAGACCAAGATCAGTCTGCAGCATTTCAGTGGTTCCTCCCATGTTACTCTGCCATGTCACTCTGCTTGGCGGGCACAGCACCAAGAACGACCCAGCAGCAAAAGGATCCTGTGCGATGCTCTGCACCGAAGCCCTGTGAGAGACATATCTGAGGACTGTCATTTTCAATAAGAGGGCTAAAAAGTCCTGACACGGGACGTTATGGGGATTTCGTTGGGAAAGGGAGTTGTGCGCCTTATTATACGGTGCCCGCCCCGGCCCTCCTCGGCACCCTCAAGAACAAGTCTCGGAACAACTATTCATCTGCTATGGCCCTCCGAGAATGGGCCTCCCTGCGAACAAACAGGTGGACTGTGAATGTTATTGCATCCTCCTACGAGTTCTCTGGGTGCCCGTTTCTTTCGGGGTCAGAGCGTACTCAACCTGGAGTGTGGCAGCCTCTCAGGCTTGGTCCTCTGGAGTTCCCTCCATGACATCTGCAATGCTGTGGGCTGGTCTACCCTGCTGACCTTTGTTAGTGACACTCCTGGCCTCTCTGTCCTTTGACCTAGCTGTGCTCTTACACACTAGGCAGAGACTGGTCAGTCTGGCGTTATTGGACTCTTGTTCCCAAAGCGTTGTTGACGCAGCTGGAGTTTTTGAAAGAAAATGTCTCCAGTTTATGTATGTAACCCTGGTTCCCTGAAGGGCAGGCAGGCAGGCAGGCAGGCAGACAGACAGACAGACAGACAGACAGACAGACAGACAGACAGACAGACAGACAGACAGATAGATAGATAGATAGATAGATAGATAGATAGATAGATAGATAGATAGATAGATAGATAGATAGATAGATAGATAGATAGATAGATAGATAGATACTTTATTTATCCAATTGGGAAATGTAAATTTTTACAAGCATCACAATTTACACACATGATTCAGAGCATAGAGACAACACGGAAGCGTTCTTAAAGCGTTGTTGATGCAGCATCTTGTTCCCTCAGGGTACCAGGGTTACATATGTTACCTACTAAATAAATACTTTAGCAGTAGTTTATTTTTAACTTTTGAGCAATTCCACAGATTTTGATCTTTCCTGAAGAACTGTTACTTAGCTATACCTCATTAAGTACCTCAGGGTCTAAAATGTACAGTAGCATTGGGTAACAAATATTCTCCATTACCATTACCATTGACTAATTAACTATTAAAAAAATTTAATAATGCAGTAAATAGTAATGAATTACCATGTGCAATATTATTATCCAGGTTTTTATTATCCATTAATAACTGAGTACCAAGTTTCATTAGTATTAAGTAAAGATTTCAAATGAATAATTAATGAGACGTCATTAGCTAAATAAAATACACGTGGCAAATAAACTTGTTAATGCCATTTTCAGACTTCTTGAATACAGGCATGTATTCAAACGCAGAACACATTCTAGTCTTTCCTGTCCGTAAAATGTCCCATTCCTGTGTACTCAGAACTTTCAGAATTTTAGGGCTTTTTTAATTGATATGTTAAAGTTACAAATATTTCCTGAATTTCCTCAACATGCTGTCCTTTTTTAAATAAAATCTGGGTCAGCGCCTGCCATTGTTCTTTGTATCGCTCTGTGAAAGAAGTATTTCAATAGCTGTTGGCTGCTTTTTGAGTTGGTTTCAGATGCCACATTGTCAGTGACTCACTGCAAACAAAAACACACATGCATCATGAGGGTGGATGGGGTGTGTGCATGGCTATAGATTCTGATCTGACGGCACTCCGAACTCTTTCTCCAGCTTCCCTTCTTTCCTAATGGAGCCTGGTTGATTGAGAACCCCAGGATGTGCTCATTTCCAAAGTGCTCCTCTAGATATTCAAGGTGGTTTTGAGTGCCACGCTTCATTTCACTTACGTACTGAAACGCCCAAGGCAGACCGCAACTTTTGTCAAGGAACATTTCAGACGCATAACAACTGTTTTATGATTGCAACATTGAATTTTAGCTCCGTGAGACATTAGTTGCTGTCACAATATCAGTCCTTGCCGCATGGTAATACACTGACAGCTCTTTCTGTTCCCTGCAGTGTGTCAGGAGATGCTGGTGCAGGGGGCTCAGTAAAGGTAAGGCGCAAATTCTGACACAAATAAACACACCATTTATCAGTTACATATTCAAAACGTGTTCCTTCTGATCTAATTTACACACATCAGCCGTACTGTGGTTATGACTGACTCCTGTCATGTCTAGGATGTATTCCCATCTCACACTCAGTATACTCAGGATAGGCTCCATGAATGAATAACTCTGACAGAAAACTGTTAAGAAATAACATGATGGAAGGAAAAGACAAGAAAAAGATAGGTGGTGTTTATGTTCAGTGAATCTCATTTATTGCCCATTATATTAATGGTTGTTGTAATTGGCAGAAACTAATTACTCAGTAATGAATAGGTGCTCAGTGATGTATAAGAGTGAAGGTTGTACAAGGAAACAATTTCAGAGCAGAATTTTCCACTTGCTTTTTTATCTTGTCTTCACTGTCCTATCTCCTGAAAAAAATCATATTTATTAATATGGAATTAAAAGGTTTGCCTATATGTCTATGGAATTAATGTGCAGCTAACTGTTTTTGTTTGGTATATTTTGCATTTAAAATACAGAGTTTCACTGTAACCTCAATCAAATACAGTAATTCTCACCATCACAGGAATCAGGTGTCAGGAATAATGAGGTTTTGTGGTCTAATTAGAAGAACCCAGGCAATTCTGCATGGCTTTAGGTCCTAGAAAGTGTAGCTGGTCATCTTTATGCCATTAGCAGCTTGCCAGTAGCAGTTTGAAAAGATGCAGTGGCTTACTGCAATTGTTTTCACATTTCCAGATTGGTAGCTGCCATGCAGTGTTAGCAAAATTGGATAAAAGCACAAAAAAGGAAGGAAGAAAGTAGGAAAGGCTATGAGATAGGGATGGATGGATGGATGGAAGGATGAAAGGAAGGAAGGAAGGAAGGAAGGAAGGAAGGAAGGAAGGAAGGAAGGAAGGAAGGAAGGAAGGAAGGAAGAACAGAAGGAAAAAGCAATAATTAATAAAATACTGAAATACTGTATATTGAATGTTTTGGCCAATTGACGTAATTGTAATCTTCAGTATATCTGTGACTTTATAAAAAACTGTTTGCTTCTAAACATTTGCCTGTTTACATGCTGAAGTGCTCCCAAAATTTTAATTTAAATGCTGACCAGCCGTAACAATTAATCCACCTTCCAAATATAGTTTAGGTCCTTCTTACACTCCACGAGACCCCAGTAGGTTGTATCTCTCACCAAAATGTTAACAGCAGATTCTTTCTGTACATTGGGAGATGTACTGTACTGTAGGATTGGATTGGGCTTGGATTGTACACCACAGCTCAGAGATATTCTGGGGAATGTGGTGGCCAATAAACACCTTGAAATCTTTCTGCAAATCATTCCTGAACTTTTTTGCAATTTAGAGGGTGCATTATCTGGCTAAAGAGACCACTGCCAGCTAACTTAAAAGGGTCTCAAACAAGGTTGGTACAGTATGTACCAAAGTAACATCTACCTGCATGTCCAGGGCTCAAGGTTTCCCAGCAAAACAGTGCTTACAGTATCATCCACCTTCACTGTCTTCACAAAATGCATTTTGGTGCCACCCATGAATAAGTGATGCATGCACACCTGGCTATGCACATCATGTAAAACAAAATGTAATTCATTAGATAAAGCTAACTTCTTCCAGTACTTTGTGATCTGCATCTATTACTCAGTGACCACTGTAGGCACTTTCAGTGGTGGATGGGGGTCAGCATGAGCACTCAACCTGCTCTGCATTTTTGCAAGCTTTGATACACTGTACATTATGACATCTTTGTATCAAAACTAGAACTTGTATCAAAAGTGGCTTTTTTTGTTAGATCTGACCAGTCTTCCCTCACAAACACATCAGTGAGTCTTGGGTGCCCGAGACCCTGTTGCCGCTTCACCGGTTGTCCCTCCTTGGAGCACTTTTTAAAAGGTACTACCCAAGACCTGCCATTTTGGAGTTTCTCTGACCTTCAGTTATATTTTAGCCATGGTCAAAGTTGCTCACATCCTTACCCTTGAACATGTTTCCTGCTTTCAAGACTTTCCAAGAAGTTCACTTTTTGCCTAATGTATCCCACCCCTTAAGAGGCTCCATTGATAATTCATTTTATTTAGTTTGCCTGTGAGTAATGTTATGAATGATCTGTGTAGACTTACTGATATACACAATATGGACAAAAGTATTGGGACACCTGAACTTTCCTGCCAAATGTGGTTCTTCTTCAAACTGTTATCACAAATCTGGAGACACATAATTGTATAGGACTTTTGCGTTCACCTGAACTTGGAAATGCAAACCTGTTCCAGCATGGCAATGCCTCTATGTACAAAGTGAGCTCCAAAAAGATATAATTTACATGGTGTGGAAAGGAAGATCTTGAGTGGTCTGCTATCGAGCTCTGATCTCATCCCTACTGAACACCTTACCCTACATCAGTACCTGACTTTGCTAACACCGTTTTGGCTAATGAAAAGAAATGTCCACAAACACACTCCAAAATCTAGTGGAACATCTTCCCAGAAGAGTGGAGGGAATTATAAAAGCAAATTGGGACTAAATGTGAAATGTGATGCTTAAAAAGCACATAACATGCTTATGACCAGGTGTCTGCAAACTTTTGGCAATATAGTATACTTCTACTATAAACACGATTAATATAAGGCCTTTCTGCAAATGTATCATGTGTTTGAAGCAATTTTCCCCAAATCAAGCTTTAAACCGTGCTCATTCAGACAAAATGGCATGCTCTTTGTTTTCAATAATGACACGTTAAATAGCTTTGGGTGATTTAATTTAACTGTTATTATTGGAAAAGGCATAAAATAAACCCAGTGATCCATTATAAAACACATCCCGGGAGCCACATTGTATTGTATATAAACCTGTACACTGTATTTAGTGCATCATAGAGGTGATGTTGCATGGAGCAAAGCACCGCTGCAGGAGTTTGGCTACTGCAGTGCTAGATGTGTCAGCAGCTTTCTGGAACCTAAAGGCTGGAGCTGAACAAGGGCTATAGGAGGCTGGTAAAGAAATAAAGGGAGTAAAAGTGGTGTGAAAGTGTATCAAAAGCCTTTAGTTATTTTTTTTTTTTCCTTTCTGGCTGCCAGGCCGCAAATTGCATTAGTGTTGGAGTAACCTTGGACAGTATGGCTCTGTAAATCAGCCCCTGCTCTCCTGTACAGCCCTCGCACACCCAAATCCTTTGGGACCTGGGCCCTGGAACCCTTTTATTAGGATATGGGTGTGTAGAGTCTGTCATTGAACCTGCTACCCAGTTATGTCAAGAGAGCAAATGTAACGCTGAGCATTTAAAACCCTGATGAGTTATCAGCGTCTATTTGTGGAAAATAAAGACTCCAAAAACTTGATGTTTACCTGATGAAAAATTATGTTTACCTCCCTCTGAGCTATACAAGTATCTAAACACACTTACTGGCCACTTTTATAGGTACATCTGCACATCTGCTCATTTATGCAGTCTTCAGCCAATCATGTGGCAGCATCATGCATATATAAGACATGAGCCTAATGTTTGCATAAGAACGTGGAGAAAATGTGTCGTCGGTAAATTTCGAAGTGTAAATTAATAAAATTATGAAAAAGTATATGTTAGTAAAGGATGAATATTTCAGATAATGTTAGGATCACAACAGCAAATATTGCTAGTGCAACAGCTAAAGTTTGTCACTACCTGCAGGTTTTTCACACCATTCTCGGTGACATCTTTTGAAATCAGATTTGTTTTGTTCGATTAAAAATTTTAGTAAATTTTAAATTTAATCAATAAATTAATAAAAACATTAATAAATTAATATCATCATGTTCGTGATCTTCAATTCAATTAATTTTTATTTGTATAGCGCTTTTAACAATGAACATTGTCTCAAAGCAGCTTTACACAGATAATGTGGTGATTAAAAGTAAATATGTTCTTTGTAAGTTAGTTTGTCCCTGATGAGCAAGGAAAAACTCCCCGAGATGGCATAAGGAAGAAACCTTGAGAGGAACCAGACTCAAGAGGGAACCCATCCTCATCTGCGTTGCACCGAATGTCCATTTGAAGCAGATATACAATGTTGCGGGGTGCAGTGATGATGATCAGAAGCGAACTGTATTTCTGAGTCAGTGTAGGAGTCACTGTTGACATAACTACAGTCCAATCCATCCTCAAAGCTCCCGTTCTTACTCCGGAATTTCATGGAACCACCCAAGGCGTTGATGAGAAACCGTCCCAAACTGCACAGAGTGGCCTCCAGTCAAAGAGAACACTATCCAGAGGCAGGCCTGGACGATGTGGGAAGATCCACGGAGGGGAGAGGGGCAGAAACAGTGGTCACTGGAGCCTCAGGAGCATGTTTAACTCGACCGAGAGAGAGAGAGAGAGAGAAAGAGAGAGAGAGAGAGAGAGAGAGAGAGAGAGAGAGAGAGTGAACTTTTCCTGCTTGCGACAATAATAAATGTGGGAAGACAGTGAGGGGCAATACGTAAATAAATTTAAACAAATTTGAAGCATAGTATAATTTCAATACTTTCCAAAATAAGAAAAGTATTGCAGTGATATGGCTAGGAAAAGTTTAGCACTAATTAAAATAATGTGCAGTGTAAATAAAGTTTATTATTAAGGAGAATATTTTTCTTCAGACTTTTCTCCTTTTTCTTCTTCTTTCATTTTTCTTCATCTATTTCCTCATCTGCTGCTGTTGTGGCTTCCTCTTCTTCGTCTTTCCATAAAAAAAACAAACAAACAAAAAAAACCATTAATCTGCCTACAAATTTTGTCCAAATGTTATTTAATTTGGCACACATCATTGTCACAGAAACCTGGACAAAAGTTTCAAAAAATCTGTGAAGCTGCCAAAAGGAAGTAAGCCTGCATTTTATCTCAGCAATGTGCATTGACAAAACTTCGTAGTCTTTCTCAGGTTCCATGGCTACAATACAAATTTCGTGATTCCACCTACCCACCTTTACGAAATCCACCTACCGGTCAAAAGGCTCAATAACATGCTGACAGTGCTCACCGCATTTGATCAAATTTTCACTAAAACAGAGCTCACATTGTCCTGAGTTCACTGCTGCCCACTGCTTAATTCACTGCTTTTCTCCAAAAAGTCACAGAATTCCAGCACTCATAATACACTGTGAAATTCCCAAATATCTAACTCCATCCTGAATCCTGGTATAATGCTTTTTTGTGATTGCTTTGGCAACACTACATCTGTGGATGTATGACATCAAGTCTGGGTGCTTGGCCCCTGAGAATGCTGCTTGCAAATTTGCTTAATTCTTTCTATTTTTCCTTATAAAACAAAGTAAAAATTATCTTGGCTCAAAGTATTTCTGTGTATAAATTTCACAGATTCTACCCCTGTTGTGTGTGATTAGTGTCAGGATTGTACTTCTCATTTATTTGTTTATAGTTTGGAGTGTGAGGAACGACCCCCCATGAGACAGGGGTTTGATGGGCCTGTGGTCAGTGCACATCTGCTGTCGGATAACACCAGAATGTTTCATGCACTGATATGACAGAAGATGTGGTTATTAGCCTTGATTCCAGCTGAGCGGTGACGTCTGGATCAGGTGCTGTTCCACTGGGGGAATTAAATGAGGAGGGATTATTGGGCGGAGGAAAAAACAGTACCCTTCTCTGTCAGTCCTTTGTACCCTTTAAACCTTTTAGAGTCTGCACTATTTGTAAAAAGATTTTTCTGACAGAACTGGCAGAAAATAAAATGAAAAGGAATAAAATTTTAAGACGTTTGACCTTGAAACATGGATTGTGCTATAGAAAAAAGAGTCTTGAAGTTTAATTTATATAAAACATTTTATATAATTTATATAAAACATTTCATTAGATTTTTCCAGTTGCAGTTTGGTTTCTTTGATGTAATTTTATTTGCTTTGTTGCTAAAAATAGTTTATATTGTTCCCGCTTGCTTTTTTTAATAACAGCAACACAGTGAGTCTTATAGAATCAGAAAATGAGAAAGCGCTCGCTCTCTGTTTCTCAGCCGCCGGCTGGTTTTAATCTACTTCTGATTAAGAGAATGTCAAAAAGGACAAGGCATGAGACAGGGTTTTTTGTTTGTGCAGAGGCAGCGGACAGTGGGTTAATGACACAGCAGAGGCAGAGAAAGTGAGCGAGTGAATAAGTGCCACAGAGTGACTCATAGAGCCCTTTCATTCCCTGGGGCGTGCGGTACTTAATATTAGCTCTGGTTGAGTGGAGAGACCTCAGAAGTCTGGCCATACACTTGATTCAGGACGTGTTTGCAGTGCTTTACCAAAGCCTACACACTGACCTGAACACACTTCATTTCACTAAAGCAGCTGTTTGATCAGATGTACTTCAAGTAATCATAATGCCATTATAGAAACTCGAAGTAAGAAAGGAAAGTTGCTGAGAGGCGTATGGCACTGAATTGCTGCATATGAGAAGTAAATTAATATTATGTAAAAAGTAAAAAGAACCAAATCAGTATAAGAAAGTTAATCATTTTCAAATGAAAAATGTTCCACATTGTTTGGCAAAAGTAACAGTTCAATTTTTATAAAAAAAAAAAAAAAAAAAAAAAAAAAATTACAACATTCTTATTTTTAGTTATTTCAGTTATTTAGGATTTCAGTTGTGGAATGTTTCCAAATCAAACTAATTTCTGGTATCACTTCTGATATAAACCCCTCACACAACCCTCAATTCTGTATTTTATCTTTTCGAACTAAGCCTGATCTGATTTGAAATTTGAACTTAAACTTGAGCAGAGGTTATAGTTAATGTTAGGTCAAGGCTAAGGGTCTTCCTTAAAGAACCAACAACTGCAGTGGCAGGAGACTTTTCCAGTTAGTTATCCAGTTCCTTTATTTCTGAGTCTCCACTAAACATGTGTTTATCCATCTTTGGCAGATGTTACAGTCGTTTTGATTTATTCATTATGCTTGCAGGATTTCATGATGCAACTACAAGAATAGTTCAAGTACATAACCTTGACTCTTGACTTTTTGTGTGTTGTAAGGGCCGGCTGTCCCCCGCTCTGGCCTTAGGACTTATAGGGGTCCGGAGTTCTTTGGATGAGCAGGCCTATTTGCTGCTGACCGATGCAGAGAGACAGACCATGACCTATTACATCCAGGAGTACCAGTGTGGTCACATCAGTGTGGAACCTCTCGCCATGGCCCTGTTCGAGCTCTTCAACACACACGCCAAGGTTAATTTTGGGGATAAATTATAAGGGATGTCTGGATTCCAGCATAGCAATGCCCAATGTACTGCATTAGACATCAAATAGGAGCTGAAACAGAAATAGCTCAAGTTTATAAGTGCATTTTAGGGGTGGCAGTATTGTGATATTTGCACATTTCTGTTGTTTCAGAAACTATGCTCCCTTGCTTGTTTTCTAACATAGTCAGCCAACTTCTAGCTTAGCTTAGAATGAAAATGCTCCGGTTGGTGTTAAATGTACATTTATTAAGTTGCATTTAACATCTAAATCAAACAATCAATCAATCAATGAATCTATCGATCTGTTCAAACCTTCAATAATTCAATTTAATAAATTTTTTTATGAAATAGACCTGGGTTCCTTCAAGGTTCCAACAAACAGTTTAGTAGTTGTCCTATATTTGTCTTATACCTAATTAACTCATTTTCATTTATGTTTCCTTTTAATTTTCCAGAAATTATTTTTGTGTTCAAGTACCTTGCTAATGCAAGTTAATTAAGCTAAACATTTTGTGGCTTTTTAGAATTATAAAGTGCTTCCTGCTAACTTAATATTTAGCTTAGTTAGCCAATTAGTTTGGACATTATTCAATCAACCGTGGTCAAAAACTGCTGTTCCTAAATCAGAATTCATCAAGTACATTGATACTAGCAAGAACTAGCAATTTGGAGGAAATAAATTAAAGCGACACACATCATAGTAAAAAAATATAATAAGGGATTTTCTTTTTGGATAAAATTCTGTTTAATGAGACATGTGGATGCCTGCAGTGTTTGAATGCCGCTTCAATATAAATTTAACACTGTTTGTGTGCAGGTATTGTGTAACTTGTGTTTTCCTGGATGCTCTTTAGCTTACCCTGCTGGCAGAGGTGCGTGCTCTTATTGCTCCTCAGGATCTGGAGCGCTTTGATAACCAGGTCGTCCACCATGAGATGGAGGCATGGTGGGTGAGACATGGAGATGTGGGCCTTATGCACCATGCCAAGCCCATCTGCAGCTCTCATTCTGAGGGCCATGTCCCACCCGCCTGCCAGCTGACTGCATCATCAATGGGATATGCTAAGGCAAGTGTGTGTGTGTGTGTGTGTGTGTGTGTGTGTGTGTGTGTGTGTGTGTGTGTGTGTGTGTTAGCCCAGTGAATCTTGTCTGCATAGGTCTGCCAAGTATTTGACCCATTCTGTTTTGCTTTGCAGTGTGTGTATGTGTGTGTTTGTTAGTGTATATCTGCCCATCTGTCTGTCAATATGTGGTTGAATGAATGCCTTTTGCCCTTTTCTATGGTTGGTAGAAAGTGTCCTTCTTTTGATGCTGTAGCATGATGCATGGAAAGATGCAGGATTGCAATACATTTACAGTACATTATTTAAGATATTGTAAAAGAGAAGGGTTTTTATTCAACATTGTTAATTCACATATATTTAAGATTTTGTTGTAATTTATTGTTGGTTTTTATTGCTGTCATTTTGAAAGAAAGAAAAATAAAGACCTGAAATAGAGGTTATGTTTATAGATGGGTTCAAGGTTGTAAGTTCAAATGTTGAATAACTTGTATTGTTATATTAAGTTGTATAAAAGAGATCCCATAAAATTAAATGTAGCTATACAGTAAAAAAAAAAATACATGATGTTTTTTAATTAACCTACATGTATTGAATAAAACTTCAGTAACTATAGTAACAGTAACTTTTCAAATTACACTATGCAATAATGTTTTTAATTATTTTTTTTTTTTTTAATAGCACACTCCTTTTTGTATTATTCCTTACTTCCTACATAAACATACAAATTCCACCTAATTATCTGATAGAAAAGACATTTAATGACTTTTTTAAGGTACTTCTTTTTTTTTTAAATACACTAAGAAATTAAAAAACATAATTCTCTTATGCTTAAAAAAATGGTTAAATAGTACTGTATGGCTGTAATGCTCTTACAGACAAATGCATACATTGTAAATATGTTAGATGGCTTAATTCATACTGAGGGTTTTAGTGATATAAGATTAGTGAAGGTAAGTCAGGTTGGAATCATTTGAGACTGATGCTGTGCCAGTACTATTGTAGCTGAATTGTTCTTAGGATGACGCAAATGTTTTGTGCTTTTACAGAATGAGTGCAGGATGGATGGAAGCGTGGAGGCAGGACCTGCGGGGGCTTTTAACTCCCTACCGGAAATAGCTTTGGTGAGTACAGTATGTAAGAGAGAGAGAGAAACATAAGCTTTGCTGTCACTAAATGCCATGATGCACGACAAATCCAGCTGAGACTACCAGTAGTACCTGTGTTTTCCACCTTAAACTATATCATTATGACATTATTAGAATGTAATCTAAAATAGAACATGATAAAAAAAAAAAACATCTTAATGTACCTCAGAAGTGTTTTGTCTAATTTCAGTTTAATGATGTGTCTCATAATACATAACTCATAAGAGAAAAATAAAGCAGGTTGTATTCCTTTTCTTGTATTCTGAATAATCCCTTTTCAGTTATGCACTCGTAGTCATAACTACACTTAAAGCATACCAATATTGCAGATACAAGACTGGAGCCAGTCTTTCAAAGCTAATTTCATAATGTGGTGACATTTCGAAATGAAATATCAACTTCTGAAATGTCAGGATGGTTTCCCTATGGTCTAACATGTTCTCCTGTAATTACATTGTCCATTTAATGCACCAGTCAGGAGATGGTACGTGTGACAGGTTACAGTTGAGCTGCAGCAGTTTGTGAATAATAGCACATCAGAAATGCACAAGAACAGCTTTAAAAAATAAATAAAATTCGGACTCAGGAGAGTGATGTGGAAGCAAATGCAGAATTTAATTGGAACATTTTAGTAAAATCACTTTCACCGGCCAAATCCAGGTTTAAACAAAAGGCACATACAGTATATGATCTTAAACCAAGCTCCATTTGTGCCTTGTACCAAATGGCACAACTGCAGTTTCATGGTACTTCTTTGCGCATGTCTGGGAGGTTTGCGAGGCTGTAGGGTGTTCAATTTCGTATTTTATACTTGGAAATGATACTCATGAGCACCCTTAATGCAATCTGTGGTGAAGGCCATATTAGAGTGGACTCAGCAACAGTCTTTTACCCAGGAGCATTTGTGTTTGTTAGCGAGGACCAATTCCAGTATTTCAAATAACAACAGGTTCCTTTTTCGACTAATGCATGCAGCAGACTGTTATGCAAAATTCATTTTAACACCATAGAAGGCTATTACAAGTTATAATGGAATAATAGGCAAACAACAAAACAACAGATGTAACGATATAGCAGTATCAGTCAACAATGACTGTTGTTCAAACCTTTTAAACTTGATACTAACTGACCCCTAGAAAATCCAACCCCCTTTTCCCTGTCTCACATAAGTTACATAGGTGTAGCTTTGCTTTGTATAGGTAAATGGAGAATTGTCATTCCAATATCTTTTGCATTCCAATGCATTCTAAGAGATGGTGGTTATACATGTTCTCATGCAGTAGATGGATAGAGTAGGTAAATAGTGTATGTGTACTGAGATTTATTCTGCATAATCAACCTTCAGATTGAGAAACAGCAGTGAAGTCAACAGCTTTAAGTAGAATTTGCAATATAATACCCCATATGATGGTAAAAGTACAAAAAGTACAAAATAATCAGGAAAAGATTTAACCTTCTGTGATGCTAAATTTGAATCCCGGAGCAGATTACATGTGCAGTACCATGTCACTATTGTAACAGTTAGCTACAGTCTGAAAGTAGAAATCCTGGGTTATATGAAACAAAGTTTCATGCCAAAAAATCAAGTAAATTCCAAGAAAAAGCTCTCTGTGTCTTCTTTGTTGATTTACAGGACATTTAATTCAACTGGTTCTTCCTGAATAAGAATATTTTAATAATTTTGTTCTTTCTTATACCATTTCAGGATGAAGTACAATCTCGTATCGATTCTCCACCTAATTTCAGACCCCCACCTCCTCCTGGACATGGAAGTCCACAGAAGGTCCAGCTCAAACGCCCTACATCTAAGCTTTGCCAGACCACCCTGCTCTTTACACCCCCCTGCAGGAAGTACCAGGAAAGTCATGCTTTAAACCACACTGAGACACACATACACTCGTCCTGCTCAGCTCACACTTCCTTATGCACTGTCCACCACAGATCCTCCCCCTGTGTCTCCCATCGCTCTCCTCCACCTTGCTCCCACCATCGCTGCTCTCCATGTTCTCTCCATTGCTTGCGACCTTCAGTTGCACCACCAGCCAAAGATCTGGTACAGTTTCTGATGAGCAAGCAGATGGCCATGTTGCCACCACATGTTGGATCTGTAGGCCGTTCACCAGCTGCCACTCCAACCCCAAACGGGTCCAATCGCTCCTCTCCGTCCCTCTCTCCCTCACTGCGAATCCCTGCACCGCCACCTTGCAGCCCAGAAAAACCAGAGGTCTTGATTTCAGCACCTGATATGAGTCCCAGCATGGCTCGTCATCACAGACTTAATCCTGGGCAAGAGACTGGTGAAGAGAAGACACGGATCCAGCCACGGGGTAAAAGGATGATTACAAAGAATTTATGGATTTTTTTTGTGTAAATGTATACACATTATGGACTCTGAATTGCTACATATTTAATTTCTGAGATATTATTTCAGTATTTCACTAATATAAAGAGATAGCCTTGATTGAGTGAGCTTCATGTCAACATGGGGCAACACTTGGGCTTCTGAGTAAAAAACAATTGGTGAATTTCCTTTTCATTGTGAACGTCTCTAGGTTATACTCTGAATATACTCTGTGTGTAATCTGTCCAACAAAACAATCTCATCAGCAGGGTGACGTCATGATCAAGAACTATAAGAGCAGGGGTGTCCAAAAGAAAAGCACTGCCCTTGTCTGGACGGTCTGACAGCGTAAGCCAGAGGTGCCTCTCTGTGGCCACCAGGGCTGACATGGACTGACTGATGGCCCTAGTGGTCTCCTTGTTGGCCCTGAGAGCTAGGTCTGTGGCACAGCATAGCTCTTGACCATGGTCAGCCCCTGTAATAGCTCCCTCATCCAGCACCCGTAGCAGGTCAGCCTGATAAGGCTGCAGCACTGCCATCCCAAGTTGTGCAGGCAGCCAGTGGTTTGGCCCGCTGCCATGTAAGCCTTGCCCACTTAGGCCGAGGAAGTCTGAAGGGGCTTGATGGGCAGTGCTGAGGCCTTGAGGGACGATGCATTACCCAGGGAGAAATATCCAGCCAGCGTCTCTTTAACCCGTGGCAATGCCCATAACCGCACTCTTTCAGACCCACTACATTAGCATAGAAAGAGACATTGGAACTAAAGCGGCAAGTCAAATATGACCTGCTTCAGGACCTGGACACATCAGTGTGCAGGTCCAGGAAACAGGGCAGCCCCAGGCACAGAGGCAGTGACATAGCTAAGCTAACATTGTTTCTGCTTCTCGTCTGGCCAAGCAGCACGAGTAACTACCTCCAGGAGGTTTGAAAAGGACTGGTTGAGAAGGGGTGTCAGCTGATTCACCGACATCCATCCCCTCCCCCTCCTCAGAGGAAGAGAGGTGGAGCGTTCACCCTACAGAGGGAAGAAACCACTGAAAGGCCCATCTCTAAACCCTCTGCCAGAACCGACCGCGAGCCCCATGATCTCAGTAAGTGCATCACCTAAGCAGAAGCAAGGCCAGAACTCACCTCGGAGAGCACCATACAAAAGCAAAGCGTCCGCATGGGTATGCGGCAGCAATGGAAGCAGCCGGCTCCCTCGAGAGCCGACTGAGTATGATCTGCTCCCAAGCACGCGACACACAAACTGTGCGTATTCCCCGGGATAAAGCGGGGGCAAAGAGGACTGCACAGCCAGAAGGACCCTACCTTTTGTTAAACAGTCACACACAGAGCGCTTCCTGAACAAACAGAAGCTAGCGACATCTCCACCGCATGTGTTCTTATAGCTTCCTGGTCGTGACGTCACCCCACCGGTGATGTAGTTCCGTTGAACAGATTACACACGTGATTCAGAGCATGGTCACCTGGAAGAGTTCCCAAAGCATTGTTGACGCAGTTCCTGAAAGGAAACGTTAATTACATTTGTATATTGATGCCTCTGTGTTTCTGGATTTGTGTCTATATTTATTGATGTGTGGGAGTGTAATATGTGCCTGCACTTTTATAAAATTTTTATGAAGTTGTAGGTGTTTCAAACTCTCTTGTAAGTATTCATTGCATTATCTCTATGTGCTAATGTGTGTGTGTGTTATCAGGGGCTACTCTATCCCAGCTCTCAGACAGTGGCCAGACCCTGAGTGAAGACAGTGGTGTAGACATTGCAGAGGCAGGGGGAATATGTAAGGACAGCAGTCTTCGGCCTGGTAAAGCTGTATACCAAAATGCATCAGGAGAGCTGCAGGGTGCAGAGAGAGCAGTGCAGGTTCCCAATCACCAGGTGAGGACTGGAGCGTTCAGCTTGATTTAGTGATATAGATTAAATCAGTGTTGCTTAAATATAACTTGTACTGCACAACAGGAACTGTCCAGAAGAATAATTTTTCAAGTAAGTTTCAATGAGTTGGAGCAGTGATAGTGAAGACTGTAAAAATATCCCTTTCCTTACTATAATGTTTGATAATGCGATAGTTTCACAAATCCTTTCATGCCCAAATCTCACTATTACTTCAATAAAACATCTTATCTGGATACTGTAGATTTCATATATGGACTGAACCAGTGGCGGGCTGTGCATTTGGTACCTGGGCTTTCAGTAAAGACTTACCTGATTTTAATTCACCTCTTAATACCATCACTATCACATCGCAATTATAGAAACCATCGATACAATACAAAAACACAATATAACAACACGTGGCATTACAGAGAGAGAGGCATTTCACATATGGAGGGTAAATACCATTTTAGTAAAGCAAGCTCCAAACCTCTACACTACAACTGCAACTGTGCCAATTACATCATCTGGAGCAGTTCAGAATCAATATTTGTCTAATAACATGAAAAAAACATAAAACATTAATAAAGTACAACCTACTCACCAGAGATGCAGAATCATAATTTGCACCACTCCTAAGAGGCTGTAATCCAGTGGTACCGCTCGTATTCACTGGTCTGGAAGTGGCGAACAAACCCTTTCCCGGGCTAAGACAAGCTAGCTAGCTTCGAGGTTGGCCGACCTCCTCACAATGTCTAGCTTTTCTTAGAAATGTTTTTTAAGTATGTCCGAGACCAAATCAATTTCTTTTACTCCATAGGCATGAAAAAAGTCTAACCCAGATGTATTCATGTGTGCAAAGTGCTACATACATGTTTTCCAGTTGATCTGGGCTGTAACAGTTTTCCCCTGACCAACCAATCAAAGGATGGAAAAATGCTAAATTAATACAATCTCATGGAACAAATATTATAATTTAGGTTGTAAATATAGGTCAGTGCTTCTGATAGTGTTTAGGCCAGCAGAGAAGGCTTTGCTGGCTCTGACTGCCTGCCACTGGACTGAACATTTAACAGTTTTAACAGTATGCAATAGAGAGGAGAAGAGGAGGAAGATTTTTAATTACACTGGTGTTACCCAGAAGAGAATGGGTTCTCCTATGCTGATTCCGTCATGTAATTGCAGAGCTTTTCTTTGCTGCTTTGGGGGAGCACCTGTTGTAAACCCCGAAACAAATACAATTGTATTGAACATAGAAAAGTGTCCAGATTAACATTGTTGATTTGTCTGATTTGGTTAACCAGCTATATGAATTTATTTTCAACTAGTGTGCTCTCTTACCATCCAATCAAAGTATGTGAAAATGTCGATGTGATTGTATGCCTGCTAGATTGTCCTGGAGTCGAAAGTTAAAAATCTGATTGGTTAAAGCAACAGCTTCTAGTAGCCTGGACTGTAAGCTATAGGACGCTTAAAAAGCTATGAAATGAGGAGTATATTCATGAACAAAAATGTATTAAAGCGTAAGTCAGTGATTCCGATTCCGAGTATCTGCCAGGAGAGAAAGCCTTGCTGGCCCTGACGACCTGCCACTGGTCTACTGTATACTTTACTCAGGACTGTTCATCAGTGACACCAACAAAAAACATATATTTTGGAACTTGTAATTCAAAGCGTTTCATTTGATAAAGCTTAAGCACCTTTCAGGTGTCAAAGTTGCTAGCAGTTATTATAATAAAAGAACAAAAAAAAACGTGCTTGAAGAGTCAGAAAACAGCACGTTTTTCCTGATTTCAACCCCTTTTCTATGTTAAAAATTTAAAAAAGATTAAAAGTATTGCAATGTAATAGCTCTTTATTAAGCAGAAATCTGTCAAGGTCCCCAAGGACACCCAGATGATCAAAGCAGTAGGTAGCTCATAAGGGGATTTATTTTAAAACTTTTATTATACATACTATTTTGTATGTATGAATTTTCTCTGCCTCTTCCTCTGTGTGTGTGTGTGTGTGTGTGTGTGTGTGTGTGTGTGTGTGTGTGTGTGTGTGTGTGTGTGTGTGTGTGTGTGTGTGTGTGTGTGTGTGTGTGTGTTGTTTAGTCTGGGCAGTCTGGGCCTACATTGGTACGAATGTCGAAGAGTGCTAATACTCTGGGCATTGCGGTGGAAGGTGGCGCCAACACCAGACAGCCTCTTCCACGCATCGCAACTATACAGGTATGTATCATTAGCGCCACTGTCCATTTACAAACAAATAACCGAAAGTGTTGTCCCGATAAAAAGCTTTTCAGGATCTAAGAGAAACTCAGTTTTCAGCTCCATAGGAAAAAGCAATATTTGTTAAATGAAAGCCGAGAGACAGTTTAAATTCCTAAACCCTAAGACAGCAATAATACGATGAAAGTGCCTGTTTAACGAACCGTCAGATGCCCAAGCTCAATCGGATTGATGCTGTGAGACATTAAGGTCCTCTTAGAAAGCAATTTTCTGGTGGACACTTAAGCTGTGGGTCAGTGGAACAGCATTGCTCGTATAACTGCCTGTTAGCCAATTAGTCATGCGATTAATAGCCTACAGATCATTTGTGCTATGGGATTTTAACTGCTTTAGTATTAACTTTACCTCTTTGACCTCTGGAAGTAATAGTCTTGTGGTGTCTGCAGTATAACACATTTAGGCTGTCTTTTAAAGATTTTTTTGTATGTTTTTGCAACATTGATTACAGCAATGATAATTTACTTTATTTTGCAATAGATGATTGTGATATTATCTAAAATTAAATTTCTATTAATAGTGAGACAAGTGCATTATCTCCTAAGAGGTCATAGATAGTTTATCTTCTTTTAGTTGCCGTCCAACTGCATATTAGAAAGAACTAGTAAATAATCCACCACGGCTTTGGAGGATGATTTGTGATGGATTTTTTTGTGAAACTGGCTGAAAAATTTTAGCCCAAGAGGCATTTTACAGTGTAATCATTCAACACAACTAGTACTGATAGGCTGTATAATTCTTCAATTTGGACTAGAAAGAAATCAGTCCCAGCATTATATTTATGTTTTTTCTTAAGACTACTGGTGGTGCTCTAGCACTAGGTCGCACACACAAAAAAGAAATACTAATCCACTTTATGATACATTTTAAAAGCATATAATGCTATTAAATGCTGATTAAACCCTTATACTGAGGCCTTTTTTCAAATCTTTGAAAGGCAGATGGGATAGCTAAAGGGGTTGTGTCATCAGAATTATAACAGGCATCGCTTGTGGGAAAATGTGATTCTGAAGTTAGGGAAAAATTAGTTTTTTGTTTGTGTGTATATGTGTGTATGTGTGTATGTGTGTGTGTGTGTGTGTGTGTGTGTGTGTGTGTGTGTGTGTAAGAGAGAGACAGAGAGAGACAGAGAGATGGTACAGGTTTGCATTTTTTCTTTTTACAGTAGTTGCATTATGTAAAATTTACAGATTTTTTTTGCTTGATCAAATTGGTCAAATTACTTCGTGTGCACAATATGTAAGAAAAGAATATTCAAGATGTAGAAAATGAGTGACACAGTAGTGAGATGTATTATTTATCATATACCAAAACAATTGAGCATATATAATGCAGTGGCAGGCCGTACCCGTCTTAATCCACCTCTTAATACCACCACTATCACGTTGCAATTATAGAAACCATCAATACAATACAAAAACACAATATAACAAAACGTGGCATTTCAGAGAGAGAGGCATTTCACATATGGAGGATTAATACCATTTTACTAAAGCAAGAAACCCAGTTAAGGCTCCAAACCTCTATACTACAACCACAACTGTGCACCTACATCTTTTGGGGCATGTAACTTTGCTGTAACAGTTTCTCTCTGACCAACCAATCAGGGGACGGAAAAATGCTGACGCTACTCTGGGACAGCTAGCTGCCCTGTGAGGCGAATATGAAATCTGATTGGTTAAAGAAACAGAGCTATTTCTTAAGGAGACTATGGTAAAAAGCCAGCAGTATTGACTTTAAAGGCCCTGGGCAGATTAGATTGACATGGCAGCACATAGAGGCTGAAATCTGATTGAACAAAAAATCGAACATCCACATCCACGTACTGGAAACAGTGCAGTCAAGAGAAACGCTACGAAATAAAGAGAATAAACTGTTGGGAATAAATTAATACAATATAATGGATCAAATATTAGAATTTAGGTTGTAAATGTAGGTCAGTGCTTCTGATAGTGTTTAGGCCAGCAGAGAAGGCTTTCCCTGACCGCCTGCCACTGATATAATG
Source organism: Silurus aristotelis (assembly GCF_946808225.1). Classification (NCBI taxonomy): domain Eukaryota; kingdom Metazoa; phylum Chordata; class Actinopteri; order Siluriformes; family Siluridae; genus Silurus; species Silurus aristotelis. The sequence continues at coordinate 6,110,314 of NC_139596.1, forward strand.
TTTGTGGAACATCCTCAAACTAAACAGTTTCTTAAATCCTGTAAAAGCTTCTGTCAGAATACCAGAACTATGGTGTTGTGATATTTTGTCAAATCACATACTTACATACTAACTGCAAAAAAAAAAAAATAATAAATTATAATAATAATAATAATAAAAGGAACAGCTGTATAATTTGAGCCATGTCTTCCTTTTCTTTGATTTTGTGAATTATTTAAATGTACTATACATTAAATAATTAAATTAAATTATATATATATATATATATATATATATATATAATTTAATTTAATTATTTAATGTATAGTACATATATATATATATATATATATATATATATATATATAATCTTTACAATTCATCTCCTTTTTGATTGCTATGAGTTTTATCAGTGCCGAGTGTAGTGCCAAACGCAAACGAGAAGCTCTCAAGATGCCATTTTTTTCTGATTAGAACACAGCACAGAGCTGTAGTGCTGCTAGTTACAGATTCTTATGCACCTACTTATGCGCTGCATATCAGAATCAACCATGACAACACTGGCAAATCTTTCTCAAACATATGCAAAACCTATGGGCTGTGACGTTAAAGATTCAATTATTTAAAACAATGCTGTAGGAGTGTTAAAAGGTTTTGACAGAATGTACAGCTGTTATAACAATAAGGCTCTGGCCATTAGTGATGTAATTGATGAATTCACCTTTTACTTAAAGAAATGAAATGAAGTACATTGTTGTCTCACAGCTCCAGGTTAAACATGAGCTTGGACTACACCACATGGTATTAGGTCTGCAGCTATTGATTATTTTAGTAATCCACTGGTACCAATTAATCAAGTAATCAAATAAGAAATAATTTTTCTTCAATAAAGAGCAATACTAACTATACAAGAGAAAATAAGACAGGTCTCTTAAAATGAACAAGTTATTTGTTTACTTTTTAGAAAAACGTAAATTTTTATTGCTAAAATTGCACACAAGAATATATGTGAAAATTTAACCCATTTAATTGCCATATTACAATGCAAATGTAAATTAAAAAAATAAAATAAATGACAAATTACTTTAAGAAGGTAAACACACTCTATGGTGTTTTCTTTATGTTTTAGTTTGAAATTATCCCAAACTTTGAAACTTTTTGTTGTGTTCTGTGGCCTGAATCTTCTCCTCATCCCTCGCTGTATTCTCTCTGTTCCTCCATTTTTCATTCTGCAGCATCTTTTGTGTTTAACTGTCCAGGGGTCTCATTTATAAAAGTGGCGGATGCACAAAACAAGGCTGAAAACATGCCACTATCCACTTATATTAAAAAAACTTGACGGGAGAAAGTGCATACCTGTAAGTTTCAGCTCTACATAGGGTGCTGCCACTCCAACCTTTCAGACTTTAGCAGTTAGCTGTTGTGTGCCTGAAAACTGCTTTCCATTGGCGTCCCTTATTAAGATGGCACTTTGCAACTTATAAACTTTAAAAAAATGTAAACAAGAAAAGTGTCCAGTATACAATGAGATATATGAGTGACATCAGCTTCTACAAGTATTTACTGACACATTCTACCTGATAAAACAATTGACTGGAGCCAGCGGTTAACAGCATTTATTAACAACCAGAAGAAGATCTTGAAATCTGAGTAACAAGACCGCCCCAATAACAGTTGGTGCCGCAGCGACTTTAGCACTAGCCAAGGTCATTGCACAACAAACCGATTCCATCAAGGCCAAGACATTAAACAGACGTGTCAGTGTGGTGGTATATAGAAAACAAAACCTCATCAATAACTGTGTTATAACAGGACTGGATGGTGGCCTGTAGGGACCAACCATTGCACCTAACAAACACCAACTTAGCAGCCCTATGGGTGCACCTGACAAACAAAGCAAAATGTGCTTTTTCTGGAAAATCTCATTTTTAGATTTTGTCTCTCCATTTTGCGGTTGTAATAAGATCCACACTTCCAATCCAATCCACATTGAAAAGGCTTTTCACTAGATGTTGGAGAGTGGCTGTGGGGATTTGTGTTCATTCAGCTTCAAGAACATAAGTAAGGTCATCTCTGAAGATGAGCAAGAACACCTGACACACAGTCAAGATTTAAGTTCTTCATCAAAGTATTCAGTGGGGTTGAGGTCAGGGCTCTGTGCAGGACACTCAAGTTCCTATATTTTAAACTAGGCAAATCTTGTTTTAATAGACCTTGCTTTGTGCACAGAGCCATTGTCATGTTGGAACAGTTTTAGGCCTTCTGGTTCCATTTAACTGAAATCTTGAAGCATAAGCATACAAAGACATTCTGTACAATTATGTGCTTCTTTTTTTTTTGTAAACAGTTTGAAAAATGCTTTTATATACATACAGTGGGGAAAATAAGTATTTGACACGTCAGCAGTTTTATCAGTAATTCATTTAATATCAGTAGATTTCTAAGTGGGCTATTGACACAAAATTTCCACCAGATGTAGCCATCAAGCCAAATATTGAATTCATACAAAGAAATCAAAACATTAAAGTATACAAGCTGAGTCATAATAAATAAAGTGAAATGACACAGGGAATAAGTATTGAACACACTTTATTTAATACTTTGTAGAAAAGCCTTTGTTGGTGATTACAGCTTCTATACACCTTTTGTATGGAGAGACCAGTCGTCTGCATTGCTCAGGAGTGATTCTGGCCCATTCTTCCACACAAATGGTCTTTAAATCTTGAAGGTTCCTTGGGCCTCTTTTATGAACCTTGATCTTGAGTTCTCTTCATAGATTTTCTATGGGATTTAGGTCAGGTGATTGACTGGGCCATTCAAGCAACTTGAGTTTCTTTCTTTTAAACCACTTCATTGTTTCATTGGCCTTGTGTTTGGTATCATTGTCTTGCTAAAATGTCCACCCTCTTTTCATTTTCAGCTTTCTGGTAGATGGTAGCAGATTTTTATCCAGAATGTCCAGAAATAATATAAAGTCTGCCAGTACCCCTTGCTGAAAAGCATCCCCAAACAATAATGCTTCCACCCCCAAACTTAACTGTTGGTATGGTGTTCTTGGGGTGGTGGGCAGTGCCATTTCTTCTTCAAACATGGTTGTGTAGAATGACTGCCAAAAAGTTACATTTTGCTTTCATCTGACGATACTATAGACTCCCAATAATCCACAGGCTTCTCCAAATGCTCTTTCACAAACTTAAACCGAGCCTCAACATGCTTTTTGTTCAGCAATGGAGTCTTGCGTGGTGAGCGTGCATGGATGCCATGACGGTTCAGTGCATTGCTTATAGTTTTCTTTGAAGTAACAGTACCTGCTGATGCAAGGTCTTCCTGAAGTTCTGTCCGAGTGGTTCTTGGCTCTTGGCGAACTCTCCTGATTATTCTTTGGACTCCTCGGACAGGGATCTTACGTGGAGCACCTGATCGTGGCTGGTTTATGGTGAACTAATGCTCTTTCCATTTACGGATAATGGCCCCCACAGTGCTCACAGGAACATTCAGCATTCTGGAAATGCGCCTATAACCATTCCCATCAAAATGCTTTTTAACGATAAGATTACGAAGATCTTGATATAGTTCTTTGCTTTTACCCATCATGAAGTCTTTCCTGTGTGCCTCCTGGGTAATGAGAAGCCTTTATAGGCCATCAATTAGGACTAAAGCAGCTGATATAAATTAGTACTGATAGGGGGCAGGGTTTCTCTCTCAATACTGACAGATTTCAGGTGATCTGGCTTTCTATGCCATTTTGCACCTTGTTATCTTCATGTGTTCAATACTTATTCCCTGTGTCATTTCACTTTATTTATTATTACTCAACTTGTATACTTAAATGTTCTGATTTCTTTGTATAAATTCAATATTTGGCTTGATGGCTACATCTGGTGGAAATTTTGTGTCAATAGCCCACTTAGAAATCCCCACATGCTGATGTGTCAAATACTCATTTTCCCCGCTGTATGTGTCCAGATACTTACAGTGTACAAAAAAGAAAAAAGCAGTGTTAAAAAAAGATCACAACACAACCTTATCTTAGTCGAAAATTGTCACATAATTTGTTTGCTAAATCGGTTTTACTTAATATTAGAGTCCTTATGACAGACGATGCCTATTAGAATAAGACATTATAGATGTTTGTGCAGTGTGTGCATGAAGGGCAATGACAAATGTGGGGTCCACGACATATGATGCAATCCGGGACTTATAATGGCATTTCTGTATAATTAATATCAAAGAGATTTCTGAGTAAATGATATGTAATAATGCTGTATCTGGATAATGAAGCTATATAAAAGAAGGGTTTATGTTCGCTTGAATGATTGTTAAAAAATGTAAGTCTTATTGTGATACTAGACCCTGTCATGGTGAAGGAGCTTGTGTACTTCACTGAACCTAAGGTGTATGACACTGGTAGCTTAGTGCTTCTGGAAAGGGCCACCCTTCGATCAATAGATATAAGATATGGAACAATATACCCTGACTATATTAGGGTTACCAGAAACTACCCCAAGAGACTTTGGGTGGTGTGCACAGAAGTGCCTGATGATCGAGACCTCACTAACTGTAAGATGAAAGGTTTGGTTCAAGTGCAATGCCATTGAAGACAGTCTAATGGCTAATTCTTTATTTGATTGGTTGAAAATGAGCTTATATTCAATCCTTAGTAATAGTAAAGGAGTCTAATTTATGTTTAAACACAATTACAAATGTATTTTTAATACTGAACAAATCATCTAATACACTAAATGACAACAACAAATTTTTTTATTAATTCTGTAAAACGGGTGCACACACTTTTTCAGCATGCAAGCTACTTATAAAATGTCCAAGTCAAAATTATCTACCTATTATAAAAATGCATAAATAAATATATATTTTTTTAATGTCATGCAATCTACCCACAATACCTTTGCGATTGACCGGTAGATGGCGATCAACATATTGGGCAACCCTGCTGTAATACATTTGAAGGGCTTCTGGCAGCAGATAGGGGGTCTTTAATTTTTGTGCAGGAAATGAGTAGTTCATTATGGGACTACAGGGATGGCATTATGAGTTCACTACCCCTCAGCCCTGCACAGCTAATGAGTGCTGATGAGAGAACAGAGGTGCAGCCATGAAGTTGTCAGGACTGGCCTGGGTCCAACCATCTGTCAACATCTCTCTCTCTCTCTCTCTCTCTCTCTCTCTCTCTCTCTCTCTCTCTCTCTCTCTCTCTCTCTCTCTCTCATTCTCTCATTCTCTTCCTCTGTCTTTCTGCTTGGCTCTGCCTCTTAGTAGCAGATTGAAGCTTTTTGTCTACTTTGACACAAGGCTGGCTAATGACTTCTCAATACAAAGTGCCACATCAGGTCCACATTTTTCCAGTATGTCCTTTAAAAAAGAAAAAAAAAAAGAAAAAAAAAAAACAGTTCAGTTCCTTCAGTTAAATTTGATTGTGTTTATTTGCCATACAAACAGTGAGTCCAGTATTTCTGCATATGCAAATAGAAAATGCAAAATATAAAACTAGAAGAGTAAAGTAACAATTCTGAATTTGAATAAACAAGTAAATAAATGTTAAATAAAATAATTGTATAAAATAATTGTAACTAATAATGACAATAATAAGAATAATAAACATGTAAATGTTGTTATCTTTGTCTATCAAAACAGAGTTTAAAATAAAAGTCTAATTTGTGAACTTGAAAATGTTAGAGGAACTGAATGTTTAATAGACCGAACCTTTAAAAATATTTATATGTACCATAAAAAACAGACCTTTTCAAAATAAAGGTTATATTCAGTATATAAAAATTTATTATATTATTCTCTTTTTCTTTCTCTCTTTCACAGAAAGGGGGCTCCGCTCATCTATGTGGGCTACTGCGGGTTGGTCAGGTGATCTTGGAGGTAAACGGCATGTCTCTCAAAGGCATGGAGCATCGAGATGCTGCACGCGTCATTGCCGAGGCCTTTAAGACCAAAGAGAAGGACTACATTGACTTCCTGATTGCTGACTTTAATTTTGCCCTATAAAAGTTGACAGAAACATTACAAAAAGTTAAGCAGACTTTGCACCCTAATGAATACGGACACAAGTGGACTATAAGGACGTGTAGAGGAGGACATTGCCAAGCAGTAGTCTCACAAGTTAAAAATATCCTTCATCGTACCTGATCACATTGCCTGCTTATTATCCAGACTTTTTTACGGCCACAGAAATGAGGTTCTGCTTTGCTTTCATTCTGTATTTGTGTCCCATCAGGCATCCAGGATTTGTGCGCATTTATGAGGAAGCTCAGGTTTTAGGTTGATTATTAAAATCAATCTTGTGAAGCAGCAGGAAAATTAAAGCTTGAAATGACTCGTCTCTGCCCCGTGCTCAAGGACATACCAGTGCAGACCAGAGATAGATGGAAAGGGCTAATGGATAGTGCTTAAAATCCACTTTGTCTGAGTATCTGCAATATGGGTGGCTGGTGGCTTGCCCTCATTTCCCTCTCTGTCCCATATTTTAAATAATGATGGTAAGTTTATCGCACTTTGGATGCTGCTGTTTAAATGGCAAAACAAAGCTAGGAGGAAGAAAAGCTGAAGACTGTTAGTTTAAAAATCATTTCTCATGCAGCCCCAATGAATAGTCAGATGCACAAATCACATATCATCACCCAATACTTAGTAGTGTTTCATTTAGGATAAAGATGTAATATACATGCTTAAAGGAGCATTTTGTAATGTTTAGAGCCCCCTGCTGTCTGTGAGGTGAACTGCAATTGCAATGTAAACACTGACAAACCTTCATATTTACATTAATATAAATTGGCAGACGCCCTTATACAGACCAACTTTTATTTGTCTCATTCATACAACTGAGCAGCAGAATGGTTAAGGGCCTTGCTCAGGGGCTCAGAAGTTGGAAATTGATGAGGCTGGGATTTAAACTTATGACTGTTTAATGCCTTAAACACTAAGCTACTACTCCCCTAATTAAAATGAAGCCTAAACTGGCCCTTCCCTCTGGGGCCGAAATACATATGATGAATGGCTGTTTTTCGATTTTTTTAAGGAACCAGGCATTTCTGCTGTGGATGGAGGCGGGGCTTATTTCTGGGCCAGATTATAGTTAAAATTCAGAAATTTAAGAAATTATCCCTATCTATTGTATAATAACTTTGGATAATAATATTTCCTGAGGTTGCTTTAAAATTATTTGAATTTTAAAAGTCTAAAAACACCTTTGAACATTATAAACTGCAATATAAACATTATAAACTGAGCAGTTGACGGGCAAGGCAATGATAACTTCTATAACATTTCCCTCATTGTCTCAACCTCAGAAACAATAAAAGAATGTTGAGCAATTTTTTAAAAGTGCTTAGAAACCTATATTTAAATAATTAAAATAATACACAGACGTACACTCAGTAGTACAATCTCACGCTGTTGAGTTTTATCCTCAGTAAAGCAGCACTATGGACAGTATTTATGCGCACTGTCTCATTCTGGGAGGTGAACAATCATGTTTTAAAGCTTTATGAGGACGTTTCCAAAAGATCCAATGTATCAGTAGTGGTATGAGTTAGTGGAGAAAGACAAGACAATATTGTTTTGGTGAGAACTGGGCAGTGGTGTAATGAGAGCATTTTATAGTCTTCAGTATTAAGGTGACAACTTTGCAATTCCATAAAGACACAAGCAAACAACAAAACTGTTTAGTTGAAAAAAAGCCCTGGTGGTCCTCCAATAGTAAGAGAATGATCCTAGAAACCTTCTATTTTCATTTGCAAACTATATTTTGACATTTTGCCAGTGCACATGCCTCAGATAGAGGGGCTGATCAGTAAATAAATAGAAAGAATTATCACAAGAGGAAGAATTTGTAGTGCGATTCAGAACTTGTTTTCTCGCTCTATTTTCCTCTTACCCTTTCTTGCCCCTGCTCTCGTTTATCTCTAACAATCATTAATTAGCCTCAAAGGCTTTGCCATGCTGCTCAAACTAATGACAGATCTATTTTTAGAATGGTTTCGGATCAGAATAGGATTATTGAGATATTTCTATCAGTATTTTTGACATCAGATGATATAAATCCATTTAGAATAATGGTTTAGTTTTGTTGATTATAAATGCATGTCATATTCCCTAAATAGCCCTATATAAACATGCAGAGCATTACAGAATGTGTCTATGTATATTTAATAACTTTTGTTTTTACCGTTGTGATATCATGTTATGATATCCTGATTTCAATAGCTTTATTGAAACATGATCCTGTTGATGGATGTAATTAACACTTTATCTAATAGAGTAGAAGAGTCTCATCATGCACACAGTGATCTATTAAATAGATGATCTGCTGATTTTTATTTTATTTTTTTTGCAATGTTTCACTTAAACTTAAAAGGAGGTGAGTAAAATATTTAATTCAGTGCTCAGCACTGTTTGTGGGATGCAGGTAATATAATAACTGGTTTGGCTTTAAGAATTGTAGGCTTTAGTTTCCGATCCAGCGACGCAGTAATAGGTGTGCAGTTAGATTCAATATTCTACTGTTGCTTGAAATGTTTATGAATTATGGCATTTGCAAACATGAATTAAAGTATTTAATACCTAACTGTGATATTTGTTTATTTTGTGGTTTTAATGATGATGATGATTGAAGCCCAGAATATTAACTCTTAATGGACTGCCATACTCCCACCCCATGCTCAGGATAGGTTCTGTTCCACTGAACGCCTGGCATAGAGTGAGGTATGGGGTTTTTGGCGCCCCCACGTGCTTAAATGTGAACCTAGCTCAGCACTTATTGTTAGGACCCCAAACCTCTTCCCAAACCCCAACTGTAATCCAAAGAGTAGCTTCTCTTGCAAAACCCCTCAATTTGAAAAGAAAAAAACAAATCTTATCTTAAATCTGAACTAGCTCAAAACCATTTAGATTTTTTAAACAAAGCTTACAATTTTTTTTTTTTTCTTTTCTGGAGGGGAAAAGCATTTCTTTCATGGTTTCCATCATGTATTCTTCTCCTCATTGACTGCTTACAAACAAATGAAAACGTATCCACACAGACACGTATCTTTTATTAGTATGTATAATTACCACATTGCTTAAAGAAGACTAAACTGTATTTGTCTACAGATAAAATGTGCACTTGAACCCACTATGCACATTTTTGGGCAAAAAAATGAATACTTACAATATCAACAGAAGTGGGAGAATAGATCATGTGACAAACATTTGAGGAAGAAAGCAATACATTGAGCAAATAAGAAGCAAACGTTCACAAAACACAATCACAGATTATGAATAATATGTTAGAATTTACACAGACCATAGAAACACAACCATTTAATAGCATCACAAAATATACAAGACAGGAACTGGAAACCACATGATCACAATCCTGAATCTGAAACATGGTAATAAAAGAAATAAAATACACTTTTAAAATAACAAGATGTATTCAAGGAACTAATAATACAATTCTGTTAATATTACTTTAAATCATATATTAAATATTGTTACAAATGTGAGTTTCCAAATATTTTTTATGTTTTTTAAATGTTTTTTTCTATATATATTCTGGCTCATGTCATTTTAATTCTAAACTATTCTATAACTTACATAATTTGACAGAGCTAAACATCCACTGCACTTGTGTTACTCATCTACTCAGTACCTCACTAATCCACAGTTGCTCACCTCATCACAGTTATACTGTGTCTAGCTGAATCGTCCTATTTGATAAAAGTGAAGGTAGCGCTGATTCATGCTACATGACCAGTTACGCAACTTTAAGCAACCATCAATCGCCAGAGCTAAACTCATCTGTTTGTCTTTGAGAGCTTTTTTTTTTTTTTTTTACATACCTAGCCATGTTACAGATCGCTTTATTAAATGATTAGATATTAACCTCCAGCAGGAGGTTGCGAGGTTGAGTTATTAAAATATTAAGCATGATTGAACGATTGAGTATTTGCAGCTTGGTATCTATAAATACATAATACATCAAGGATTTTGAAGTCAGACCTGATAATCAGAGCAAGCAGGAATAGAAACAGCTCTTTGGTGTTCTAAAAAAAACAAATCTATCCAAAAATAAAAGGAAAAAAAAGCACCATTTTGAGCAGATGTTGTGTTTTATTCTAAACTGGAATGACTGTGACACAATGACACAATTTGTTCAGCAGCTGACAGAGGTGCACTGAGATTTATGTTGCGTTCAACCCTTCACACCAAATTCAGTACATGGCTGTACAGAGCATCAACAGTAAACAAAATAGCATTTTTTAAAAAGAATTATACAGTATATATATGAGTGTTCGCCTTAGATCAATCAACATACAGCTATATTTGCTTGTTAACTCTGCAACATTTACTATACAATTAGCTGTTTTGAGATAAATACATCATTAATCACATTTAGCTGACTATAAAATAATGTTTTTTAAAAGAATGACATATGTTTAGCTAATGTTTTAGCTGACTGCACAGAATTACTGGAGTGTGATGCAACTATGCTTTTGTCTATGTAGTCTATTCAGGATTCTTTACTTGCACGTATATTTGCCTCAAACACAAGCTTCCAAATCTAAAAATTTCATGCTAATACTATCATTAATGGCATTAGCGTCACAACTTAGAGCAACTGAGTCACATAGTTGAATTTCTGTCTGACACTACAATTAATAATGTAAAGACTCACATACTCCACTGCTTCTGAGGGACAGACATTTAGCTTATGATGTATCTGAGTCTTCAGCAGTAACCTTGTCCTCTGGAGCTGTGTTAGGGTCCAGGAAGTCCGGGTGCTGCAGGTCCTTTAAGTACTTATTGGGGGTGATGGTGTGCGTGGAACCTGTAAAAACAGAAAGGTTGCTTTATGCTTAAACTCTGTGGCAGGCCGTGCATTTCACACCTAGGCCTTTAGTGGTGTTCTACCTGAATCAGTCCACCTTTTAATACCATCACTATGAAGCCACAGCTATAGAAGAAATCTCATGCAGTGAGAATGAATGCTTTTACTAAAACAAGTGACCCAATGAACTAAATTAAACAAGTCTCCATTCACTGCAGCCACAGCTGTGCGACTTTATGTGCATTTATTTCATGCATTACCTTTTTTTCCTGTGGATTTGAAATTAAGGTAAATTGAATTTGTGGAAAAATATCCAAATAAATTTCTTCTCCTCTGTTAGCCATTTTGAAATGAAGATACAGGTATTAAATCCACATGCATATATTTGAGCGTGTGCATTTTGCTACAGATGAGGGTTGTGCTCTCTGACTAGTGCACTCTCTGACCATCCAATAAAAGCACCTGAAAGTGCTGACATGATTGGACGTCTGCTAGAGGGCCTCAGAGTGACCAAATTGAAATCTGATTGGTTAAAGAAACAGCTTCAAGCAACATAGAGTTTATGCTAGGCTGCTGACTCTGAATGCATTAGAGCAGATAGATACCTTTCACCCTAGCAACACATGATGTAGTGATGCGGGAGTCCTACCTACCTATATACAAGGCTGCTGGCAGTCCCTACCTCTTTCTCAATCTCTTTCCCGTGAAGATGCTTTTTGGAAGCTATCCTTAGCAGATTCTCTTAGGGGTGGTCGCTAAACTGCCGGACGCAGCTGCTTCTTTTGAGGGACATATTCACTGTTAAGGTGAATATTTTTCTTTTGTTGTTCCTTTTTCTTTCAGCAGTTACAGCTGTTTTCCCTAATTGTTCCCTCATGTTAAGTTGGATAAAGAAGGATAATTGCTATAAGACCCGATATCGAGAGGCACGTTTTGGTGGTCTCGTTTATGGCGATTGCGAGCCCATCCGGTTGCACGGCGATGGGGAAAGATCCCTCTTGTCTGTGGGCATGAGGGGTCTATGATCCTATTCAAAGACTCTCATCCCCTGTGCATAGCGTGTTTGGGAGTTAGACATGCACAGGCTGTGCTCGCTAATCCCGAGTGCTGCCCGCACTGTTCTTGTTTCCCGTTAAGGGTTTTGGAGTGCAGAGTGCAAGTCGCAGTCGCAAATAAAGGGGACCCAAGTGTTTTCTAAACCTCCTCCCCTCTTAGATTCCAACTCTATGTTGGGGGACAGCAAGAGGAGGAAGAAGATAGTGAGCTGGCTCATCTTTTGCAGGAAGATTTGAAGGAAGACGAGGAGGATGCGATTATTTTATATATATTTTCCCTTCTAATATTTTTACAGGCCTGCCAGTGCTATGGGTAAAACCCCTCCACCGATGCCAAGAGAGCTGGACCTCATTGAGATGTGTAGAAGAGCAGCTAAAAAGATCTTTATCCACTGACCATCTCAACAAGTCCGCCAGGGCGCAGAGAGGGATTTATATTATAAAAGAGGCTGCCATTGCGCACTTTTCCAGTTAAGGAGCTGATACCAGCCGTCCCTGCATTCGTTGCAGAAATCTGGTGAAATGCACTAGTTTGCCCAGTGCCCAAGATGTTGCTTCTCCCCTCTACACCAAGGGGGTTATACAAGAGAGAGGTCAAAAGGCTCCACAATTGTTCTCATTTTCAAAAAATTAAGATGTTTTCTGTGCATCCAGGCAGTGGGCAGAGGGCATGGACGTAATTAAAAAGTCAAACCAAAACACACGAAAAGACATCTGAATCAGAGTTGCAACCCCGAGCTCCGCCGCTAGATGGAACCATCGCGCCATCTGTGAGCGGGAGCTGCAGCAGCCCGCTCTCTACTTGCACGGAGAGGTGGCGCGCATGTGCAGTACACCTTTGGTTATTGTCCCCAATAAAACTAGGGTATCGCCTGCAATTTGCTAGAAGGTCTCCTCTCTTCAACGGTGTGTTATGGTCAACAGCGGTAGGGGAGTCAGCTCCAATTTTAGAGCACGAAATAACCTCCTTATTGAGCAAACGATTATTTTGTGTGGTACTGCAGGAGGACAGCCAGCACAGTTTTTATTCCCGGTACTTTGTTGTTCCCAAAAGAGGGGGGGTCTCTGTCCCATTCTGGATTTACAGAATTTCTACAAACACGAAATCTCCCGTTTATCACGGTGGTTACGTTCCAAAACCACCCACGATAAGCGAAAAATCGCAATAAACGGATGCCACCCCAAAAATGCTATTTTATGTATACAGTACTGTACTGTATTACCAATTTACTTCATTTTATAATTAATAATTAAATTCAGAAATTTCATTATTTTAACATAAAAGTTTTTTGGTCTATCGTGCTATCTGCTAGAGACTGGGAAAATCAGCGTATCAAATTAGTTATGTGGCAAATGCAATTCCGCAAAAAAAACGTGGGGGATTACTGTACAAGTTCAAAATGCTCACTTAAAAGCATTATACAATGTTATTCATCCCAGAGACTGGTTTACATCAGTAGATCTGAAGGACGCTTACTTTCACATAAGTAGCATTGTGTGTTTGTGGATCTAGAGAAAGCTTACGACACGGTGCTAGAGAGGAGTTGTGGATGAGGAAGTCAGGTGTGTCAGAAAAGTATGTGAGGGTGGTGCAGAACATGTATGAGGACAGTGTGACAGCAGTGAAGTGTGCAGTAGGAATGACAGACTAGTTCAAGGTGGAGGTTGGACTGCATCAAAAGTAGGCTCTTAGCTCCTAAATGTTTGCAGTGGTGATGGAAGGGTTGACGAACAAGGTCAGACAGGAGACTCCGTGGACTTTGATATTCGTGGATGATATTGTAATTTGTTGTGAGAGTAAAGACTGGAGTTGGAGAGAAGGGAAATTAATTCAGTAGGAGTAAGACAGAGTACATGTGAAAAGGAGGGCAGTGGAGTGGTGCGGTTGCAGGGAGAAGAGGTGGTGAAGGTGGATGAGTTATGGTACCTGGAGTAACTATGGACAATGAACTGTCCTTCTTCCCACATGTTGCTAATGTGTCTCGTTCTTTTGCAGGGAGAAGAGGTGGTGAAGGTGAATGAGTTATGGTACCTGGAGTAACTATGGACAATGAACTGTCCTTCTTCCCACATGTTGCTAATGTGTCTCGTTCTTGTAGATTTACTCTTTACAACATCCGAAGGATTCGACCATTTCTGTCCACACAGGCTGCCCAGGTGCTTGTTCAGTCTCTTGTGATTTCAAGACTGGACTACTGCAACTCTCTGCTGGCAGGTCTCCCCCTGAACTCTATCAGTCCACTGCAAATTATAAAAAAAAAATCCATTCTCTCAGAATGAGAGGTAAGTACTCTTCAAGGCTCTTCTCTGTTCTGGCACCAAGGAGGTGGAATGAACCTCCTCTAGATGTCCGTACAGCAGGTCCCTGACTATCTTCAAGCGACAACTGAAGACCTACCTCTTCCTGAAACACTTAAATTAGTACTTTCCAAGTTTGTAGAATTCTAGGGTTATGTTAAAATTAAGTTTGTTATCTGGCATACCAGTGTAGATTTATTCATTACTAGAGATTTAAAGCAATTCTGTACGTCGCTCTGGATAAGGGCGTCTGCTAAATGCCGCAAATGTAAATGTAATGTAAATGTAAAAGGCTTAGGCTTCAAATAAACGAGACAAAAAGCTGCTTAGTGCCCATGCAGAAAATAATTTACTTGGGTCTAAGGCTGAACTCAGACCTGAACTCAGACCTGAAATCAGGGCTTTTCAATCAGAGAAACGCATCATGTAGATTCGTGGTTGTCTCTCTCTCTCTTCCAGAGAGGGAAGAGAGTCCTATTCAGACTATGTTTACGCCTTGTAAGGCTTATAGACTTGGCAGTGTCTGTCATCCCATTGGTTCTGTTGCAATAAGAGAGTTTTAGTGATGGTAGCGGCACAGCGCTTATGTTCGAAGCGCCACCTCAACCGCATGGTGATAGTGTCATTACCTTGTTTGCCTGCTCTCTGCCACTGGAGAAATCCTACTTTTTTCTCGAATCTGGAACCACACTGGGAGCTGTTTCCCTGAGAAAAGTAGTGACGATGGATGCGTCACTCACAGGATGAGGTGCAGTGTGCGAGGGCAGGATAGCAATAAACTTCCTGAAACTATTAACAGTGTTTCTGGCATTGAAACATTTTGCACAGTTTCTTCGGAGTCACCACGTCTTGGTCAGATGGGACAACACGACGGCGGTGGCATATATAAATCTCCAGGGGGGAACATGTTCTCCTTAACGTCATAGTCTAGCATGAGAACTCATGGTGTGGGGCATGAAGCGTTTTCATTAATTACGGGTGACTCGTGTCCCGGGAGTAATGAATCTGGGGCCGGATCTCCTGTCCAGGGAAAATCCCCTGTATAGGGAGTGAACTCTCCACCCTCAGGTGGTGGACTTGTTGTGGGAGAGGTTCTGCCGGGCTGCCGTAGATCTCTTCGCCTCACACAACAATACTCATTGCACTCTATTCTTTTCTCTCTTCCCTGATTTTACTGCAGGACCGTTTGTGATTAGACATAATCCTACAGCCGAAGTTACATCTTTGCTGAGGTATTTGTACCTTGATAATGATAATGAAGATAATACAGCTGATGTACGTTATTGATGTAGAGAGTGTGTACGAGCTATGCAGACTGAGTGAGAACAACTGAAAGGTGACTTGTTGGCCCTGAAAACTTATGTCGAATCTACTAGATAATAGAAACTACTCATAAACAGGCAATCGACCGCTCAATAAACAGGGAAGCAGCTTTGAGGGAGGCAGTTGAGACAAGAATAGAGTCTTCCAGCAGTCTTTAGAAAAACTTAAAAAGGTAGTGGTAGATTGCTTCCTGCAGAGGGATGCTAAGTGGGAAAATCAAATAAGAAAGGTCAGGCAGACTAGTACACCTACCCCTACTAGGTTGCATAACTTCACCACAGCTACCACTTATATTCCCTTTATACACCATCTCAGCTCGTAGCCTGCCTATTCCCTGGCCTGTGTTCCAACTTCCACTAGCTTGAGTAATACTCGCACCGCAGTATCTGAGTGAACTTCTGTACCAGTATGATCCTCCACGCCTACTTACATCAAAAGGTGCTGGCTCTGTTGGTTCCTCAAATAATGAAGACTACAGCAGGGGGCAGATCTTTCTCTTATAAAGCCCCACAGTTATGGAACAGCCTTCCAACCAGTGTTCGGGACTCAGACACAGTCTCAGTGTTCAAGTCGAGGTTGAAAACATATTTATTTAGTCAAGCCTTTTATCAGTAGATTTTTCTTAGGTAAAGGCTCAGATCTGGAGGGAGCATGGATATAGAGTGTTTGGTGAACTGGTATATTTGTATGCTTTCGTCCCCTCACATTCACACGTTCACTCGGGTTTGTTGACGGTGGTGTGGTGGGTCGTCTCTTATCCCAGAGATCCCTCATGTTTGTGTTACCTTCTGGTTCTCCCTTTTAGTTATGCTGCCATAGCGAGTCTTGCCGGAGTCCAAACTGCACAGTGACATTAACTTTAATACACCAATAGGGACACTTAATAATCCATATCCTTCTCTTCCCGTCACCCTCTTTTCTCTCTCTCTCTCTCTCTCTCTCTCTCTCTCTCTCTCTCTCTCTCTCTCTCTCGGTCGAGTTAAACATGCTCCTGAGGCTCCAGTGACCACTGTTCCTGCCCCTCTCCCCTCCGTGGATCTTCACACTTCTGTGCAGCTTGGGACGGTCTCTCATCAACACCTTGGGTGGTTCCATGTAATTCCAGAGTAGAACGGGTGCTTTGAGGATGGATTGGACTGTAGTGGGTGTCGGCGGTCTGCTGCACTGACTCGGGAGTGCAGTTTGCTTCTGATCGTCATCACTGTACCCCGCAGCATTGTATATCTGCTTCAAATGGACATTTGGTGCAACCCAGATAAAGATGGGTTCCCTCTTGAGTCTGGTTCCTCTCAAGGTTTCTTCCTTATGCCATCTCGGGGAGTTTTTCCTTGCCACAGTTGCTCATCAGGGACAAACATACTTACAAAGAACATATTTATGCTTAATCACCACATTATCTGTGTAAAGCTGCTTTGAGACAATGTTTATTGTTAAAAGCGCTATACAAATAAAAATGAATTGAATTAAATTAAATTGAATTAATACCTACACCGTAAGTCAACCTACAAAGACCCATGCACCCACCACCGTACCTTCTCACATTGTGCATAGTGCTTCCTCATTCTGTGCGAGACCTCCTATATGGCTAGACTTTCCCTTCTATTGTGACATCTGATGTCATTAACTTCATTAAACAGTGTGTGAACTTTTTAGACATTAAGCCCTTACGAAAATGCTGAGTTTGTGGGCACCTTGAGCACTGTGTTGAAGGCACCCACACTGAGCTGGTGGAAGGCGGAGAGAGCCAAAATCCATGATTGTAGGATGAAAGCCTTCCTGTCAAGCATAAAATCATGGTACAGCAGCCAGAACAAACATTAAGGGATTTTTTCCTACGATTATCGTGCCCTCTGCTTAAAATGGAAGGAAGAGATTACCAAGGGGGAGTTGATCAAACCCAAGGTTGCAGGATGCCTAAGAGGGACAGAAACCACTGTCGAACAACTCGTGACGTGGGCTACCAGACTACTGGCAAAAGTGGGAAAGTTGAATCCTAAAAAAAGGCTCTAAAAAACTGAAAGCCGTGGTCCCAAAGACTTAGCGGGGATGTCACTCACACATCCTTATGACTTTAAGCCCCATACACCCTTCCTTCTCCAGGTGCCACTGAAGGTTCCTATTGAAAGAAATAAGGGCAATTGTTGACAGTTCCTTCACCTTAATGCAGCACAGGGTCTGGAAGTAACTAGTAGATGTAGTAGTCTATGGACACCCTAAAGAACAGCAGCAACAGAAGTTTTAATGGTGGATAGTAAGTAAGTGCATGTCTCCAAGTTCAAGGCCCAGAAACAGTATGATTGGCACAGCTCTAGATGGACAGTAGTCACCCACATTATTAAGGATGCCAACCTGACCGTTCCCATCCTCATGGGATTGGATTTTATTATGAAGACTACTGCAGTACTGGATTTGGCAAAAAAACAGGTATGGCCTACCAATCAGGAGGGGATATCAGTACCACCCATTCCTCTCTGATCAAGGGATACAAAGACTGACAAATGATAACCTTCAACCAGATTCAATAGTGACTCTGTATTATGTCCTACCACCTGAACCAGCACTTCCATGCATGACCACCGCTGGAGAAGGCCTATGAGTTTCTCCACCCTGGATGAAGTACTGGTGAACAGCAAGGTGTACAGAGTGTCACCTTTGAAAAATAATATTATTTAAGAACATGTGGACGAGATGGCATTTTAGAGCACTCCTTATCTTCCTGGTCATCTCCTGTGGTTCTCGTGCCAAAACCAGACCACTCCTTCTGGTTTTGTGTCGACTAAAGGGAGCTGAACAGCAAGACAATACCAGATGCTTATCCAATGTTCATACTACATGATATCTTGGAATCCTTGAAAGGTGCCTTCTGGTTCACGACATTCTGGCTACAATCTGGCTACTGGCAAGTTAAGGTGGAAGAGGAGAGCAATCAATAGATGGCTTTCATCACCACCAAAGGCCTTTTAAAATGCATTTCAATTCAGGAAAATACCAGATTACAGATTCTGGAACGCAACTTCCCAACGACTGATGGAATGGGTGCTAAACGGGCTATGGGAGATCTGTTTTTTTTTTTTACATCGGCGAAATCATATACCTCTAGGCATGAAAGCAACATTCTAGAGACATCAGTGTGGTACTGCAGAAGTTTACCCAAGCTAACCTCACCCTTAATATGAAGAAATGCCACTTATTCAAGCAACAGCTACAGTTGCTGTGCCACATTGTCTCCGGGAAATGGGTCGACTTGGATGCAGAAAAGACCCAGGTGGTATCAGACTACCCAGTGCCAACTGATTTGAAGTCCTTGCACTGCTTCTTAGGGTTGTCTGGATGGTACTATAAATTAATTCCGGGTTTTGCCAACCTGGCAGCACCTCTGAACCACCTGAAAAAGAAGGGGGTTAAATAGGAATGGACAGTTAAATGTCAAGCCAGCCTCGTAGCTTTAAAGGCAGTCTTACCACACCCCCCAGTACTCGCACATCCAAACCTTTCCAGGCCGACATTAATGCCATTCTGACCTAGCAATCTGATGAAGGAGAAAAGGTGATTGCATATGCGTCATGGACACTAAAAGGGGCTGAGCTTAATTACTCAACCTGAGAAAAGGAATGTCTGTTGGTGGTCTGGGCTGTAGAAAAGTGGAGGCATTTCCTAGAGGGAGTGGAGTTCAATGTCTTACTGACCATGCAGCACTGACCTGGATATTCAACTGCCTGAAATCATCCTCAAGGCTCACAAGGTGGACCCTGAGGCTGCAACAATTCCACTTCAAGGTGTGCTTCCGGATGGGATGTCTCACCATTAGACCTGATGCTTTGTTGACGGCAGTCAAATTTTTGTCATCCACCATCATCAAACTGACCTTCCCCATTCTTTGGCTGAGATTGCCCAAGCTCAAGACAGAAATTACACAGAAAGACCAATAAAAACCAAACTGCAACACCAACAAAACACTTTGTGACTGGATCAGCTTTGATGTCAACCAAGGAGTACTCTATCATTAACTTCCGCCAAAAGATTAATGTTGAAAAATACCAACTCAAAGTACCACTAACCTTGATCCAAAAATTCCTTCACTATTTCCATACCAACCCCTTGTCTGAAGACCCTTTCCCACAAGTAAAAGGTGAAACACCTACCTGCTGGTGATTGTGGACATCTTTACTAAGTGGGAGGTGATGTTTTCTCAACGGGACAGAAAAGCTCAGACAGTTATAAAGATCCTTAAGGAGGAAATCCTAATCAGATGGGGTACACCCAAGAATCTGGTCTCTGATCGTGGCCCCCAGTTTACATAACGGCTACTGAAAGATTTCTGAAAAAAATGGGGAGTAATCCAAAAACCTACCACAATTTACCATCCACAGACCAACCAGAAGTCATAATGGCTTCCTAAGTGGGGGATCAGCATAATACTTGGGACCAGTGGATCCCTGAGTTCAAGTTTGCCATAAATACAGTTCAGCATGAGACAACAGGGTGAACACCAACCAAAGTCATTACCAGCAGACTCCTCAAGGGACCACTGGAAAAGTTGATACACAACAAACAAAAGGGGATAACAAAGCACAGATTGGAGATGCATCGGGCAAGACAAGCTGAAAATTATAATGTCAGGAGGAAAGATGTCCATTTTTACCCTGGAGATCTAGTCTGGTTTAGGTCACATCCTCTCTCTAGTGCCACCGCAAAATTCTCTGCCAAGCCAGCGCCCAAGTGGGAGAGGTTAGCAGAAGTAACAAAACAATTAGGACCAGTAAACTACATGGTAAAATGGGGTAACCAACCCAAAACAGATACTGTGAATGTGGTGAATAAGAAAGGTATCATAGACTTCTGCCCCTGATGCAATAGGCTGGTGGTGGTGGTGGGTACATTCATTTTTCTGATTATGTATTCAATTATTTAATAATACTTGGACACAATGTACTGTTATCACGTTATCGTCATATGGGTTATGTTTGGTCCTGCGCTCGTGACATTATTACAAGTGTTCACGAGAATTCCGCACCGATGTTGTCATTCCGGAGCGGCGTAGAATCGCGGAAGTAAATATATACCTGGGAAGAAACGAAAGAAGATAGTGTGCTTCGTGGGAAAAAGGAATGGCTGCTGAGGACTATTGGGTCACGCTTTAAAGATACTTTTTCCTTTCCTTTGGATTAGTGCTCAGAAGGATACCTTCAGCAAACTTCTTCACTCGGCAGAGATTAGATCTGCTCACTTTTGAACCTTGAGAGGGGTGGGAAGGTTCCAAGGGACTGTGAGTTTATAAATACTTTCTAAAGAGACTATTTGAGATGAGAAAGACTGAGGTGAGGTGGATGTACATATTTGGTTACCAGGATTGTTTGATTTATTTTGTATATTACATGGTGCATTTGGTGGAAGTTATGTCTGGTTCATGTGTTTATTTTTTTATAACTGCTGTTAAAACTCGTAGCACAAGTTTAGCCAGTGCCTCTCGGAAGTGAGTTGTTATAGTGTGAAAGCTGAAATCTGTTTAAATAGAAACTTCAACCTAAACTTACAGGTATGAGCACTTGTGAAATGTAAAGATTTGAAATGATTCACCGTTATGCTTGGTGACACAAAGGAACAGCACTTTCTCATTGCAATTTACTTTGAGTTTCATTCTAGACATTCTTTATATTCAGGGAACAAATAGAGGTCACATTCACTTGAGCACAGAGTCTCCACAACGTATCTTACCAATAAGAGCCTCCCATTTGCCGTTGGCTTGTGTGACCTCATAGGCACTGCGCATTTCGCTGTAGGTCACGCCCCCAATGATGAAGACGATGACCCGAGGACCTGTTCGCATTTCTCCTGGGCTTTTATTCTTGTGCCAGTTTCCATAGCGTGCACTGAAGTCAAGAGTTTAACATCAGGGAAACAAAAAGTGCATTTCTCTGAATGTGTTTGTGTATATGTGTGTTATCTAATCTTACCTGGTAGCTGTTGTGGTTTTGCATGAGGCTGTGCGTGTAGAAATGTATGGATATTGCTTCGGATCCAGTTTGTCTTCGATAGCATCCTGTAATAACGTTTGAATAGTTTAAAATATGGGTGCTGGGAATGTTGAAAGAAAAGATGTGTTTTTTGAGTCAGGTAACAATTTGTGAAGCCGCAGAACAGGAAGATGTACCTCCATGATATCTTTCACCAGAGGAGTCCATCTGGAGAGCTGGTAGGTCTGTTCGCTGATTCGCTCCTTGCGATCAGCTTTCTTCTTTCGTGTTGTGGATTGCTAAAAAAAAAAAAAAAGAAAAGTACTTGTGGTTAATCTTCCGTTGCTTTTTTCTGTAAAACTGTTACAGTATATATGGATGGTTTTATTCCTTGGTGACACTAACGATTTTACATTTAGTAAAGAATGACACATCAAAGAATGACACAGCAGGAAGTGAGAGATCTTTCAGCCCTAAGTTACCTGCTTCTAATAGATAGTCCTTCTGCATAGAGTACATATAATTACAATCCTTAGTAGATTTTTAATTTTTGATGTTAATAAGCTTTATGTGCACATGTAGACATATCATTCCTCCTCTATGTTTAATAAAGCTCAAACAGAGTTAGAGTGATGCAGACTCACTTCTGAGATTATAGGCACTCCCATATGAGCCATGTTCGAGATGATGTCACTGTCCTCTGGAGGGATCTGCGCATGCTGAAGGAGTTTACAAAGGTTCTCCTCAGTCACACCTAACACACAAATAACCAGGTATCAGCATTAATGGTGCCATTCACACAGGAAATTAAATGTACATCCCAGAAATAGGACTCTAACCATTTTTGAGAAAGATGTAGAGAAGAATGATACGGATCTTGTCAAAGATCGTGATGTTAGAGTCCAAAAGAATTGGCACAATCGCTCTCATGGGATCTTTGAGCTTCTCTCCTTCCGCATCTGCACCCATGGCCAAATCCTGTTAAAGATAAAGGGGTTTAAAAAAGTCATAGTTGATGTCAAGATCCTTGTTTAGCTTTAATAAGTGCATATGGAGTTCTTTTAAAGGAGTTATTTTATGTAACAATTAGGATACTTAATCATCCTTATTTCTCTCTCGCTGTCTCCCCTCTATTCTCCTTCTCTTTCTCCCTCTTCTTTCTCTCTCTGTCGAATTAAACATACTCCTAAGATACCAGTGGCCAATGCTACTGTTCCTATCTTCACTTTTGGAACATCTCTGGATAGAGTTCTCTACAATTAAAGACCACTATGTGCAGCTGAGGATGGTTCCACATGAACAGCCTAAAGATCCATGCTGTTATTGAGCAACTCATGAACTATGAAGATGGATTTGGGTCGCAATTGATATAAACAGTCTATTACAATGGTTTAGGAATGCAGTTTGCATAATCAGTTCTATATTCAAGTGTTCATCACTGAACAGAGTATTCTCGATCCCTTGCCTACAAGCAAGTAATTAAACCTGTTCTAAAAATAATAAGCTCTTCCATTAGCACTGGTTATGTACTTAAATCTTTTAAACCGCCACTTTTCAACCCCTAATTAAAAAACCTGACCTTGACCCTTGTCAGCTGTCCAACTATAGGCCAATTACAAACCTCCCCTTTATCTCCAAAATTGTAGAAATGGTTGTAACATAGCAGCTATCCTCACACCTACATAGGAATAACATTTTTTAAATGTATTAGTCAGGATGAAGGCCTCATCACAGCACAGAGGCAGTGCTGGTTGAAGTGGTAAATGTCCTGCTATTGGCCTCAATTATGACAAATTATGAATTTTCTGATTAAGTATCATTTCTGAATGGTCTTTCAGCGTTGTGTACAGCAGTTAAAGATCTTGGTGTAATTATTGACTCTAGTCGTTTTTTGAGGCTCATGTAAATAACATAACCAAGATAGCCTTCTTTCACCTTAGAAATATTGATAATATTATATATATATAATGTCGTTACAGGCTGCAGAAAAACTAGTTACTTCTAGATTAGACTACTGTAACGCTTTACTGTCTGGATGTTCTAGTAAGTGCATAAATAAGCTTTAGTTAGTTCACAATACAGCAGCAAGAGTCCTTACTAGATCTAGACAATATGACCACATCACCCCTGTTTTAATTAGTCTATACTGGCTTCCTAACAAATCTTGCATTGATTATAATACATTACTACTTATGTATATAGCACTTAATGGTCTTGTCTCGCAGTATCTGAGTAAACGTCTGTACCATTATGATCCCCCATGCCCACTTAGTTCAAAAGGTGCAGGCTATTTGTTGGTACCTTAAATAATGAAGAGTACAGCAGTGGGCAGATATTTTTCTTATAAAGCCCCACAGTTATGAAACAACCTTCCAATTAGTGTTCCAGACTCAAACACAGTCTCAGTGTTGAAGTTGAGGCCGAAGACATATTTATTTAGTCAAGCCTTTGATTGTTAGATTTTTCTTAGGTAAAGGAGCAGATCTGGAGGGATCATCGATATATAGTGTTCGGTGAACTGGGATATTTGTATGCTGCCCGCCCCCTTACTCTCACATGTTCACTCAGGTTTGTTGACGGTGGTGTGGTGGGTCATTACTTATCCCAAAGATCCCTCATGTCTGTGTTACCCTCTGGTGCTCCCTTTTAGTTATGCTACCATAGCGAGTCTTGCCGGAGTCCCCAACTGACCGTGTCCTTAACTTTTTACAACAATAAGGATACCCAATCCATATCTCTCTCTCTCTCTCTCTCTCTCTCTCTCTCTCTCTCTCTCTCTCTCTCTCTCTCTCTCTCAATCTCTCTCTCTCTTTCGGTCGAGTTTAGCATGCTCCTGAGGTACCAGTGACCACTGTTCCTGCCCCTTTCCTCTCCTCTCCTCGAATCTGCCCACTTCACCCCGGCCTGCCTCAGGATGGTGTTATTTTCGATTGGAGGCCACTCTGTGCAGCTGGGGATGTTTCACATTAATGGCATGGGGATCCATGAAATTACGGAGCAACACAGGAGCTTTAAGGATTTGAATTTAGACATACTTAATGTCAACAGTCTGCTACGCTCACCTATGATACAGTTTGAGTTTGATCACTGTACACCTCAACATAATTTTGCTGTAATAAATGGACATTCGGTGCTTTTACATTCCAACTTCATAACATCTTTATCTTTGTAAAGCTGCTTTGGGACAGTGTCCATTGTTAGAAGCAGTATGCAAATAAAACTAAATTGAATTGAATAGATTGTGTGTTATCCTGAACAGGTTCCCTGATTTGTGTTTTTGGTTCATTGCAGGAACTATGACTATTACTGGCTTTACCAAAGCATGACATATCTGCCATTGTTCTCAGTTGATCTTTTTAAACTTGTGATTCCTGCCATCTCAAGTCAAGTGGCTTTAATTGGCCATGGTTCTCCAGAAAATAGTACAGATCTAACTAAGACTACACAGATCTACACACAAGATGACATAAAATACACACAGGCAAATAGCACAAGACAAGTATAGATTTCTTAAAAACAAGACAACAAGCACTGTACAGTAAAGGACAGTGCAGCACCAACTAGTAACTAGTAACAACTAGTACACAGTTTTGATGTGAATAAAGTAGGTACAATGTATATAATAAAATAATACAACAAAATAAAGGTAATAAATGTTAACATAACATACTATGACACTATATATTTACTATGATGAAGACAGCAAATGTACAGGAGGTAAATACAAAACTGTGTACAGAAGTGTGCTTAAAGATTATTAGTATGCAAACTATGAGATTAAAATTTTAAACTTGTAATACAGAATGTGATAACCTGTTCTTCATGTCAGATAATACAATAATAAAGTTTGACATTATTTAGCTCAACCCGAGCTCTCGCTGTAAATCACATAAAAAAGAAACAAGACCCTGACATAACAGTTTAAAGAGAAATGAGTTTGGAGCTATTCATGGATAGGATCAAAACAGACAACACAGAGTACCCACTTCTTTAAAGTATGTTTGTGGTAATAATGTTTATAAAAAAAATAGAAATGAATATGCAATGTTATATTAATTGATGTAAATGTTTTAAATGATTTACATGTTGAGGTGTTTTGACTGTATTTATAGCTGTCCTCTGAGTTTTGAGTAATCCTATACTTTTAGATTAATATCACAAAAATCTACAAGAACCTTGCTATCAGCTGCCTTTGATCATTACAGCAATAAATGTCACATTGTTATTTCTTTTACAATTTGTGATTGTTTTTTTACTGCCTTGTCAAAACTGGGCTAACAAATATCTAAAGCTGACTTAATTCTGTTGAGCAGTTTGTCTGTGGGGTTTTGTTTGCATCTGCAATATTTTTGAATCCTCAAAAAATGTTAAAGCTTGCACTGAAAAAAAGGCTCTGCTGTCAGGGGACAACCTGCCACGCCATCCCTCAGCTTCACACACACACACACACACACACACACACACACACACACACACACACACACACACACACACACACACACACACACACACACACACGTAGTCTGTCCCCATCATACTAAGTATCGGCACCTGCAGCTCGTTAACCGCAGCCTACATAAACCCCTCACTTTCTCTCATTCACCGTCAGTTCTACTATCTCACGTAAATGAACACATTGACCTCGCCATACAAAAAGTGATACACTTTTTATTGTTACGTTGTAAGATCTCATGTAACTCCTTGTTAAACAATTTCAATTTATAACAATAATAAAAAAATAAAAAAATGTTGTTAAGTAAATTACATTTCTATTCTGAGCTTAAATTTGACAAGTCAATGATGTGGTGTTAGGTATAAAAAAGAATCCTGAAACTAATCTTAGTCCTGGTTACACATAATACTCCCCTGTGTGTGTGTGTATGTGTGTGTGTGTGGGGGGGGGGTTCTACCTGTTCCACACGGCAGAGTTTGTCCACTGTGCCCTGGTAGTGCTTCATACAGTCTTCTGCCAAGTGGAGGTGAGTAGAGTACTATACAGAGAAGACAATAATATAAAATCTGACTGATTCATTCTAAAGACACTTGTGGCTCATGTTCTGCTGCTGTGGGTAGTGTCTTATGGATACACTACACAATATCCTAAACGTAGCATCCTTGCTTCAGTGAATCATCACTTTACCTTGCTCAGTTCCTTCTGATACTGTGGCATCTTCTTCAGCATCTGGCTCAGCTCCTTGAGCGTGGTCTGTAATGCACACAAAAAGTTAAAATTTGGCAAAAAAAGACATTATATGAATATAGACATATAAGAAAGAGTAGCTGGTGCACCTTCTCTCCTGTGTTCATCTTTTTACTGGAAGAGAACTCCTTTAGTGATTTTGTCACGGCCCTGAAAGTAGGAAATACGGAGACTCTTGTCAATAAAGACTTGGTTCTACCATATACTGCATGTCAGTTGCTCAAAAGATTATGTTCCTAAAGTGTTAATGTACCAAGTGGCGTGTCGAGTAACTTTTTAAAAGTCTTTATTTGACAGCTATAAGTCACTGTTTCGTTGATTTTCTCCACTAAGCTTTGATATAGTGATTGCACTTAATGGTCAAAAATTGTAACAAATGATAATAAAACCCCACCAATCATGCTGTTCGATGATAAGATGGGAAACAGTACACAGGACAGTAAATGATGACCAGTGTGATGCAATAGAACAGTTTAGTGGTAGCTAAATGGTAAAGGGTCTGAGTTACAGATTGGAAGGTATCGCCAAGATGCCACTCTTGGGCCCATGAGCAAGGCCCTTTACCCTCTGTGGTCCAGGGGTGCTAAATCATGGTTGAACCTGCGTTTCAACCTCAGCTTCCTAACTTTGCTGGGATATGTCACAAGAAGCCCACCCACTTAAAATCAGTCAGTTTAAAAATACTATTAATACATAGATATAAAAGATTTTGTATAGTAAATAATCAAAATAAAACCTACATTTCTGCAAACAAAGGCAATGTGTAATTGCAGACAATGTCTGCGATGTACAGAACAATAGGTAGTATAAGATATTAAAAAGATAAAAAAGGAAATTGGGATTATAGAGTGGATAATGTGTGTAAATAAGAAATACTGTGTGTGCACCCGATGGAGAAAATGTCTCATTACTTCAATACCATAATTAATTTCCCACCTTTGTGTCTTTTATGTGGTTATTGAGAGGCACTTGGAGTAAAGCTTTTGCTGAAACAATATTAGCCTTACTGATGACAGGCACTGCTGCACTGATCAGTTGAACAAAGGCTTATCTAAAGCCACCCAGATCTCAACTGCTTAATATGGGGGATACTTTAAAACCCCTTCGATAGGAGCTGGTACCATAAGAAACAAATAAATTTTGCTTTATAGAGGTAATTATTAATGTCGTTCTGCAGCAATCTACAGTCATTAGCGACAGCTGAAAATTAGGCAGGTAATTACATGAACACTTTGTCATCATTACGTCCACATCAAGAGTTCATAAACTGGTGCTCAGACTTACGTGGAGACTTCAGCAATGTGTTTGTGCCTGAGCGTGACCCACAGGTCATCATCCTCATCCAGCAACACTTCCTTGATACGCGTGTCTCCCATTCCAGTTGTCTCGTATCTGATTGAGAAACACACAGCATCATCTGTACAAATACCCCAATTCATTAATAAAACACCAGGTGACCAGGCCTGGAAGTATTATAGGTGACTTTATATGGATAGGTTACTTGTAGACATCATTTTCGATGGGTAGCAAGTCATAGGCCATTGCCTGAAAGGTGAGCTCGTGTAGCACTGGAGAGACAGGATCAAATCCCCTGTCTAGAATCAGCAGCTGAGAACGGGCTTTATCTGGTCCCTGGCAGATATAGAACATATAGAGATTGACCACAAGATGAGAGAATCAGTCTGTCTCACTTAATTTGTTCCAGCAGAGATATTTGCATAATCTCAAGCCAATTTGTTTTGGGAATTTGAATAATGACTTAATTTCCCTGACTCACCTCACCCATAGTGGGATCATCTGCCTTATAGCCATCCAACTTATCCTGGAGCATCTGTGCCAGAATGGCACTATCTTTATACTCTCTGAGAAAACACACACACACACACACACACACACACACAAACTCTAGGGATCAAGTACGCAAATTGGACACAGAACCTTTATACAAAAAATTCAGCTCAGTGAGATGAGACAAGATGACGGTTAGTTTGCTTCTTAGCAGCTATTGTCCAATGCATTCTGCTGGAAAAGTGCCAATAACTAAACTAATAAGTAACCTAGTGGTGTTTGAAAAGCTGGCCTTATTTCAGGAATAAATTGTTACCATCAAAATGAATTTATATCTACCATTTTCTATAATCTACCATTATAGAAAAATTTCCACATTCCATTCAGATAGCACTGCAGACATCAAGTGATTACTAGAACTATATGTGAATATAAAATTAAACTTGGCTATAAATGTACACAATGCATGGTCATTCTTAAATAGATTTAAAAAATTATTGTTGACAAATTGTTGTTCTACTAAAGGTATAGTACGCCCAAATATCTGCACAATGATCGGCTTTTTTTTTTTTGTTTTTTTGTTATATTGCCCAGTGTTTTAGGGACATTTGGCTTGTCTGTTGTGTGTGTGTGTGTGCATGTGTTCTCACCCTCTGTATCTGACAGCTGGATATTCTTTCAAAGTGGCACAGAGGGTGGCAATCTGCTCAGCCAAACGCTCCAGCATCTGATTTTTTACATCTGTTTTAAACGGGCTGTAAAAGTCCTGAAAGGCATTGACTCTGTCCAAAGAGAATACCTACAGAATCACACGATTTTTAAAAAAGAATAGCTTTAGTGTTAAGCAGATAAACTGAATATAAAAATATAAAATAAACTGAGAATGTGCTGCAATTTTACCCCACCTGTCTCCACCCCATAAACTACCCCCAATCTACTAATCGTACTAAGACTAAACATTATTGCTCTTCAGGGTCATCAGGTTTAGACTAGTACAACCTAATCCTCTAATGCTATACTGGATAAAGTCTAGAACAATTTAATTCTCCTTCAATCTCACAGTCTTGTAATACACTGCCCTGTCCCAGGTCACATAACCACAATCTGTCCCATATCTAAACACTCTCACAGTCCCATTGCCTGGTTTGGGGACAGGATATTAGCCAATGGGATGACTGATTAGGGATGAGTTAGGGCCAGTCATTGCAGCTAGTTGCAAGATGTATTATAGAGGAGGACAGCAGAGGATTGAAAAAGAGCCATCTGGAGTATTCCATCATAAGCTCTGAGCTCCTGCATTCACACACGCTAACCTGTGACTCATAGGGCAGGAAGGCGGCGTTAATCTCGGTCAAAGTCTTTATCACTTTGGCTGCACGGGATTTGGTGAGGAGGCTAAACAATGAGTCTGGGATTGCTGCAAGAAAAAAGAATATGTGAGAAAAATAAAGAAAGTGTGATTAAACATGAAAAATAAAAAATAAAAACTATACCAGCTCTAGTTATTGTGCGTTCTAGAA
Source organism: Silurus aristotelis (assembly GCF_946808225.1). NCBI lineage: Eukaryota > Metazoa > Chordata > Actinopteri > Siluriformes > Siluridae > Silurus > Silurus aristotelis. The sequence continues at coordinate 6,140,268 of NC_139596.1, forward strand.
CGAGTGGCACATTCATACTTTACAAGAAATGTTTATTTCTCTCTCTTTCCTTTCAGCTTTATTTTTTTTTTCTTTTTCAAATTCTCTTGTTATGTTCTTTTTTTCTTTTTTCAAAAACTCACCATCTGTGAAGAACACATGAGCTCCTCTGTATGCTGGAGCACTGGGATCTCGGAAATCATTAATGAGCCCCTCTACAGACTGTAAAAACAAACACCAATGAAATACATGAAGACAACAAAACCTTCACTGGTATTAAGATACTGGTGATTACATTTGCTAGCTTCTATTATATTGCTGAGTAGGTTACAGACAGGGGACAGATTAAAGGAAAAACTAATAACTAGATGTTGGGCAACCATGAGCCACCAGTTAGTGGTTTGATTATAGTGGCTTATACACTGCCTAAACCTTTCCTCCAAAATCTCCTTTAGGTGATCAACTGGGTACACCATCTAGATGTTAGTCATTTTCCAGAAATTAGCCTGTGTGTTTTCTTAGTGGACACACCCACTTGTGAAAAATAGGGCTTAGGGTGACTCACCTGGGCAAAATTTTCCACATTTCTACAGGTCAGTGTCTGCACATGCTCATTAGGTTTTGTAATGACAGGTTTAAGCACTGAAGCATGACAATGATATCCAACACTGTGAAGTTGTTGGCAGTCTGATCTCACCCTACACCAACATTCTGTCACCTTAAAAACTGTTGCTTTGTTCTTGACACTTACTGTAGAAGCATCATGGTCGAACCTAATATCCAACCCGGTTTATAATTTTTTTCATAGATCTAAATGCACATGGAACCTTAGTCACTGTTCCTACTGAAACACAGACTGATAATGAATTAACATTATACACTTTTTCAAATATTCTTTGTATGACGTGTAAACCTGTCTGGAAACATGTTCACACAGTTGTTGAAGATTTTCTTTTAATCTGTCACCCATATTTACATATATTATGATAAAATATAATATTATTATGTACAGTCATTTCTATTTTCACTCAACAGTAAGTTTCAGGTCATTATTTAACAGCACCAGTAATTAATAGCCACTTTGTTTTCTGAGAAGCGTTGCCATACGATACCAATTAAATAAAAGTTGGGATGCAACTAAAAATAAAAACAGAGTACAATGATTTGCAAATCTCACAAACACATATTTTATTCATAATAGAACATAAAAACATATCTAAAATGTACCTAAGAAAATGGATCAAAGGGAAAAGGTCATTTGGTATTTAATGGCTGCTACATGTTCACCCATTGCCTCCTCTTTGCATGATAGAGCTTTAATTTGCATTTGTTAATAACAGGGTGAACTGTGTTCACAGACAATGAATTCTGGAGTTATTTCTGAGCCCATGCATTTATTTCCGCTGCAGAATCATTCCTTAAATTAATCATTTTTAACGCAGTGATGGATGAGGGCCCGAGGATCGTCCTTGTCCCTTGTGGAGATGTCTCCATATTTTTTTTTTTTATGTTTTCATGATATTTTGTACTGTATATGATGAGCTGTGAAAGTCTTCACTAGTTTATGTTGATAAACATTATTCTGAAATTGTTCCAAAATTTGTATATGCAGTTTTTTGCAGATTGTTAAACCTTTTAAATTTTCACATCTGAGAGACTCTCTAGGATACTCTTTTTTAAACCCAGTCAGGTTACTGACCTGTTTCCAATTAACCTAATCAGTTGCACCATATTCCTCCAGCTATTTCTTTTTAGTTACACTTTCTTTTTCAGCCTTTTCTTGCCCAGTCACAACTTTTCTGGATGTGCTGTGGCCATCAAATTCATATTTACCCTGTTTCTTTCAATAAAACAGAAATTTCCTGATTTTAAACACATAATATGTGTTCTGTCTTCTGTTCTGAATAAAATATGGAATTACGAGATTTGCAAATCATAACATTTACATTTTACACATTGTATTAATCAGGAATTTGATTTATAATCAAAGTGCTATCATTGTTAAAGAAACACTAAAATCATTGGCTTTTTATGATGAATAACTGATGATAACCTCATCAGATGGGGTTAAGAGAAAAATCGCCTCCATAGTGGGAAGGGGTTCACGCCGTTTAGTGATGTCCTCAACAACTGCAGCAGAGCATGAAAAAGAAAAAAAAAGAAACTTGATATCACAACTGGAAATAGGGTGCAAATTAGTGTAAATGAATGTGCCAGAAATGTTGCAAGTGTCTTTCTGTTTGTCTTTTTTCTCTCTTATTCTCTTTGTAGAGCACAAATGATTGAATTATTTGTAAATGTGAATCAAGACACAAAGGTGCGGGGAAAATCTCACTTTTGTTATAAGTCTACAAAAAAGTGTTTTTAATTATCAGCCAACACAATTTTATTAAAAAGGCAACCTGTCTTATTTCCTGTGTTTTAGAAGCTGGTAGATGGATGTTGAGTACCTGTAATACTTTATATGGACAAAAGCTTTTTGCTTTTTACTTTTCTAGTCACATGTGGTTTTTCCCCAAAATGTTACCAAAAGGCACACAATTGTATAGAATGTCTTTGAATGCAGTAGCATTACATTTCCCCTTTATTTAAACTAGAAGACCAAAACTTGTTCCAGCATGGCAGTGCCCCAGGGCACAAACTGTTTGCCATAAAGAGATGGGATGAATTGGAATGCTGACTGCACCCCAGGTCAGACTACACCATACATCAGTACTGTACTTGACTTCACTAACATCTTTATAGCTCAATGAGCACAAGATTCCACAATCACACACCAAAATCTAGTGAAACATCTTCCTATAAGAGTTATTATAAAAGCACAATGGAACTAAATGTGGAATGAAATGTTCAAAAAGCATATATGAATCCTATGGTCAAGTTACAAAAGGTAATATTAGTGATACTTAGGACTAGTTTGTTTCATGGACAATCCACAATATAAATTTGATAAATGTAAATGGATTACATAATTTTATAAATGAAATGCATTACATATTCTTGAAGATATAAAAAATTGTTGCTGTGGTATAAGTGGAATAAAATACTTCAGAAAAATGTGAAAAAAGAGAACCAGGTTTGGAATTGTACAGTAACAAGAGCTTCACGTCAAGTTGCACAACATCATCTTGTTTATTATTATGATTATTATTATTTGTTTGTAATTATTCTATACTAAAAGCATGCCCCAAATGTTTTATAATTGATAAGTATAATTTATTATCATTACTTAATAATTTGTAAAATATAAATATTTCTTGTGCATTTGAAATTTCAGGTTCTTCTATATGTCAAATAAATTCCTAGATACATTTTTTGACATCTTAACATCTTAGTGAAAATATCTTTTAAATTATCTTTTAATGATAATCCAATGAATCTAGTATTTGCTATTCTGTCAAATTAACCAAACATAAGAATATTAACCCTATTTTAAGACATTTTTACTCATTCTTAGCTAGAAATAGTCTTTTATTGAAAGATAATTTAGCTAATTTTAAGCATTTAACCTTTTTCTGGTTTACTGTAAAGATAAAAAGAAATACTAAATATATCTTGTATTTTCACAATATTGGCACAATAACCTCTTTTGCAGTGTACACGAGTGTTTAATGTACTGAAAGTGCACCTGTTTGAACTTACTCGTGATTCCTTCAGACATAATATCAGTCATTTTGCAGCAGGATGAAACCATTCTCATGCTCAATTTGTCCACCACCAGCACCTGAGACAGAGTGTATTAATTGTATTAAGTAATAATACACACAGTTTATTATTATACAGAACTCACTGTTCAGTTTATAACAAATACACTGCAAGTGACACATTTTTTAAAATCAATTTATTTCTTCCCACCAGGCCTTAAGGAGAAATTTACCTTCCATTCTCCTTTAGTTTTCACCTTCTTGATGACATCGTTCATAATTTCTGCAAGAGGAGCGTAAAGTTCTGAGAACTCAGGTTGCATGTTAACAGTACAATCAATTAAAATGAAATTAAATGAAATAAAAGACAACACAATTCATTGAAAAATATACTTTTGAATGGCAAAAGAAGAATTTACCAAATTTACAATTTAAAAATGTATTTAGATTTAAATGGTGGAAATGCACTAAAACACGCTAAAAAGAGTGAAATAATTTGTCAAACGTTGTGTGATTACCACAGTGCGGCTCTAAAAGCTGTAGTTTAATATATATAATATAAATTTCTTTTGTTTTTATACAACAAACTATGTAATTCAACAGTATACAGCTCTATAAATGTACAGATGTTCAACTTTTTACATGAAAAATCCTTTCTTAGCATGAATAACAGCTTACTCGCTCTCGGCATCCAGACATTTAGTTTCTTTAAAATGTAATTTTATTTAGTAAAAAATTTTTTTATTGAATTTCATTTTATTTCATTTCATATCATATATTTAATTTAAATTTTATTCAATTTTATCTGTATAGTGCTTTTATTGATAGACATTGTTCCAAAGCAGCATTACAGAAATACAGAGGTTATGAAGTTGGAATGTATAAGTTTAGTGCCTATAAGTTGTTCCTGATAAGTTTATCCTTAATAAGTGAGCCTGTGACGACTGTGGCAAGGAAAAACTCCCTAAGATGGTATGAGGAAGAAACCTTGAGAGGAACCAGACTCAAAAGGGGAACCCATCCTCATCTGAGTGGCACCAAATATCCACTGAAAAATTCTCTCACTGCAAATTCAGCTGTAATGCTTTGCCATACCTCTTCTAAAACTTGCCAAAGGTGTCTTTAACTAGTTGTTAGTAACTAGATGTTTCTTACTGACCTTGAGATGCAGTTTATACCACAGCATTTCAGTAGGATTTAGGTCCATGATAGATAACACTCCAGCCGACTGTTTGGTCATGTGCTTGGGGTCATTGTTTTATTGTATGGTGAATTTGGATCCAATTAGCTGCAGTTAAAGTATTGAATGGTAGCCATGTTGTTTCAGTATTCTTTTCACCCGTAATATATTGGAAAAGGGTACCAATATTACTGGAAGGAACTGTATAAAATATTTATTATATTCAGAATAATAGAAAAAAAACTTTAAGAATTAGTTTGAACTTTAAAGCAAACTTTAGTAGTTTTTGCTAAGTTACAAATATAATGTTTATATTCAAATGTTTGCCCTAAGAATATAAAAAAGGTTCAGACTGAAACTGAACCCTACAGCAATATATATTCAAACCCTATTAAGTTTAATTATATATGGAATAACGTGGTGTATATTTAATGTTCTTCTTGCTCTGCTGTGATTTGGAAAGCGGGTGATAGTGAACGCACATCAGCCATACTCTAAATATACCAGTGTGCCTGTTAATCTGTTAAGTGTCTCACACCTGCACTTATTCTCACACACAAACACACACACACACACACACACACACACACACACACACACACACACACACACACAGACAGATTCACACTTGCAGTCGGTGAAGTCATATGACTGAAATGCCAGGCAGAACAGAGTCTGAAGTGTGACCATTTCTTCTGATAATACATAATAATATAATATAATGAATTATATTAAATTTACTATTGTATAGTAACTGTGTTTGGAACAGAATACATAAATCCAATATGCTGCTGTGTGACATTGAAACATTTAAAGTTCAGAAATGTTGGAACACAAAGAAAATCAGAAACAAATCTGACACCAAAAAAAAAAAAGATTGAAAAAAAAAAAGACTTAAAAAAATTATATGTACGATATATTAGCCTAAAGTTTGTTTATATTTGTTAGGATGTTAAAGGTGTCACTAATTGCATGGTATTCATGCTAAGTATACCTTCTCTGATTTTCCAAAAAAGTGCCAATACTTTCGGGATTTACTGTAGTATTTAAAGCGCATGCTTATTATATGCACCAACAGGATACTCGGATATCAAACGAAATCAAATAACACGCAGAGAACAAATTTCCAATTTTCTCCTTAGGTGTGGCTCATTAAGGCCTCTTATAAGACAAGTATATAAACAATCCACAGGCACTCTCACAATGTGAAGTCTTGCCATTGTTTGTCATTAAGCGTTATATACTGTGTAGTGAAAGCTACTTATTTATTCTTATTTTTTATTTTATTTAATATTACTTATTAAGCAGGAGTGTTGACCTGTGACTGTTTGAGAATGCTTAAATATGAGACTCATTCACTAACTAATTTATTCATAAATCACTTTGATTTTTGAATTAATGCAGAATAAAAAGGCATGTTTAAGACATGGTTAAAGATAAAAGGTAAAAGTTTATTGTTTTGTGGGCATATTAATGTTATTGTATGCATAGTGAAAATATGAACACGTGTCCTCTGTCTGCATTTGTGCTGTGCATAAAAATGTTACACTGATTTGAAACATTGAAGTAAACAACATTAGAAACTCTTGTCTACTGTGCTTAAGGCACTACAATGCTTTAAAAAATATGACATCATTAGAAAAAAGCTCTTATTTAATTCACTGAGTGAGACACAGCAATCACTGGCCTAATCTCTTTCCAATCCTCTTACAAAGCTGGTATTTTTGTTTTCTTTCTTTCTCTCTCTCTCTCTCTCTCTCTCTCTCTCTCTCTCTCTCTCTTTCTCTGAATATTTTGATTGATTCTAAAAAAGCAATGCAAATGATGTAGAAAGACAAAAAAAGGGCTAAACTGAGTTGCCAAGAGACACATTTAGGTCATACATATAAAATGCCTTATTTAAGTCGGACTATTACATTTCAAACTACAACCAAAATTTGCCAGCTGATTGAGCTTTCACTGGTGCCTAATTCAAGTGCAATCAAGTGAATTGCAATCAGCTGAAAGAGAAAGTGGCACATTAACAACATATCAGTGTGGTTGCTTAAACATGAGCAATGTGATTACACAACAGCTCCCCATCTTATCTAATTCCACAGGATACATTCCAGTTACTGGTGAACCAACTATCAACATCAGAAATGTTTAATAGGGTCATTATTTGTCTACTAACCAAGAGCTATACATACATTTTATTAGACTGGCTAAGGACATCAGATTATGGAAATGCTGTAATCCTCTTTTAAGATAACAGGTGCTTTTTGGGTTTTGACTATGCTGTATAATATTAATAATAGTTAATAATACTTCAGAATGCTCAATTGTGATTGAAGCTAATGATTCTTTTTGTACTACATTATTGTAGGTCTGTCAGCAAGGTTATATTTTTGAGAGAGAGAGAGACTGAGAGAGATAGAGAGAGAGAGAGAGAGAGAGAGAGAGAGAGAGAGAGAGAGAGAGAGAGAGAGAGAGAGAGAGAGAGAGAGAGTCTTGTTTAGTGTCTTGTTAATGTTCCAAAACATTGTATCTAACAATAAACGGAAATTTGTCCATTATTAATGTAAGCTGTAACTGTTGTCAAATTGATGTAGTAGAAAGGAAATAAAAAATTATTTGATGTGCTGTTATTTGAAAATAATCAACCACTTCAAAAGCGAATTTCTTACATTATTTCCTATTATTTTCTTCAGAAGTCAGAGAAAACTCTGAAAGAATAACTTTGGTGAGCCTCTTTCTCATGTCTGTCTCTTTCTAAGGATTTTACTAGCTAAGGTTAATAGAATGCAATGTATGTAGTTTTGTGACTTCCTGTCAAAAGTTGCATTATCTGTATGATGTTATTACCAAAGCTAAATACTACCATAAATAAATAATACCAAATAAAATACTTAAGGAAGTGTTACATACAGCTGGTGAGCCTCTTCTGAATATTATTAACTCCTCACTATCTTTAGGTCATGTCCCTAAACCCCTCAAGTTAGCAGTTATTAAGCCCCTCATTAAGAAACCTAATTTGGATTCAAACACGCCATCAAATTACAGACCCGTTTCAAATCTCCCATTTATGTCTAATATTTTAGAAAAGATTGTCGCTGCCCAGTTATGTTCCTACTTACAAGAGAACAATATCTTTGAAGAGTTTCAGTCAGGTTTTAGGCCCCATCATAGCACAGAAACTGCTCTAGATAAAATCATTAATCACATGTTTTTAGCTTAAGACCAGGCTACATCTCTCTGTTAGTTTTACTAGATCTTAGTGATGCATTCAACACTATAGATCCATCCGTTACCATTTTGTAGACTTAAATGGAGAGCTATCCAGGTTAATTCAAGTAAATGATGGCGTGCCACAAGGTTCAGTTTTAGGACCCCTGCTTTTCACAATATACATGCTTCCCTTAGGAAATATTATTAGAAGACATGGGATTAGCTTCCACTGTTACACTGATGATGCCCAGCTATATATCTCATCAAAACCAGACAATACAGCTCAATTGACTCAGATAACTGAGTGTGTTAAAGAATTAAAAGACTGGATGACTCATAACTTTCTATTATTAAGACGGAGATTTTGCTCATCTGCCCAAAAAAACAGTACACAGAAGCTCCAGCATTTCAACCTGCATTTAGACGAATGTTCTGTATCTACTAGTTCAACGGTAAAAGAACCTGGGAGTTATTTTAGACACCAACTTGTCTTTTACAAATCATATCAACCATGTTACAAAAATAGCCTTCCTCCACCTTAGAAATATTGCTAAGCTAAGAAACATGTTATCTATATCTGATGCAGAGAAGCTCATCCATGCGTTCATGACCTCCAGAATAGACTATTGTAATGCATTACTAGGTGGATGTCCTGCATCATTAATAAACAAGCTACAGTTAGTCCAGAAGGCAGCAGCCAGAGTTTTCACAAGGTCGGGGAAATATGATCATATAACCCCAATCATAGCGTCCCTACACTGGCTACCTGCTTCTTACAAAACACTAAATGGTTTAGCTCCCAATTATCTTTCCAGTCTTTTAACATGCTGCAATTCATCATGCTCCTTGAGATCTCTGTACTTCTAGTAGTTCCTAGAATAGCAAAGTCCACTAAAGGCGGTAGAGCATTTTAACATTTATCTCCTAAACTCTGGAATAGACTTCCTGACAGTGTTCGGGGCTCAGACACACTTTCCCAGGTTAAGTGCAGATTAAAGTGCGTATCTTTTTAGCAAAGCCTACACATAACACACATCACATAACCTTGTGCTCCAGAACATTTGATCACATGCACATTATTAACTTGTGCTGCTAATATCATGAACAGCAGCTACGCTAATTCCTCTCCACTGCTTCTCTTTCTCTCCCCATCCCGAGGCATCCTGAGGTTGCTCCAGCCCCAGTCACCTCCCACCTTATGAAGATAAGGTGAAGATGAAGATGATGAAGATAACCTTTGAGATAATGTCTGTTGTGAAAAGCGCTATACAAATAAGATTGTGGACCTTTAAAGAAGTAGATGCCGACCCCGCAAACATCCCAAACCACCCAGAAACGTACCAGCGCCAATTGGAGTTTTGACATTGGACCTCTTTGAGTGTTTAAAGGCTCTGGCATGGAGAGGCTGGTGTTGGATTTGTGATGATCGCAAATGTTGAGCTATTTTATGAGTTGCTCAGTAGCTCCTAGTTTTATAACCACAAATGACTGTAAAAGGCTGTAGAAAGAAAATTACTCATAATCTTACATTCCAGTGCTCATGTTAGTTCTCACTCTCCAGTATTCTGTATTGTTTAAAGACTATAATCACACTCTTGATATCACCCAAATAAGGATGGGTTCCCCTTTTGAGTCTGGTTTCTCTCAAGGTTTCATTTCTCATAACATCTAAGGGAGTTTTTCCTTGCCACAGTCACCATGGCTGCTCATCAGGGATAAATACACAACATTCACCTTAACTGTTAAATTCTGTATGGCTGCTTTAGGACAATGTCTGTTGTGAAAAGCGCTATAGAAATAAACTTGACTTGACTTATAATAATTTAATGATCATTGCTAGAAGAAAGGTTGTAATGTTTACATAAAAGGATCCCATTAAAGATACTAATATAAGTAAATATATTAAGTAAAAGAAAACTGTCCTCATTTCACCACATTTTGTCGGTTTGTAAAGATCGCTAATGTTACCAAACAAATTAGGAGTTATAACAAAATCTTTTCTCCGAAAACAGAGCTTTAATATTATGATATACGAGCTAGGAGCGGCCTCCAAGTTCCGAGTCTAATCAACTTAGATGAGCTTAGGTGAGCTTAGATGAGGAGGAAACATTCCTGAAATTGTGAAAGGATGAATCAAGGAAAACTTCAATCCAGGGCAAATTCTTATTTTGTTCGAAAGGAAATTATTTGTGGCAGAAAATGATTAAAAAAAAAAAAAAAAAACAGAACAACCAGGAAAGGTCTTTTGAGTGCCCCTTGTTAACATTGTAGACAAGAATTTTTGCAGCTCATCATGTTTATTTATGTTTATTATTCATTTATGTTCATCCTTAGTTTATTAGACAATTATACTAAACAGTTGATGTAAAAGCATGTCCAGTTATGATCACATTTACATTTTTGGTCTATTGTAAATGTCTTCGTCCAGCAGTCCATAAAAGCAGACGAGCACTTTCTAATCCGAGGCACAGGGTTGCCAGATTAGAAATCTATTTAAACGACCAATAACTGAAGAATTTCCCAAAAACATGAAACCAAACTTTGACATTTTTAAAACATGGTAATGCAGTGGAAGCATACACAGAGATCACAGTTAAGCATCTAAAAAAATGAGTATCCGTTCACTATAAAACCAAGGTGAATTAAATGCACAAAAATAACATCTGGCAACAGTGAAGATGGATTAGTGCGAGGGTACATCCGCTTTATCAGCTGGACACAGCAAATAATAACCAGACAAGAAGCGTAATAAAGAAAGACTAATCATAAGAATAATCTTCTGCGTTCAATAAATCAGAGAAGTGTCAGTGTGTTATTGATTATTACTCATTCATTTTACAGGATATGAACAAATGCCATTCAGTCTTTATTGTTGCTATATTCAATCTATTTGATTTCAAGACAGACATGAAATAAGAACCTTATCACGTGTTTTTAGGGCAGTCTGTTATCATGTTATCTCCATTCATTATTACCTCATCAGAATCGCCAATTCACTACAGCGTCATAAATCAACGCCATAAAGTTCAAGTCCACTTCTCTTTTTTCATGTATTAGAAAGAAAAAAAAAGAGAAACCTGCTTGGTTTCAAACCGATAAATACTTACTTTCTCCGACAATCGCTTTCAATCCGAGAGGAGCCATGATCCAGAATACGACTATTCCTCTCTCTCTCTCTCTCTCTCTCTCTCACTCTCTCTCTCTCTCCCTCCCTCTCCCCCCCTCTCGTACTCTCTCTCTCTCTCTCTCTCTCTCTCTCTCTCTCTCTCTCTCACTCTCTCTCTCTCTCCCTCTCCCCCCCTCTCGTACTCTCTCTCTCTCTCTCTCTCTCTCTCTCTCTCTCTCTCTCTCTCTCTCTCTCTCTCTCTCTCCCTCTCGCCCTCTCTCTCTCTCTCGCCCTCTCCCCCCCCCCCTCTCTCTCTCTCTCTCTCTCTCTCTCTCTCTCTCCCCCTCTCGCCCTCTCTCTCTCTCTCTCTCTCGCCCTCTCCCCCCCCCCCCTCTCTCTCTCTCTCTCTCTCTCTCTTTCTCCCCCTCTCGCCCTCTCTCTCTCTCGCCCTCTCTCTCCCCCCCCTCTCTCTCTCTCCCCCTCTCGCCCTCTCTCTAATCTTTATAAGAATCCAAGCTCTTTGCAATCTCATTCCAAACTCACCAAAGCACCACCATTAATATTCATCATCATCATCATCATCATCATCATCATCATCATCATCACCCAGACTCAGTGAGCAACACATTCACAATTCATAATCAATCACATGAAACCAGAGCCATAGCTTTAGTCTTAGGGAGTCAAGGTTTATTTCATGATTTAGATGTTTTAACCTCAGATACTGCTGCAATTCTCTAAATGAAGGCTAGGTGAACAGCAGGGTGATAAAGATGAAGTGAACCCAAATGTGGAAAAGACTGGACAGAATTTGAAGAAAGAGTTGTAATAATTGCATCCTCAGTTCATTATCCTGACGGAGACACCCTGGATATAGTCTATTCTAGCTCTACCCCAGGTAAAGACATATTCAGATCAGTGAAGCTGCCATACAGGAAGTGAGGTTGTATCTCAGCAGCTGCACTATAGGCTGACACACAACTTAGTAGCCATCTTCAGGATTTGTTCTAATTAGTTTTCTATTACCTTGTTGGTCCACCTTGGTCCTGGAAGAACATTGTTTAGTTCCACTGTGTACTGTACTGTATATTGTTGACAATAAAATCCACTTGATTTGTTTGTATAGATGTTCTTGTTATTTTATACTATTTCTATTACAGAAATATGCCCTATAATTATTAATATGGCAATGCTTTTTCTAAAGGGGATGTTTACTTAGCATTTATGGAAGGAGTCTCCAGTGACAGTGCTTTGTAACTTTCAGAATTAAAGCTGTAGCTGTGGCTGTAACTTTAATTCTCCACTAGAGGGCATGTTCACAATTACTTTTTGATTATTAGATTATTAAAATCTACATTCTGTTGAAATGCTGTAAGCATGTTTGTTGAGAGGGATTTATAGTATTAAGCAAAGGTGATACTAAAATAAATATATTGCAATGTAAGATTTATATTAGGCATGTTTTGGTACTCATTGCCTAAATCTGAACAAATTCAATACAATTTCAGATTTAAAGGGGACATTGTAAATGGAGGGAGGGGGAGTGGTGGCTCCAGCGGTTAAGGCGCTGGGTTGCCGATCGGAAGGTCTGGGGTTCAAGCCCCGGTATCGCCAGGCTGCCACTCTTGGGCCCTTGAGCAAGGCCCTTAACCCTCTATGCTCCGGGGGTCCCTTACGAGGGAAATATCAAGGTCCGTGACGACGGAGTGACGTGGGGCCGCCTTCCCGTGGGCTCACCACCTGCAGGAGGGACCGTAAGGGACAGTGCTGTGAGGATTGGGCAGCAGTCGAAGGCGGGGGCCTGCTTAGACTGCTGCCCCCGCGACCCGGATTACGGATAAGCGGGAGAAAATGAATGAATGAATGAATTGTAAATATTGCAATCTATTTGAAATATATATACATGTGCAAAAACATATATTCCAAAACAAAGGTTAGGAACAAAACATTTTCAATCTGATTAAGAAAATAGTCAGATTTAAGCATTTAAATGGCACATTTATCTGATTTAATGTATTATATGAGATCAATACTATCCCTTTTAATTCAAAAGACTTATTCGGCTTAACTGTTTTTTCATCATCAATCAGTTCACTAACAGATTATTTGGTTGCATGAAGTTGCTTTTTGTATGTACTTCAGAGGCCTAAATCTGAATTTATTCACATTTTGTTCACAATATTTTAAGAATGGAATCTATAAGCTGGCTTTGTGATGTGCAGATTTGAATTTGTAAGATTTGGATGAAAATTAGCAACAGTACTGCCTTGTTTTCCTTTAAATGAACACCAAAGGATCATCGTTGTCACTGAATAAAAAAAAAAAAAAAAAAAAATTGTAATTATACAAATATTTATTTGTATTTGATTTAGTATGCCATTGCGCACTTTATGCACTAGATGGCGCCAAGTTCATATTTTAACCCTTACAATTTAACAAAAATCCCACACGTCTATTTTGAAAGTTTGGCAAGAATTAAAATAAAAGTTTGCCAGTTCGTGTCCAATCGTGCAAATACAGACATGGATTTCGTAACTATTAGTCGAGTTTTTTTGTTTTGTTTGGAACAAGGGGAACAAAACGTGGAACAGGTTTGACATCTAATTTACATTTGTGGGAACAAAGGTTGTTATCTAATTCATTTTCAGGGTAGTCATTTTTTTTTTCTCAATTTTTTTATACACAGACATATTTTTATGTGGTTCTGATGCACAGTAGATGTGTGTTGTAGAAGGGAATAAACACTAAGAGAAATGAGATTTATACATTTAAATGACAATCATGAATTGGTTCCTGCTTCGTCTTCTTCAAAGTCACTTTGAACCCCTGAATCCTCGTACCAGCGCGTTGTTACGTCACACTGTGTTACGTCACAAGTTCAGCTCTGGTCAACTTGTATTTTGTGCACTGGGATGCGTAACCTATATTTTACTGGGCTCGCATTAATCAGGGCTGTCCGTAAATTCTGTTATGTTTAGGATGAAAACCGAAGCTCCACCCGTGATTAAAGGGTGTGGTTAAACACACACACACACACACACACACACACACTCTTACTCTTTACCTCCTATACTAAAACTCCACCTTGGCCATAAGCACTGGTCCATAGAAAGGCAGGGCCTCGATAAAACACCATCAATCATAGTTGAGGGTGTGTCCCGTACACGCTCCATGATGAACTGAGCTTCTCGTTCCTTGTGACTCACTTCATCGCTTCTCCACTGTCTGGTTTGCAGAGAAAAGCGCCAGGGAAGAAAAAGTAAGAAAAGTTCTCTGAAACAGAAGAGACTGGATATATATCGCTGATTTGGTCGCAATGGGGGATTTGATCTCAAGCCACCTGGATGAAGGCAAACGGGAGATCATTACAGGTGAGTGTTTACTGATCCGACTTCTGTTAACAAACAAACAAACAAATAAGAATCACACTTCACACCCTGCGATCCTGTTGTGTATCTTAAATCATAAATTCATAAATGTACTTTTCTCCAAGGCTGGAATTCATCATGACCTCATTTCCTTACACCATAGTGCTTTATTATGGTTTTTGTTAAACACCAGTGTACAGGGAGTGTGGATCCTGTTGGGACTCGATGTTGGTGCACTTTTTCAGTGTGGCGACGTGGCGCGCTGTTTCCCCTTCCTATATAGAAAGAAAGGGAAAAGAAAAAAAGTGTTTAATAGACTCTCTACTTGTGCAGTGGTTGTATTTTTTTTTCCACTTTTTCTTCTCCTTTTCAACCACGATGTTAAAACCAACTCACTGGTATGAGTCACCTGAGCAGATGGTGAGTTTCCTTAAACCCTGGTTGCCATAACGAACTTTCCAGGGGTGCCAAATATATTGCTCATGCAGCACTAGTACTACGGTTCCTAATCTGATGTGATCATCCAATTTAAACTTCTTTTTCCAGGTCAGAATCTCTGGGTGTTTCATGACTCACAGCTAGATCCAACCATTTGACTCGGAACAATCAGTTCAGGTCAATCTTTAACCATGTCCGATCAAAGGTTTACTGATGTGGGTGCCGTCTTCCAAGGAATATTATTATTTTAATATGTATTTCTAAAGCACATTATTGCTAAGTTATTGGTTTAGAAAATAATCACATAAGTTTCACACCTCACTGAAATATAATTCAGATCTGTCGAGGGTTTCTGATCTAAGGAGGGTGTGAGGGAGTAAAGAAATAAAGGGTACAGCATTTAAACATATATTTAAGATGGCATCTCAGGAATTAGTAGATTTACCACTGTAAAGGGAGAAGTGTGGCTGGATAGCACATCACTCGACATAAGGATAATTTAGACTTAATTCAAGCTTTAAATCCTGTGCCAAAAATGCTCTTTCCATTGACTTTTTTGTATCTTACAAATGTAGCTGAACAACATTGGTGTTTAATTTGCTTCCAATCCAGCTGGAGCAATGTTCTCAGTGTGGCACAGCAGGTCAAGTTGTGGCATTATTGCTACAAGGTCTTGGGTTTGAGCCTGAGTTTAGTTTACTGTCGATGCAATGTTTTACATGCTCTCTTTTTATTCATCTGGGCTATCTGATGGTTCTTTTAAAGGTTTCCTTCACAATCCAAAAACATGTTGATGATTAAATCAACTCCACTTTTTTTTTAATTATACAGACATACATTTTAGCCCAATTGTTGCCTGGTGTGTGTAAGTGTGGCAGTGTGGGCGTTTGTTGGGATTGCAGATTCAGAAACCACTCCCTGTCCTTGATATGGCTTGCTCATTGCAAGAACATTGTGAATAAGCCATAACCGAACATTTGGATTAAGTTTTTAAAATGTTCTCTTTATCAGACATCAGAACACCGAAGTCAAGGATTTGTCATGAATTATTAATTCCTACCATCCTCTGTTGCCTTAGAGGATGAGGTCATCATCCAGTGAAGCATAAGAATAGAAGCTAACTCCAGCACTTCCTGTGGAGTTGCCCTTGAGCTTTGTTTCTTTGCTTATTTTATACAAAGCACTCATTTCTGCAAGATTTGGCAGAATTCAATTTAGAGCTTGTAACACTGGAATTTACCTCCATATGGAGCTTTAAAAGGTCACAGGTCAAAAGTAAGACGGAGCTTCAACAGGAAATACCACAGTAGCATATTAGCCTCAAGGCCAAATGGTTTTTATGGGGCACCAGCGGGGAGTGGGTGTGTTGCTTCATGAAGTAAGCATATCTAGCTGTCAATTCTTGCTAAATGTTTAACGTCTTATGCAACACAATGTTTAAGATAGATAATCCCCTCCCCTATTATCAGTGTAGCTCTCAAAGTGTAGGGAAATCTCTGCATGTTGTCCTTTTTGACCAGCAAGCAAATTCTTAGTCAATCACAGTGCTGATTTGAAGTCACTAAGTCACTCAGCTGGAATTTAAAAGATATGTATAATAAAAAAAAAAAAAAAAAAAGGCTATAATGGCGATAATAATCAGAAGAACCAGTACATTACCTAAATAGAGTTTCCTTTAACGCATGTCAGTGTGATGTTTAAAAGTTTCCATGATCAGGTCATGCTTGTGCTCAGTGGTGTAGTCAGCACTGGTGAGGCTCTCAGGACAATTAGCATATGTGAAGAGCTTAGCACATTAACAAGCAAGCGTCCGGACAAAAACAAGGCTAGCATTAAGCAGCTGATAAGCACCGGTTCATGAATTAGAATAATGAAAAATAATTTAAAATGTAGTGTTTCACTCCTATGTTTGCGCTAAAATGGTTGCCCCCCAAGGCTTACTATGGTTTTACACAATAACATACCTCATAATTACACATTTCAAAGATTTGCTGTGTCCTTTTGTATAGCTCTCATAATTTGAATTCCTGTTGTAACATTAAAAAATATAACTGTAATATAATTAATTATATTGTCTTAACTGGAAACCTGCCACACTTCCAAATCTATAATGTTTCAACTCTTTGCCTGTATTTCTGTAAAACTGACCTGAATTCTACAATGTTTTTGGAAATATGATACTAAACCAGGCAGCAGTAACTGAGCATGCTGGGTCTGGGGTGATCCTAAAAGCGGTTTCGTCAAAGCCTGAAACTTCATTTGGGATTTCCTGTTTGCAGAGCGAGATGATCTCCCTAAGGTTTGCAAGGCTCAGAGATGAATTTACCAGCACATGAATGCTCAGTTTGCTGACTGCAGTAATTCTACAATATCCACAAGCTTATTTAAGAATGTCTCTAAATATATTATTTAACTTTTCATTTATTTTTAACCAATAAAATAGTATATATAAATAAACTGGGTTTTTTTTTTTATTTTATTTTATTTATTTATTTATTTATTTTTAAATAAATAAAGTGGTTTAATTACCTCTCTGACCCTTCTGTAATTCTAACCTTTAAAAAAAATGGTAGTATGCTCGTATTTCCAGAGCTTGTCAGCTAGCGGACTAGATGAACTAGCATTCATTTGATGACAAAAATGGAATTATGGCATCATATTCTCAGGTTTTTGATTTAATACAGTATTAGTATTTTTCTCAAGTAGCTTTGTGTCTAGAGGTTTCTATATATCGAGATTTCCATTTATATCCGGTTTAACAGCTCCAAACGAAGGTCATGAAAATGATCCGATATCCTCAATCATTTTTATATTCATAGTATTATATTGTTCATTTGCATATCAAAACATTGTGTATAGAAGTCATGTTAATGAAGACAAGAAGCAGTAGTAGTGAGGAGTTGGGGAGAAAAGTAAATCACAAAGAGTTTAGTACAAAAAAAAAAAAAGTGCAATTTGGCTGAAACATTGCTGATGAATGATTTTTCTTGTGAACAACAGTAAACTATGATTAGTCATTTGATGTGATAATGGTTGGTGATTGGTTGTTGGGAACAACAGAAATTATTTGATCTGATTATATCAGTGATTTAATTGGGAACCATGGTGATTAGTGATTGGTATTTAGGAACAAGGTAGATCTGTGATTAGATTTTGGAAACACGTTTGCGTATGTATTCGTTGGGTGCAATGGTGATCAGTGACTGGTTTTCAGAAATAATGGTGATTAGTAATTTGTCATTAGGTATAAAGGTTATTAGTGATCATCTAGAACAGTGGTGATTAGTGATGTGGGACAATCCAGAGGAATGATGCACTATCGACCAGTTTTGTGTACAGAGCCAAATTAAACTGCATTGATACATGCCCTTTCTTATTTACTGAAACTAGTGGAGTAGCTGGGACTGCAAGAGAGCTGGGATTGCAGGGCTGAAATGGCGGGCGGGGCGGCAGGGCAGATAAAACGCAGTGAACCAAGTGGGGTATTGGTTATAACAGTCTCAGTCAGGCATTTTCATAGATTTTGTCTAAATTGTGCAAGATGTGGAGATGTGTGTGGAAACTTGATACAAATGCAGATGTATGGAAAGAGGATCTGTTTATATGATTTTATTCATGCTTTGCCCTTTAAATGTTGCTTGCATCACTTCCTGTGCTGGTAATGATTCTTTTTCTCTTACCGGTTTACACTGGTTTGTGTCTTAGGCAGGGATGAAGTGCCATTTTAAGTATCACATGAAACTAAGTGACTCAGACGTACACACACACACACACACACACACACACACACACACACACACACACACACACACACACACTTTGTCTCTCCCATTCCCGAGGCCCTTCACATGAACTGTACTCCTGTATTACTGTTTGTTGTTCTCCAGTACTTTCTAGTCACATTCTGAATAAATAGTGTTTTCTGTATATATTGGCACATCATTGATAAATAATAAAAACATAATCCACTTATTGCTTTTAAAGTGATCCATATCGTTGTAAATAATATTTAAAGTTTAAAAAAAAAAAAAAAAGACTTCTGTTGTATGGTTACACCTTTAAAGGGTTCTTTCCTCTGTAGTGGGATTCTTATTAGGGCTAAAACAAATACTCGAGTAATTCGAATACAAGAAATCATTGAAGCAAATAACTTTGTTTGTTAGATTTAACTACACACTGGGCAATATATTTCCCCGAAGACCATTATTACTGATGCACCACCCGCTAAACACTGGAGTGTTCTAGACAGGAAAACAAGACGCTGCAGAATGAAAAAATGAAGGAATAGGGAGAAAACAGCAAGGGTCGAGGAGAAGATTCATATAAAAGTCCGTTTCCGCCACAGAAAAATTGCCTAATTCCGACTTTTTTCCTCGTAATTCTGTCTTTATTTCTCGCTATTCCGACTTTTTTGCTAATCGTGCAGCGTCACTCCCTCTGTAGTGCCAGAAAGCTTTACACATTTAAAATTAAATAGGCTGCAATCAGTAGAATCGCATTGCATCAAACGAAGTCTCTGATGAAACCTTTTCTGAAGAGAAATTTTAATGTAGTTCATGAGATGGTTTCTAGCTAAACATCTGTAACCAAATTCCTTGTGTGTGTCCACACACTTGGCCAATAAACTTGATTTTGATTACGATTTAAGCATTTTCTAACAGGAAAACTCCATTTTAAGGGTGAACCTCAGAGTTTTAGAAACGTTAGAAAGTTTTACTTGATGTCTTATTTGAAAGGGAGTTTTTCCAATTCCATCTAGTCAGAAACCCTTTTTGGGGAAAAAAACTTTTTTTGTATTGTTAAATCATAAGTGTTCCCCTAAGAAGGATAAACCAATAAAGATTCCGAAAGGAACTTCACTCCTGCTTGCAGTCCCAGGCACTGCTTTCTTCTTATGTTTTACTAAAAGTTCGGCTCATGCTGTCAGTAAAGTCTTTGATCATTCTCTATTAAAGCAACACTAACAGAGATGTCCGTTTGAAAGAAGCCATAAAAAACAATGAGGCCTGGTTTTATTCTCACACCTCAGGGCTCGAAGAACCTGAGGGAGAGGCTTCACAATGAACATTGGGAAACTGTTTGATAATTATCTGTGTAAAGCTGCTTTGAGACAATGTTCATTGTTGAAAGCAGTACACAAATAAAAATGAATTATATTAAATAACAATGTTAATTAATGTAACATGTTTGCAGGCCAATGCTTGCTTTAAGTATACAGAGCAAGTCATGTTGCATAGGGTTTGAGGTATGACGGCGGTTAGCACAGCGAGCATACATTTCACACACACATCCTGAATGTTCACCATGAGCTATGACTTATTTTTCTTTTTAGATGCCCTTCTCCCACTTCAAGAACATATATACACACACAGCATGAGCCTAATGCCATGTATGGCTTTGGATCTGATCTTCAATGACTTATAGGGGCATAGCATAAACATTTGTAGAACATACAGTACAGACCAAAAGTTTGGACACACCTTCTCATTCAAAGAGTTTTCTTTATTTTCATGACTATGAAAATTGTAGATTCACACTGAAGGCATCAAAACTATGAATTAACACATGTGGAATTATATATGAAATTATATACATAACAAAAAAGTGTGAAACAACTGAAAAAGTCATATTCTAGGTTCTTCAAAGTAGCCACCTTTTGCTTTGATTACTGCTTTGCACATTCTTGGCATTCTCTTGATTAGCTTTAAGAGGTAGTCACCTGAAATGGTCTTCCAACAGTCTTGAAGGAGTTCCCCCAGAGATGCTTGGCACTTGTTGGCCCTTTTGCCTTCACTCTGCGGTCCAGCTCACCCCTAAACCATCTCGATTGGGTTCAGGTCCGGTGACTGTGGAGGCCAGGTCATCTGGCGCAGCACCCCATCACTCTCCTTCTTGGTCAAATAGCCCTTGATGCCTTCAGTGTGACTCTACAATTTTCATAGTCATGAAAATAAAGAAAACTCTTTGAATGAGAAGGTGTGTCCAAACTTTTGGTTTGTACTGTATATACCAGGGGTGGCCAACCCGCGGCTCTTTGGCTGGTTTCATGCGGCTCTTATGTTCCTTTCGAAGTTTGTGTGTGTTTGATTTTTAATGTGCGTGTTCGCATTGCTTAAGTTCAATACAGTATTTTTAAGACTTAAATGAGCTTGCCCCTACTGGGAAACTTTGCGGTATATCAGACCTTGGCATGAGGCCAATCATAAATTACAGGGATGCACCGAGAATTTTCGGAAATACCTAAATCACCGAAACAACACGACAGAAACACAATTGTAATGATGCAATAAAAAAGCACAGCCAGCACACGGTTATCTGGATAAGAGCAACATGCCTGCGGTGTGAGGAGAGTGATTTGCAAAACATGCAATGCTGAAATTTTAAGAGGGCGTGTATCTGCAAAGAGTTTCTCCAAGTCGGGTTTAATTGATCACCTGAAATCCAAACGTCCCGATTGCCATTCTAAATATGAGAAGAACGCGGCGCAGAAAAGTAGTCAATCCGAGCATGCGCACTCCGTCTGTAGAGGACGTTTTTGAAAAGGCAGGAAAGTTTTCCAGTGATGGTGCAGAGGCAAAAGGCATAACACAAAAAATTATGGATTTCATTGCCATTTGAATTCAATTTTCATTTCGGTGCATCCCTAAAATATTATCGTTGGTGTGGCCCTCTGACACAATACCGGTTTCTCATGTGGCCCCTTGTAAAAAATTAATTGCCCACCATATTCATCTCACGCACATGCGCATTTGACGAAAATACAGTATCGAACTCAAGCGAAGTGAACACGCACATAAAAATAAACACAAAGTCTGTGTTTTCTACCCTGAAACACGTGACATCAAAGCATCGATCTGTTCTGACTGACAAACACGTAAAAGAATTGCTTCGAGTGGCAACAACGGAATACGAGGCAGATTTGAAGGGGATTGTTCAAGGCAGGGAATGCCAAAAGTCCCACTAAGTAACATGCATAGTAAAAGAAAAACGGTATTGTAAATTATTATATATTTTTGTTTGTGGACTTGGTTAAACAGAGTTTGTGTGTGTGTGAGACAGTGCAGTGTTCATTGTTGAAAATGACTAGCCTGTGGTCTTAGAACTGTAGGAGTCAATTTCTGTCATTATGTTGGTGTGTGACATTTACAATAAATCTGGCTGAGCAGGGGTGTGTGTGTGTGTGTGTGTGTGTGTGTGTGTGTGTGTGTGTGTGTGTGTGTGTGTGTGTGTGTGTGTGTGTGTGTGTGTGTGTGTGTGTGTGTGTGTGTGTGTGTGTGTAAGAGGAAGGGATGGGTGATGTTCATGTGCCCATGTGTATGATGTGGCTCTTTGCGGTAACACAGTCAAAAATGTGGCTCTCGGTCTCTGACTGGTCGGCCACCCCTGGTATATACACTCACCTTTAATATATATATATATATGTATGTGTATATATAAAATATTTAATGTTTTTTTTTTAATGTTACAATTGGTTCGTTAAATATTTTCTTTATAAATTTTTTTTTTGTTAGAGCCATTTATCAAAATGTAATTCATGTATTAAAAAAATAGCCTTGTTCCAAATTATTTTGGAATGATAAAAAATAAAGAATAAAAAAAAGACATTTTGGGAACAAAATCATCATTATGCATTGCCACTACATAACAGGCATGCAAATGAGATATTAGATACTTAGATTTGAGATAAAACAAATATTTAAATCATATCCTTGACTTAACACAAAAGCACAGGATACTTCAGTCATGGTCTAAACTTAGTAACACAAAGGCATGAGATGATTAAGACATGAGCACTACATTAGAATGCAAAGGAATGGGATGATTAAGTAATGTCTATATTGAGGCTTGCAACTATTTTCCGAGCACTATAGTAGATCTCTTACTTTTAATACATTTTCTATATTATTTTGTAAATTATTACTGCTGTTTGATCTACTTAATATGTAAAGGATTTGAAGAAGTGGTGCTGGAACACATTTTATAATCAGAAAGAGTTTGCACTTTTGTTTGCATTTTGTGAAGTTCTTTTCATATTTAATGACCGATGGCAATGCAGGTTCTGGTCAGGGTTGAAATTTTTGTCTTTTTTGAAATTTGGATTATAGACTAAAACCTTAAGTTTCTGGAAAGGTCAGAAGTTGGGGAAATGCAACTTTCCCTCTTGTTTAAATGAATTTGTTGAGGTTCTTTTAGCAAGAACATGTTTAGTCTTAATTGAAGAACTTTTCATTGACTAGATATTTGCATCTACATTAAAAGTATATGGCAGACTCCCTTTTCCAGAGTGACTTACAAAGATCTAATTGATCCAAATGAGCAGTCGAGGGTTAAGGGTATTGCTTCAGGGAGCATCAGTGAGCGCTTGGTAGTTTAGGGATTTTAGTTCAAAATCTTCCAAACAGAAATCCAGCGTCCCAGATTTTTTCACAAAAAATCCGATTTGCGATTTATATCGATTTTTATTATTTTTTTCCCCTGCTTAAAATCAATCTGCATATGACAAAACTTTATTTTTTTTTAAGTTTTAACTTTATTAAATAAAGTTTTTACCCTTCTGGAATTATAACCCACTTTGTGTTAAAGTGCAATCAGAAACAACAAGCCAAAAATACGGCCCTGCCTTTGTAAATTGTGAAAATAGAACGTTACATAACATTAAAATGAGCAAACCTACAAAGAAAAATGTTTTATGAGTGTTTAAATGTGGAACGTGATTAAAAATGCAGTGATGTTTGGTGTGATTTTGCCTTTACTTTTCTTAAAAACGATTGGACGTGCAACACTAAACAAAGTGCGGCTGCTTAACCGTGTATTTTCAACATGCGGCTGCTTAACTTTACTTGGGAACGAGTTCTTCTCTGCTCGCTGCCATGTTGTTTGTGTATCTCTATGGCAAACGCACGGGGGGGCGGGGCTGAGTTCGTTCGAAACTATGGGAGCCCAGAGGGGAGCGTCGGCGGACATTAAAGAGAAAACCGATTTTTATTAAAACTGATCGATGTAAACTACACATTCGAGTTAATCGATAAAATCGATTTATCGCACAGCCCTACCACTTCCCCACTTTTCTAATTGCTTGTAATTTCTACATGCTTTCATTTCTTGTTTATTATTTTATCCTCAGTAGGCTTTAGTACTCATCCACCATAGTTATACTGAGGTTCAGAAATGGACATTGTAATCCTTCTCAATTATCACATTTTTATGGCGGTGCACCTTAGTTTATTTACCTTAAGTTTGTAATCTAGCATACCAGTGTAGATTTATTCATTCCTAGAGACTTCCAAGCACTTTTGTACATCCTGCTGGATAAGGGTTAAATAGCACAAATGTGAATGTATATACACCCCATTCTTTTCAGAGAAAGTACTGTATGATGGAAGTATAATGGAACTTATGTTATTTTGGTGCGATGAGATTCAGCACAAGTGGAATTACTCTCCACCATATGTATGTTTGGCATTAATCTTTAAATGAACATGGTTTATGCTACACAAATGTAAAGGGCCTATGCAGAGAAAGGAGCTGTGGTGGTAACCATTAGAGAACTTGTGGAACGGTGTGAATCTTCTTTTGCATTGTCTATTCATGTTTTTGATGCGTTCATTTTAAAAGTGGATATAAAGTGAAACTAAAATTATTAACTTTTATAGGACCTTTTTTTTTTTATCCTTACGAACCTTAATTCACTATAATTCACATAATTATAAAAATAGTTTGGTAGTAAAAGTGTGCATTTGTGATTTTTGTGGTTTTTAAACTTGAGGTTTTAGCAACAGGGAGGAAATGGCAAGCAGCAGGTTATCAAAATATATTCCAGGTTCCAAACAGGTTATTTTAAGTGAAAGCATAGAAAATTCCAGATTTCTTAAAGAATATTGTGCAAGTAAAAAAAAAAAACCAAATAAACCCACAACAGGGTGTGGTGTTATAGGAAAATATACAATTATTAGCTGGAGTTTTTTACATGTACCGCATATGTCCTGAAGTGTTTTTCAACAGAAATTTGCAAATTATTCAACAACACGTTATACTTTGCCTGTAATTATGTTTAATGCTGGGAACATTTTCCAGCTGTTTTAGTCAACAAGATGCTAAAAGCAGAATAGATGCAGTGCAGTAATAGCTTTAAAGAGCTGACAGTGGAGAATCTTTTTAGTGTTGTTAAATGAACAACTTCTAAAAGAAGACATCAGTCATATTTGAACAACACCTGTCAACCAATGAGAATCATGAATTCGAGAGCTTTTTTTTTTGTTTGCACTGTTGATATTGTGCATGCATACCCAGCAAATATGTGAACGGTTAGTCTCTGACTAATTTGTGTTCCTGACATGTCTAGAACCTTACTAGAACTATTACTAGAAATGTTTTTTTACTGTCCGAGTACAAAATGTGACCCTAGTGACCTTTTATCAGATCCCATCATACACCTCCCCCCCATGCATACAGATTTCAGCTCTGTGTTTCTCTCCTCTCTGCCCTGCATTCATCATGCTCTTCTCTTGCTCAAAGCATTTTAAACAAACGGGCAGGAATGTTCCCTTTCCCCCTCCCTGGATCCCTACCAGAGCCTACACCCTATTGAGAATACTTTCACAAGTGAGGCCCTTAACACAGATTTGGATCGTCTCTTGTGTATATCTTGTGAAATTTTGGTTTTTTCAGGACAACAAACAGGTTAATAAAGAGCTGGCATGGTTCCCAATGCCGACTTCAGCGTTGGCACAGTGACTCATGCAGGCAAGTGCCTTGAGCTGTGAAGCACAAGCAATGCAAACTGTACTTTTTGATTAAAAACCAAAAGCAGAATGTGAATTGCTGTTAATCTTTAACTCTTTGTGGATGCGCTAAACCCACTCACTAGCATGGATTAGTGTGTATGTGTTTGTGTGTATAAATTCAGATATATTCAGATGCAAATTACTACATTTTATAACCACCACACTGCTGATTTGACGAATCTTGACCAAACATCACATCCATACAGTTTTTTTTATCTCACATATCTAAATTTTGTATGTGTGTTTTGTCCAGCAAGGACAGCCGAAGTCCTGGACGAGTTCAGGCGCCTCTATGAGCAGCAATACGCCGTGGCACTTTTTAACAAGGTGCGCTTTGACGTGGAGGGAGGAGGAGGACCTCAACCTCAGCTCCTGCACCGCAAGGTAATCTTCGCAATTTGTTATGACTTGCCAAGTGCACTCCATGGGAAAAAGACAGTTTGCCAGGAAACCCCTGTTTGTGCCATCTGTGCAGTTTTGAGCTGGTTCTTGGCTGGCTGGCTTTTCATTCTTGACAGTAATGAAGGATTACCTGCACCACTGATTGTGCTGTTGTGAAAACCTGCTTTAAAATCTGCATGATTATCTACTGTAGCCATCTAACGAATTTAGCGTACAAAATATCCAGATAATCATTGAAAATGACTGAATGATTGCAACTGTTTGAATTGTATTGATATTTAACTGTTAATAATAAGTTAGTTGCTATAAATAAGACTACTGAAATGGGTGGTTAACACCGTTGACTAGCTTCAGGGGCTCTCTCATCTGTCTTTGAACATTTCAACCTTAAATTTTTATGTCGCCAATCTAGCTAACCTTTGGTCCGATAAGCCATCTTCAGCTGAATAATTTGCATAAATACAGTTAATTAAATCAACCACTATAAAGCATTAGCTACAGAAGCCAAGCTGGTTCATGTCTAGACAAGTAGAGTTGCTGAATTTATTTTATTTTTTTCATGTTCACGATTTATTTAGCACCTAGAGTTCTAACCTTTGTACTAACTAAAGTACTCCCAGGGTGTAATTTTTGTGTACAGTAAAATTATGGGAAAATATTTTTTGCATGTAACATATTTTGAAGTTGACCTTAATAGAATCGATAGGTAGCTTGGAATTTGCTCTCATTTTGCTTTTTTTGTAATGTTTTCAGGTGCCTCTAGAGAACAAGTCGATCTTCTCAGGGATGCTGCTGCAGTTTATAGAGGAGAACAAAAAATGGCGGAATCGTTTTCTTTTCGTCCCAGATTCATACAGGATCAGCTACTACGAAAGCAAGCAGGTAACTAGCGGGGGGCGGGGCGATTTGGGAACAAAGACAATTTGCAGACTGGGTCATTCACTTTAAATTGAATATGCAGTTTTGCATAAATGCCATGGACAAATAATGCTACCATAAACTGTGTCTCTGAAACTGTGCTGGAGTATCGTTTTTCTTCCAAAAAATATTCCCTCAGCAAAACATAGAAATGTATTTATTTTATGTAGTGCTGCAACTAACAATTATTTCGTTAATTAATTAATCAGACGATTATTATTATTTTATTCTTTCGAATAAATGATTAATCTGGTTAAAAAAAATATTAGATGTTTTGCTTAAAACTAATTACTTTAATTAAGGGTATTTAAGTAGAAAAGTGTACTTAGAAAAATGCAAAAGCTACATATTGAGTTTAATTATCTTTTAATTTAGACATTTTAAAGCTTATATTGGCTGCTTGTTGAGGGGGATTCTCCTTGGAACAAAGTCACTCATGCTGGGTTGAAAAAAGGACAGCAGTTGAGTACAATTTGTGTAAATTAACATTTGTATTGTTTTAAGTTGTTTAGTAGCAAGTTGACAACCTTAAAATATTCGAGCTTACAGGCTTGATTATAAAAAGGAAAGTTTTATGCATTAGTGTACAAATGCATAAGCATTTGTTAAAAAAACACAGTATTGGCTAAAATTTGTATCGTTTACCGCTGCCTTTATTTGCTGCTTTCAGATTTAGTGTTTGTTTGCAGTGAATCTGTTCTGTCATTACTCACGAGCGAGCTGATTGCGCAACCTGATGCTCGTAAGTCATGATAGAACAGATCCAGTGCAACTGTCCTGAAGTTATCAAACAAAGAGTTTACACAATAGTGCTTTTTAAACTCTACCATTTTCACATGATTAGGATTATACAGTTTTTGCTTTCCGTGCTGATGTTTCACCTTCATCTGTGAGACCAGTGTTTTCTTTTCAAGTGCTCGTGCATCGCTATGGTACCTATGGTACTTCCATGCTCAGGTTTCTTTGTTGTGTTTAATATAAAATGCTCCCATGCCTTGAATGACTTGGGACGCACACTTTTTCCTGC
This sequence comes from Silurus aristotelis, assembly GCF_946808225.1. Classification (NCBI taxonomy): domain Eukaryota; kingdom Metazoa; phylum Chordata; class Actinopteri; order Siluriformes; family Siluridae; genus Silurus; species Silurus aristotelis. The sequence continues at coordinate 6,168,321 of NC_139596.1, forward strand.
TGTCGGTTGACCCTGTACACTCCACCATTTTGCAAGTGGCTGTGTTATCTTACCACCATACCTATCAGACTTTTCCTGTTGCAGCTGGTGGTTCATTAAGTCTAATGTAAATAAAGACTATAATGTCCTGTTGTTGACTGCATTCATTCCCATGAATCATTTTAGGTTTTAAAACAAAGGAGTAAAAAGGTGTGTGTGTGTGTGTGTGTGTGTGTGTGTGTGTGTGTGTGTGTGTGTGTGTGTGTGTGTGTGTGTGTGTGTGTGTGTGTGTAAACACTGGTCAATCATCACAGATGTAGCGTAGTAATGCCACACATCGCTAATTCAAGATTCCATTTGTTGAGCTACCAGCTAAACTAAGCTAACAAGATACCATGCTAGCCCACGCAGCTGTAGCAGCAGCATTTTCATTCATTTCTGTAAATTTTACCTTGTGTGACTTGTATGACACCTGTTTTACCCTCTAATGGCCATTAGAATTAATGGTACCCTTGAAAAGACTTTCAAAGTGTTTTGAAACATATGAGGGTAATCTAATCTTTTAAATCTTAAATGGAGTAAATGTATTATAAAATAAAATATATATATAGGCACCCCTAGATTTTCTGCACAAAATGAAACTTGTTATAAATTCAATTGAGTAAACAGGGTTTGTCCCTGACTTATTGGGACACCTGACCTCCTCTGAAATATGTGGTTCTTCTTCAAAGTGTTTCCACAAAGGAGGACATCTTAGGATGCTGTATAATAAAAAAAAAAAATGCATTCACTTGAACTTAGAAACCCAAACATGTTCCAGCTTGGCAATGCCCCTGTGCACAAAGTGAGCTTCATGAAGATATGGTTTTTAAGAGGAAGATCTTGAGTGGCCTGCTATAGAGCACTAATCTCAACCCTACTGAACACCTTTGGGATGAACTAGAACGCTGACTGCACCCCAGGCATCCTCACCTCACCTACATCACTACCTGAATTTACTAACACCCTTGTGGCTGATGTCCACAAGCACACACTAATATCTAGGAGAAATGTAGAGGGTGTTATAAAAGCAATTTGGGACTAAATGTGGAATGCAATGCTCAAAAAGCCCATGTGATTTATGACCAGGTGTCCGCAAACCTTTGGCAATATAGTGTATAAGGAGACAGTTTTATTTTGTTAAAATAAAAGTTTTTCTCCCTGGATCATTGTTAGCAGTAACTGGTAGATTTTTGAGCAAAATATCTGACATGTAAAAGGTGCAAATGGAAATAAAGCAAATCTAATATAATATTTGAGAGCTTAAATGCAGACTGACCATTCTTCTAATTGCATATTGTAAATGCTTATAGTTTTCTAGATTCTAACACAAATAGCTTTTGGGCAACAAACCTGGTGGATTTAATATAAATAAAATCATGATTACACTGAAAAGAGCCTGTTAAGTGTACTGTAAAGGTTTTTTTTTCTTTTTCTTTAGAGGCTCCAGGAGCTGAATTAAATGCAGTACCTAGATATTATTTGAAAATATGACCAAGAAGTGGGTCATGGTTGCATCCTCCAGCAAATAATGACCAAAACCTACATTTTAATTCACACAAATATCACAACCACAGAATCAAACTCTTGGCATGGCTCCTCCAGTCTTTTAGTCTTAATTTCTGTCCAAAAGACCAAAAGACAGAGGACCATGAAGGTTGTTAAGAGATTTTGTATTAAGGAATAATCTGAGATTTCTTGCTTTGTAATCTGTAGTTTGATGAACTGTTATAGAAGACAATTCTGTCGATTGTGAATTACCTTGTAATTTAATTTATTCTGATAATATAGTAGTAAATGTTCATCTTTATTTAAATTAATGGTAGAGGTTCCTCATGACTAAGCTAATTTAACCACTGAGACATTTTTGTCATAACTGTTTTATCCATGTCCATGTTTACCAATACTGATCACTGGAGATGCTAATTTTAATCATGAAATATAAAAAGGCATTTGTTTTTATTTGTATCCAGGCCCATGATCGAGGGCTTCAGCCCAAAGGAAGCATCAACTGTGCTGGTTACAAAGTGCTGATTTCACTGGATAAGTATGTGGAGCTTCTGGACACCAGCCTTCCTGGTAAGACAGCAAGATGTTTCAAGTCAAGTCATGCAGGCTTTTATTGTCATTCCAAATATACAACGATCAGGCATAACTTTATGGCCACCTCCTAACATTGTGTTGGTCCAACTTTTGCTGCCCAAACAGTCCTGACCCGTTAAGCATTAGGAGCATTAAATTCTTCAGAAATGTGAGCTACAGAAGCTTGTCTATTGGATCGGACCACACAAGCCAACCTTCACTCCCCACTTGCATCAATGACCCTCGGCTGCCCATGACCCTGTCGCTGGTTCACCACTGTTCCTTCCTTGGACCACTTGGATACTGACCACTGCAGACTGGGAACATCCCCCAAGAGATGCAGTCAAACTCGCTTTCAACGCATCAGTTTTCTAGACAAATTGTTCACTTGCTGCCTAATAATATCCCACCCACTAACAGGTGCCATGATGAAGAAATAATCAGTGTTATTCACTTCACCTGTCATACAGTTATGCCTGGTCAGTGTATTCATTACAGTGCAGAGTGAAACAAAACAGCTTTCCCACTAGAACAAGGTGCTACATAAAACTACATAAACGAACAAAAGATGACACAAAACTAGCTAGAACACTTTTTAAAGTGCACATGAGCAACATTCAGTGCAAAACAGCACCCGACAGTGAAACTAGACCAGACCAGACCAGTCCAGTCCAGTTTAGTTTAAACAGCAGTTTTTTTGTTTTTCTGTCTGTGATTTCTTAGCAATGTTGTCATCTTTGCACTAATCATGCAGTACCAGGGTAAATGATAGTATAATCCACTAGAAATAGAATGACTTGAATGAATCAAGCTGAAGATTGCAGGTGGTAGGAATTGTGGGCATCTGTGAGAGTGAGGAAATTAAGATGACGTTTGGAAATGGAGAAATGCGGAACGAGGTATTGAGGGAAGTCATGGTCTTGTAGCACGTAATCCTATAGCATGTGGCGCTTGACTCATGCTACAGTGGCTGAAGTGGCTTTAATGTTGATTGGTGTTAAATCTGTAAATCTGGTATTAAACAGATTCTATACTCATCATAGTGGAGACGTTCATTTCATTCATCTACGTGTGTGTGTGTGTGTGTGTGTGTGTGTGTGTGTGTGTGTGTGTGTGTGTGTGTGTGTGTGTGTGTGTGTGTGTGTGTGTGTGTGTGTGTGTGTGTGTCCTCAAGATGTAAAAGCTAAAGTGAGCAGTTCTCCCTTCCTGAAATGTGCTACGCAGTACCCGCTCATCCTTTGGCACCCATACGCACGCCATCACTATTTCTGCGCAGCCACAGAGAAAGAGCAAGAGAAGTGGCATGCTGTGTTTCAGGATTGTATCCGACATACCAACAACGGTGAGTCACTGAGCAAGATGATGCAGTGTGTTTCAAATAGGTGTCTGGGGGAATAAACAGTGAAAACTTTTCTTTGATGTGCCTAATTACATGCCTGAATCTGAGTAATGTCTTCTGTGAGCCCCATGTTCCAGGACTTCTTGGCCGCTTATCTCATTTCATCATGACCCTTTATGTCTACAATGATTAATCAAATAAGGCAGATAGTCGATTAGGGTGATAACACTGGATTATTTTACAGGCCACAGGATATGAACAGGAGGGAAATTTGATCAGAGCTTTGTATACAGTAAAAATTCATTCTTTTCAAATGCTGGAGAATAGAAAGAATTCTGTAGCTCAAGGCTATGAGACGGAAAGAGAGCTTGATGAAGATGAGGTCAACATGTACTGTTAGCATGCCGAAACTGGAACGAAATATTATTTGCTGTAGTAGTTTAACAACGAATACTTGACATTTTAAAGGCAATGATTCATTCTTAAATTTTCATTGTTTTCATTTGTAATTAGATCTAAATGAATCTGCGACATTATTCTCAAACTGTTACTATACACTCATCCATTTTACGAGGAACACCTGCTCATTCATTCAATAATCTATTCTGTCAATCATGTGGCAACAAAGCAATACATAATACATACAGAGACATGCCAAGAGCTTCAGTTAATGTCCACATTAAACATCAGATTGGGTAAAAATGTGACTATGGCATGGTTGTTAGTACTAAACCGGCTGGTCAAAATATTTCAGAAACATCTAGAACTGTGAGCACCAGTTTTTGGGACATCAAAGGTTAATGAATAGACTGGTTTGAGCTGACAGAAAGGCAATGGTAAATCAAATAACCACTCTTTACACACATGATGAGCAGATAAGCAGCTCCAACAGCAAAATAATTCGACAGGTTTCAGTCTTGCCAGTTGAGAATTTAAAGCTTGCGTGTGTACTGACTTAAAACTGGACAGGTGACCTTTTGATAATCTAGAACCTGGTTATGAGAGTTACTATAGTCTACCTGTCCTGTCAATCCAGTCTGGTCATTCTCCTCTGACCTCTCCCATCAACAAGCTGTTTGACCGGATATCATTCTTTGGAAAAATCGCTGAAGATCACTATTTTCTGATCTACTCCACAACAGTCAAGAGTTATTGAGATTCATAGATTGATTCATATTTCTCCCCGCTCTTATGTTTAATGTGAGCATTAACTGAAGCTCTTGTTGCTCTGATGCTACTTGATTGCTAGACTGGGTAACTGCATGAATTAGCAGGTGTACAGATTTTAAATATTAATATTAATCCAGGTTGAGGTCACTTGTACTAAGAGAGATTGCATCAGAAATAGTATGGGCTGTATGAGGTAGATATAACAATTTCTCATACAATCTAGATGGTGGTTGGGACTTCTGAATGAAGGCTGATGTAATGTGAGACTCTGATTTGGTAACAATTGAGTTTTATAATTTTGTCATTTTTCTTTCTGTCTGTGTCACTCACTTTCTGTGGAAAAATTAAAGAGATCATTTTGTCTTGTCTAAACTTGGTGTTTGATGAATTTTGGCCCACTGTGTTGCAAGTCTTGTTATTGTTTTTGAATTGCCTCCGACTCTCACAGTAAGCTGACTGACAGCAGTTTTTCTGAGCAACCCTGTAATGCCACACAAACAAGCCTACGCTTGTCAACTCTTGGTCTGAAAATCCGAAACCTTCCCACATTTTAATAATTCACACCTTTTATTTGGAGATTTCCTGAAATCAGGGTGAACTTTTACCTTTTTTTTGATGGCACTAATAGTATACTATATCTTATTGATATTTTATTATTATTAGATTATAATATCTAGCTACGATATTAGCTATATTTATTAACATGAACTATTTAAAAGGTATAAAATGTATATTTTCCTTTTATCTTTCATCCAAATGTCATCTATCTCACTTGTCTCTATGCATTTCTTTTTCTTATTTCTTTTTCAAGTATACCTTTTTATTAATACAGGACAATTTTCCTATAAGGGATTTGCTAGTTTACTTGAATGTTTTTATGAATGAAATTGGCATAGATGAGACATCAATGTCTTCATAGTTAATGTATGTCTGAAAGTGTCTTAAATATGAGCCTGGGGGAAAAGTAATGCTCGACTTTGGTTGGATTTTCACAACATTCTTTGTCACTTTCTAACTAATATTTGAGTCATTCTTGGGATGACTATTTTTTTTATATATTTGAGTTATGTTTTAAAGTAGCAGACGTTTTGCTACAGAAAAGAAACTAATAAATACTGTCTGGTATCAGAAAATTGCAATGAGCCTTCCTGTCTTTCAAAGATAAAAAAAGACATCATAACGTATTGTTTTTGACATCCAAATCAGATTACATATAAGAATCGAGTGCAACAGTATCATCATTTGAAAAGCACAGACTGTAGATTCAGTTTGACTGTCAGGGAGTTATATCCCACTGGTTTAAGATTATTTATTTCAGCCTACTTTATTTTTTTAACACCTCATAAGCAATGATCAGAAACAGATACGAATCAAATCATAAATTATAAAAACATAGAGTAAGTTACAGGGTTTTTTTTTTTTTTTTTTAAATAGAAGTTACCTTTTCAGATTGCCATGTTTGGTGTTAAGTGAAACATCTAAGCATTTAAAATATATTTTAAATCATGAATGTTTATACCACTGTAAGTGTATATTTTATGTAGACAGGCGTGTGTGTGTGTGTGTGTGTGCACATGCCTGTGTATGTGTAGTTTAACCCACATTGTTCCTTTTATGCCAATAATAAGACTTTGAGATGTAACGCATGTGACTCGACACTCATAATTCAAACATGATGTTTGTTAGAGGCAAAAACCTTTCAGCGGATCAATTTATTATATATCATTATAAGATGAAATGATTTCCAAATGTTATTCAGATTAGCCTTTACTAACCTTTACAGCATGCTGCTAAACTTTATGCTTCCTCATCAAAAGTGTGTAGGGAATAGCTAGGATGTGAGAGAAAATAGGATGTGCCAGCCTTTCGAGCTTTGTGGCTTTGCTGCTCTATAAATTCTAGAGCTGAACCCCTCTCCCCCCTCTCTCTGTCTCTCAGCTAGAGTTCAGATTCCTTCATTCTGTCTGGGTGGGAGGCTACAGCGAAGCAAATGCACACTGGCAGTGGGAAAATGTGTGTGTGTGTGTGTGTATCCATGTGCATGCTTTCTTAAGCACAAATTTTCCCAAAAAAGGCCTGAGATCGATCTCAGTTTTTAACAAACACCCCCCCACCCCTATTAATCGAGGGCTTCTTGTAGTTTATCCTTCTTTGAATGTCAGTGTTTTAATCCAGCCATCTTTAAAGATGATTAAATAGACATCATGGGATTCTGTAAGTGTCTCTGTGAATCCGTTTCTGGATTTAAGCCTTTGAATTGCTGTAAAAGGGGCTTAAGATTGCATTTTTAGGATTTAACTCTGTCCATTTAAAAGAAATGAAGACTTGAAAGGAAATATCTCAAATTTCTGATGTTGTTTAGTGCCTGGCTTTGATGTGTACAGTTCACACACACACACACACACAGACACAAACGCACACACTTTTTGGTACGCTACTGAAGGTGCTATAAAATGAGTGTGTGCAATCCATTGGACGTATATTTGTTTTGCTCATTTCTGCTAGGGCTCTACAGCACACACATTTAAGCAACATGTTCAGGCAAAATGTTAGGCACAGCCCCATAATTAAGATCGACTGGTTTTACGCATTGCCAACACAACGGAAACACTTTGTCTTTTAGAGATTTTTAGTTTTGCATTTTTAGCTCATCACCATCGCACTGTTTTTGTTTCGCATGATTGGCACATTATCATGAATGTATTTCACCCAGTCATGTCCACTTCCATTTTTTTTAGGTAATAATGACTTGTCATTTTTCAGAAGTCATAATTATATCGCTTGTGTGAACTAGAAAGCTGCTCAGATGTGCAGTGTAAGATCATGGATGCTTCGGTAGGCATTTGGTAGTGAGTTTACTATATTGCTGTGCTACAGACACACCCAACATTAGTAATAGTGCTGCATTACACACCTCTATCACAGACACTATGAAAGGTGAAGCCAAATGCATTCTTGAGGCAAGAAAACAAGTGTTGAATCCTAATCTTATCTGTAATTATAGCATGTCTGGTAAGGCTTGCTGGGAGATTTTGAAGGTTCTGGAGTTTTTTTTAGATAATAAAATATATCATTGAAAAACTGTTGCATATTAGAAGGAACCTAAACTTTGCATCCCATCCTTTATTCTTAGTTGTCTGTACTTTGGACACATACTTTATAATTTAGTTTTGTTTTTCCATAAATTTTACTTTAGTATTTTGTAAATATATAAAGTGCATACAAAGTATTATGCCTGCCAAAAGCTTGGAAACGCCTACTTTTTTAATAGTTTATGAGAGACATGTATGTTCCTTTTGTTTATATGCAACAATTTATGTAATATATTCAATTCAATTCATTTTTATTTGTATAGCGCTTTAAACAATGAACATTGTCTCAAAGCAGCTTTACACAGATAATGCGGTGATTAAAAATGAATGTTCTTTATGAGTAAGTTTGTCCCTGATGAGCAAGCCGGTGGCGAGAATTATTCATATAATGAGATCAAGATTCACCACATGGTCCACATGGAATTGCATGGCGTTGAATTATGGAACGTTGGTTAGTAGTGTTGGTTCAGTTTTCCTTTCACCCTAAATAATTCTCCAACTTTCCCTGCTCCAAAACAATACCAAACTATTAAGCTTCCACCTCCATGATTAACTGTGAGTGTGGTCAATCTGGTAACATCTTAAAGATGTGGGTGTTTCCAAACTCTTATTGGAAAAGGCTCTGTATGCACAAATAATTATTATTTTATGCAGCATATAATTTAGGATATTAAAATAAAAAAAAAAAGCTGAAGATAAACAGTATATCAGATTTTCTTAACAGTGAAATAAAATTATACGCTAAGGTTCTAGATTTGTAGTGGGTGTGTAGTATGCCTAATACGCACCTGTGTGCATTTTTTTTTTTGGACCCTTACATTTTTATAATATATTAAATGATAAAATTATTAATTACCATAATCATTATCTTATTTAAGACTTGTTGATTTTTTTTTATCAATCCTTTTTTGCTGAATAAAAAATGCACAAGTTGAATTTATGTTTCATGACAAAATGCAATACGTTTTCAAATATGGATTTATCATTTTAAAAGTGTGAAGGTCATAAACAGTAAATTGGGCAGTGCAAATGATCTCGACAGATTATGATGATGATTTCAATGGAGGCCATTAAAAACTAGCAGGTCGTACCTTTAAAATTTGTGTGTTTTATGTAATGCACATTAAGATTTTTGTTGGTAGTGACGAGGATGGACAGGATTAGAAATTAGTTTATTAGAGGGACAGCGTATGTAGGACGTTTTGGAGACAAAGCGAGGGAGGTGAGATTTAGATGGTTTGGACATATGCAGAGGAGGGACATGGGGTATATCAGTAGGAGAATGCTGAGGATGGAACCGGCAAAACTGAGTCTGAGTGCATAATTAAGGAGCGTGTTCAGTGAGTTATGCAGGTCGACAGGTCTGTGTGAAAATCTGCACAACTCCTCTGCTTCTCTCTTTTAACACCCGAATGAAGTGCGTAACTCAATACATGAAGTACACGCAGAGGAATGTGACTATCAGTCATTCCAGCAGCATGGCTGGCCTGGGCTCGACTTTCTCAGAGGCTCTTCTGAACTGAACAGGGGGTTGTGTTATTGCTGGAATGCTTCTGTGCTTCAGAAATGTGCTGGCAAATTGGAGGAATGGATATCAGAGAAACTCTGGACTCAAAGGATTCTCCAAGTCAAGCACTCATAATAGGATCTCATGATAAGATCAACTGTGGGTTAAGTAAAAAATAATAAGCAACAGGTCATGCAGTTTTATAGGAGAATTATAAATGACAATTAGCAATTTATAAATAGCAATATTCAATTATGAATTTTGTGTATTTTTTTGTTTGTTTTTTAATAGAAATTACAGGGAACCATTGCTGACTTGCTTCTCTTTTCTCTTGTTATAAGTTAATGAGATTAAAAAAACTAAACTAAAAACTAAAACGTTACACAGAACATGAAAGGCTTTATCTCAGACTCTTACTGATCCTGGAGGCGCCTTAAAAAAAGTAAACTTCTCTTAAGAGAAAACTTCACTATATCGGTGGGTGCGTCACAATCTTCTCCCTAGATAACATGTTAGTGCACTAGGACTCTAATATACTAAACATGGTTTCAGGTGGCATGACCTTACCAGTAATTATTTTCAGTAAATAATTTCCCTTACTAGTAACTGTAAAGCCTGAACATATGATATTTAATTTTGGTATTATTTAAATTTGTTAGCTTTGTCACCGGTTTATGTCGTGGTACTTCAAGCAGTATCTAATGCTAACTAATTGATTTGGGGAAAAAATGGTTAAACTGTAAAGACCACTTAAACAGTGAAGAATTGCTAAAGTTGTAATTTATAGCTGCAACAACAAAGTTGCCTGAGAGATTTTCGCAAACTGAGGAGCTTCAGAAAACGTTGTCATTTGTAGCAAGTAAAGTAGTAAGTGTAGTAGTGAGCATTGTTGCTCCCTAATTTTTGTGGTGCATTGTGCGCTTTTTAAGTCCCAGGGTATTATATTTTGCCATTTTGAAAGCTCTTAAAAAGGTCAACAACTAAATCAATACTTTGCCTCCTGAGCTGAGGAATTGGCTGAAAACTTTTTATCTGAACGTAAACAGGTCATGTACTCACAGTTGTTATGAACTGGCGCATTAATATAAGCATGTTTATTTTAATAGAAACCTAATTGACACCTTCCACCCAGTCTGTTTTGAGAATTCAGCAGTGCTGTGGTGTAAGAAGAGTAGACACTCCTAATTGTTTTTCAAATCATGGTGGGTAATGTCTCATCTTGGTACACAATCTAGGGCCAAATTCCCAGATCTGTTTATAAACAGCAACTTACTGTGATTTGCAATTTAGCAGCTGGATTGTGTGTGTTTTTAACAGAACTTAGCTGTGAGAACTTTCGCTGTGTTTGAGCTACACCCTGTCTACACTGTGGCCCCAATAAAATCTCTAAGGTCAATTAATTTCCCAGGCCCTTGGTCAAGCTGCAGTCTTGGGTAATTAGGCCTGTATCTGTCTTGTACCAACAGCTGGGAAACATCAAGATAAAGTGATGTGAATAGGAGTAAGCAAATCTCAAAAGTAGGAATTCTATTTTTCTGGTTAAAATCCTATTATTCTCCTTTATACAATTGTTTTCTAAAGTATGTGTAGTCTGTCAATTAGACTCCTTTGTTTCAACATATTTTAGACTTCACAGTAACTAATTAAATTCCCATTTATTTGTATAGTGTTTTTTTTAACAATGGGTGTTGTTCCAGAGCAGCTTTACAGAGATAAAGAGGTTATGAAGTTCAATGTACAAGTTTAGTGCCTCAACGTTTGTTTCTTTGAGTGGATCCAGACTCGAAAGAAAACCTGTCCACATCGAGGTTGCACAGAATTTCCAGTCATTATAGTTTCATCATTGTTGAAGTGTACTGTTCAGTGATGGGTGCTTAAATACAGAACTGTTCATGAAAACTACAGTCCTAAGCCAATGTAGTGGACAGAACAGTCACAGTTTTACATTTCAATTTTAGGTGAAAAGCATGTCTATTTAATATAAATAAAAGTCATATTTCTTTGAAGTATATGGTAGCTGTATCTGTGTTACAATCTGGATCATATTTCCGCTCACATAGCTTCCAGTTAGAGTACATGCATAAGTACAAGTTTAAAAAATATTCACATGGCACTGGTCATGTGACCATTTCTACTAAAATTATAATTTGAAACCACTACAGCATATTTTGCATAGTTTGAAAAGAACAGTGGTGCTGTGACTGTTGCCTGACCGTTTCAGGGTTTGGGTTTGAGTTTTGCATGTTCTTTTACATGTCCTTGCTTTTCCTTTTGGTTCTCTGGTTCCCCTTTGCTTTCCAAAAACATGCTTAGTGGTGGACTGGCTACTCTACATTGCATTTAGGTCTCAATAATTTATCTAATTCTGCATCACATTCAAATGTCCCTGGATAAGCACCAAATCCAACTCTGCCTTTATCAGAACACAATCTTTATTTATAATGAATAAACATCTGTTCAACTCCTTTTACTACCTTTTGTGCACATTTGTGACTGGTGGGATTAAACGGATTAATGTCTGCACTTAGTAACATAAATTTGCTTTGAAACAAACAGGAACAAATAACATGGAGAAAATTAACTGCAAATAGCACTCATGCCATAACCCGCGTATGAAGAGGAAGAGAATACGGAGAGAAAAGCATTGTTAATGTTATGTTACATGGGCAATGTTTATAAAATGACTATGAATATGTAACAGATATGTTCTTTTTTGTACCATTTCCTATCAGGCGTTTTTCAGATTAGCATATGAATGGTATATGCAGTAGAGCAGGGGTTGTCAAGTGGTGAACTGTGGTCCAGATGTGAACCCAGTAAAGCATTACAATCGGCCAACCGTGAATGTGTAACTAAACTGTAGCAGTGAAGTTTCCAGAAATGCTTATCTGTATTTCAACCAAATCCTCTGTAGCGGTTCATCCAGTGATACAAAAGGGCTTAAGATATTTAGCATACTTACAGTACTTCCTTTTGCATGCTAAAATGAAGTGAAATATTTTGACCTGGACTTGAAGCTAAATGCAGCACATCAGACCATAAATATGGTTAGAGATTTTTCTATTTACTCTCCCTTTTCTGATCAACATGCTGGCATGTTGGCTTATTTTAAAACGTAAAAGATTGAAATGATGTGTAAAGATGAATGCTTGAATGTAGCCTATGCAGTTTTGTTGTTTTATCTGAGCATCGTTTTAAATACAGAGGAGATGATAATAATAGCACTATTAAAAACTGGCAATGTGAAACACTGCCACAAAACAAAAACGGTTATGTATGTACTATCTATATTTATAGCTGTAAACTAATCTGTTGCTATATCCAATCAAGTCAGCTGCTTTATAGACATTAATGTTGTCTTGTACGTAATTGGCCCATTACAATTTTTGCATGAATACCCCGAAATACACTTTTGCTTCCTTCTCCACCCATGTTCTGGGATATGCCCTCTTGCCATGCATGAATGGATACACACATACACACACTTAAGCTCAGCACAACTGCATGTTTGTGTGTAACTTCCTGTCTACACTCCTCCAAGCCCCACACCCAGCCCACTTCCAACTTACTTCCCCTCTTTGTCACCAGTTACACACACACACACACACACACACACACACACACACACACACACAAAGCATGCGAGCTGGTATTTTAATTATTGATATATATTTACTGTCGCCATCAATAAACACAAGCGGTTGAAACAAATAATGGACATCTGGCTATTATTTTATGTCTCAAACCCTCAATCCTCTAATGGAGTCTGAATTTGCATGTAGAACCGTAACTGTTTAGCTGATAATTCCACATGGAAACCACAGAGGCAGCGGGTCCCACAACTGGAATGTCCTGTGGTCGTGCTGTGCAGTGTGTCGGTGTGGATGTGTTTAGGTGTGGGTGTGGATGTGTATGTGCGGACATGATTGAGTAAGAGAGTTTCATTTTCAGTGTTCACTCTAATACGTGTTTATATTCTATCGCTGTGCACTTCCCTTTAGAGGCCTTTTTTGGGAACCAAGTCACAACATATTTAAAACAGCACCCAAGTTACAATTTCTCAGATACTACAGTCCTTACACTTTGTAAGAGGACTGTAGGATTTATTAAAAGTGGAGACATGTGGTACTGAGTTTTCCTACTTTAAGGGTTCCTTGAGGGTCCTACTTTGAAAGCAAAATCTTGCTCTTCATAGTAGGTTTTTTTTTACTAGTTTCCCCAGAGACACAAAACAAAAAAACCCCGGAGGCCTTTTTTTCTACTAAATACCACTGTAATAAACACACTGTGAAAAACTGCACCTGTTCACAAGATGTCACAGATCATATCCACAAGTACATTATGGGCCAGCTCCTTAAAACAGAAACTTAGCGTTCCACTGTGGGCCTCTTTTTAAAGGTGTATAACCCCAATAAACGTACGGAAGCACTTCTGACAGAGAAACAGTCTTTTGTAAAGGTAGAACTGTTAAAATAATTGGCTTTGTTTGTTCATAAATAGTGCTATCCGGAGCATCTTTTTTGCTGATATGGAAAAAGGGATCATGTGACATGCAGACTGTGACCATAACAACACAATAACTACTGTCAACTTTCTAACTAGTAAAGCTTGTTATTTGCTTGTTTTTGCTGTAGATTAGGTGACAGAATTAAAGAACAATAAGAGCTGCTTCTTTGACCTAAATAGCAAGTCATATGATTCATATATATATGTGTGTGTGTGTGTGTGTGTGAGAGAGAGGGAGGGAGGGAGGAGTGAATCCTCTCTCTCTCTCTCTCTCTCTCTCTCTCTCTCTGTTTGTTTTTCTCAGTTCCTATAGAGATAGTTTACCTATATAAATTTAGGCATGGCTTCAAATCATCATACTCCAAATGACAAAAAATAGGACACTGTTTAGTGACGACTGTAATTTATGAAGAAATCTAGTGATGGTGGTGGTGATCTCATTCTGACCCTGTTTATTTCTCTGGTTCTTTTACAGGTCTATCAGAAGAATGTAAGATTCAGACCCCAGCTTTTACAGATGCAGTGCGACTTTATCGACAGGCCCAAGGCCAGTACGGCACCTGGGACATGATGTGTGGTGTACCTTCTCAGGTAACACATACACACCCTCAACATTTTTTTTTTGCCTTGTTTTATTTGCATTTGTATTAAAAGATTTTAGTATTAGGATTAGATGAGTACATACTGGAGCTTTATTTTTCTCCTGTGCATAAAAATGAATTTTTCCATATTTACCCACTGGCAATTAGGACTGTCCTTATGGTGCCTCAATATTACTGATAATATTTTAATTCCAAGTTCATGGACATATTTTTTAAACTGCCCTAATGTAGACGGTTAGGTTCATAAGAATCAAGATTCTTATCCATTCAATAAGTTTGATATTTGACCTGAAGCACACACTTTTTAGCATGCGAGCTACTTATAAAATGACTAAGTCAAAATGATCTACCTACTATAAAAAATGCATAAATAAATATCTATGTTTTCAATGTCATGCGATCTACCCACGCTACCTTTGCGATCGACCGGTAAATCGCAGTCAACGTATTGGGAACCCCTGACCTAAAGAAATTACGCATAATATATTGCAATGTTCAAAATAGACAAAATATTCTTGTTTTAAAAATGAAAAAGCACATTAATATTGATTTGTGTTTATTTGTTAATGTATTTATTTGAGAAAAAAACCCCAAAAAACTCTAACTTTAAACTCTATTACAAATATTCTTTATCTTCTTGGCTTGTTTTCCGCTTGGTCAAGTTTAGTGAACATTGGAATAATGAAGTATGCTCATTTAAATTGCTTAGCACTTTTTTGTGGGTGTTTTAAGCACCACTATAACACATTCAGTATCAGTTAGACCTATCAGTAGCCAGTTTCATAAGCTTCATAAAGAATAGCAGTAGCACACAATGGCACCTAGCATGTTAGTGAAACATGTTAAGAGGAATATGTAAAACTGCTGACCAGTATACATTGCTGATGTACAGAACACAACTGCTCATAGACTAAAACTTCACTGGTGGTGAAATTCTCTATAGAAAATGTTATCAGGAGAGGAAAAGAACCGTTGGTGCTAAATTGTCTGTTTCCTGGAAATCCACATACTATTTTTTTCTTCTAAAGTATCTAGCTTCTTTATAACTACAGTAATTTAGCCTAATCTATTTTAATAAAGAAGATAATTTTTGTAGTTCCTGACTTGTGAATGGATTTAGGGTCATCTCCGGTTTAGCAGTACATATACACATGTGTTCTGACATGGAGCAGACAAAGTGCTTCATTCTGTTTTTACACAATGCTGAATTTTGCACCTCTGCTTTTCTGTAGGAAGGAAGGAAGGGTAACTGGAGGTCACTTTATCCCGACTGCCATAAATCGAGTCATAATGGGCTACAAATAAATGTCATTACAGCTTCTAATGAGGCGCTACAAGCAGCATAGTCTTGTGCACAGAGCTTTGTGTTAAACTCGGTCAGATGTGTATTATTAACAGGGCAGGGTCGACTGTTTATCAGGAATTACCTTGGTAATGTGTTTCCTGTATACACCATGTGATCCAGATCCTACCTTCATTGTTGCTGAGAAGTGAAAGTTAAGTTGAGTCATTTACAGTTTCTTTTGTGCAAATTACCCCATACGACACTGACCTAATGCCTAATCACATACTTTTTAAGCAATAAGGTTATTTACAGCCTACTTGACTGTTTTGAGCTCATTTCCCCTTATTGTGCAAGGATTTCATTTTAGATACGGCTTTTAGCGGGTGAAAGAGAAACCAAGATCCCTGTAGGTATTTTTCAATCAGGCTTATTCCTCAGACACATGTGTAGCTGTGTGCAAAAGGTTTGTTTTGATGGCTGTGTAAGATATTGACGCATTTACTTTTTCACTCAATACGAGGCCAACAGTAGTTGGTGTGCAGACAGATACACAGACAGACAGACAGACAGACAGACAGACAGACAGACAGACAGACAGACAGACAGACAGACAGACAGACAGACAGACAGACAGACAGACAGACACATACATAGACAGACAGACACATACATAGACAGACAGACACATACATAGACAGACAGACACATACATAGACAGACAGACAGACAGACACATACTTAGACAGACAAACAGACAGACACACACACACACACACTCACTCACTCACTCATCCCAATGCAGAAATTCACAAATACGATAATACATATCCATATACATGATATATTATAAAACATACAACATAATAATAATGGTGGTGCAACAAGAAATATAGTTACTGTCACTGCCCTGAACACCTTTTATTCCTCCACTATAACATTTATGTTAGATTCGTCTAATATTATGGAACACCTGTGGAAAAAACAATTTAATTTCTGCTTTAGCCATGTTGCTATAGAAGCATCAAAATATTGGGAAAATACGTTTCTAGTAAAGTTTCTAGTAAAGCGTTACTGTAACGCAGTTTCTTTTGACAGTAACTAATACTGTAACGCATTACTTTTTAAATACAGTAACTCCGTTACCGTTACCGTATGGTGCGTTACCCGTTAATTTTTAAAATTAATAAATTTTAACTAAAGTCTAGCCTACAGTCTAACCTGTTTACAGCAGCGACACATTGTAGGATTGGTGGATGAACCACTGTAAACACGAAGGAGATGCACTGTGGGCGTGTCTCCGTTTATTCAGGTCTGTGCTGCAGTAATGGCGAGTCGAGGCGAGAGCAAGACGAGTTTCTCAAAGTGGAAATATGCTCATTATTTCACTTTAGTTGAGCATAAAGACAAAAACCTTTTAGTCAAATGTAAGCTGTGTCTTTCTGGTTTGAAGGTTGTATCTACTGCAATAGCAGCAACTCCAATCTGTCGAAGCTCCTCCAAAAACTCCATGCCTCGACGAAGCTAGAAGCTACATTGTTGATAGTTTTCATACTTCAGCTGTGAAAGGAACATTGTTAAGAGCTCAACACAACAGCTTTTATGATGCAGAAGCCACTTTAGTTTTTGATTGTGAATATATTATTCAGCTTGTTTTGTTATTTATTTCAGAAATCCTTGTGATATATTCAGTGTGTGCTGGTCTGACTTTAATAAAATAGTGTTTAAAAATGACTTTGTGTTTAAGTCAGTTTTGTGTTTGTATAGATCATAACGCATAAAAGGGCATTAATGGGAACATTTAAATAATGTTCTTTTAAAAAAGTAACAAAAAAGTTACTTTTAACAGTAACGCATTACTTTTTGGTGTAAGTAATCAACAAAGTAATTGAGTTACTTTTTGAATAAAGTAGCTAGTAACTGTAACTAGTTACTATTTCTTAGTAACTAGCACAACACTGGTTGTCTATGCAACGAGATGCGATTTGCATTGTGCTCAGTAATGCAGATCTTTACTGGGAAATATTTAAGAAACTTGATTTGGAACAAAGCACCTTTTGACAATGTTTGCAAATAAAAACAGCATAATTTAATTTTTATACTGTATATTTTATGTTGTATATATGATTTTATTTATGATGTATATTGGATAACTTTTCAGATATCAGGCTCACATGTGCTGAGTATTCTGATTTATAATTGTAAAACCACATTGTCTTGGACTTGTTTAAAACCTGGGAACACTGTGGCTTTAAAATCAGGCTCTACATGATCGCTTGAGTAATCTATCTACACTGGTTCAACGACTCTCTGTTCAGTTTGACAGCCTAATGTGAATTACATATCTGATTAGATCTATGATTAGGTCTTTTTATGTCCGTAATTTGTCATAGGCTGCTTGGAGGATTCACCAAGTAAAAATGTCTGTCTGTAACAGTGTACATGTGACAAACTCGTGAATCTTGAATGAATTGTGTAAAGCATTTGTGTTGTGTCTGTGCTTAAAGTTATTCTGCTGAACTGAGGGCTCATCACTTCATAATGCAGTGATCTCCTCAGCCCTTAGGCATGTTTGTTCCAGCTCTGTGACTGTATCAGGGAAATAGAATAGCATTTATTTGTTAAATGTACATTACAGCACAGTGAAATTCTTTAGATGTTGAATAACAGTTGATCTGTTTGACCAGATAATTTTTCATACTGCAGTCTTGCTGAATTCTGGAATCGGATTGGTTCAAAAAGGTGTTTGTTTATTTTCTATTAAAGCATAAATGGTTTATGTAATCGTATTGTTTCTATAGTAATAGCTCACCTGCAGGGAGAATATAATCCATGTACAGTGGAGTAACATTAACAATAAGACTGAATGAAAGCCTCCAGGACAGAGGACCTCATGCTTACTTGTTAGCACCATTCTGTATTTTATTAATAATTACAAAAGGCACACAAATATTTTCTGGCCAATTGGGAACACAAAATAAAAACATGCCAGAACACGCTATTATTGGAATAGAAACAATTTGTATTGGTTTCATTGGTTTCTACAGAATCTAATACTGTTGCGTTTACAGTCTCTTCCTACAAAATTAAAGATTAAACCCAATTTTCCCCAAAGAACATAAATTTCAATTGAAACCATGCATGTTATGAGGTAAATGTTGCAAAAATGAACACACACAACACTATGGTATGAACAGGTAGATGTTAGTAAGTAGAGAGGAGTACAGGTGTGGTCTTTAACAGTTACATAACGCTATTTGCTTGTAGCGTGGCCTGAATTGGTGAAGCGGCGCTCAGTATAGAGCCGTGTACTCGTAACTTTAACATGTGGTTACTGTACTGGCCTGAAACACCCAGACTTGCATGATTTTATTTGCTGTCCGAGAGGATTATGGCATGATGACAATGAATCATCACAACTTGTACACAATATTAAAAAGTCTTGCATTAACTTGTAGATCTTTTTTTAGAGAAGAACTGTTTGGTGATGAAAATGCTGCCTGTAGATCATAATCATCACAATATTAGTCTCTAGTATCTTCAGCAGATGCACAAGTTGAACAGTAATCCTTTGTGTTCTCAGAGATTTGTGGGAATTTGACCCTCAGGCATGATGGAACATTTTGTACTTAAGTACAAATTGTTTGTTGGATAAGAAAAAGACCAATGTTTTTAGGTTTTCAGCTGTCCACGTTTTGGTGATCTGAAGGCTATTCTAGCATGGGTTTTTCATTCTTGGCTGACCGAAGGGGAACCCTGTGTGTTCTTTTGTTGTAGCTCATCTGCCTTTTCTGTTCAGGACGGTTGTAAAGAATGCGTATTTGGGTCTGGTCTTTATTATGTGCACCATTCTCTTGCTAACAAGTAAGAATGTTGTTTATGTTGTTTGCTGTAGCACCTTGGTTCTGGTGGAAACATTGATTTGTTTCACTGTGTACTGCACTGTATTGGGTTGAAATGACGATAAAGCCTACTTGCCTTGACTTGCAGAACTGCTTTCAGATATAATTTTTTAGCATTGTGCTACGTTTTCAACACTAGCATCAAATTGACATGTTGTTAAGTGAGAGGGTGTAGCTTTAGTATCTGAAGCCCTCCATTGTATAATGAAAAGTGTTATTGTGTAAATATAAAGGAAGAAACTTTACTTTAATTATCAGGTCTGTTCTTTTTTCAGATCCTGGCTAACCTGGTGATGGAGAAGCTGCTTCCTGAGCTAAGAGATTTAATCAGTCCACGGCTGAAGGGCAAGATGCAGGAAAGGCAGAAGAACTGGACGCTGGTAATTGAACAATTGACTGAAATTAGCAGCACTATTAAAATGGATGGGTTTGCAGGGCTGTGTTAATATTGAACTCCAATACTGTGTGTGTGTGTGTGTGTGTGTGTGTGTGTGTGTGTGTGTGTGTGTGTGTGTGTGTGTGTGTGTGTGTGTGTGTGTGTGTGTGTGTGTGTGTGTGTGTGTGTGTGTGTGTGTGTGTGTGTGTGTGTGTGATGTGATGTGATCAGATCGCAGATGCCGTGTACAGCCTGGTTCAGACTCAGACACAGTCTCAATACGAGGCCATAGTGCAGAGCTGTGAGGAAGGACGTCCCCCTTTGGAGGCTTCCATACGCAAAGACATGGACCAGATCATCACCTCCAAAGAGCATGTGACCAGCAAAATCAGAGGTAATGCTGGATATGTAAACACACTCGTACATTTTTTGCCCAATGCGTCCTCACTTATGTACCTTGCGCACAATTTGGCTTGGTGGCCTGCTAACCCACATTTTATATTTCGTGCTGTTTTCAATAAGCGAAACCCGAGCTGAAGGACTACATTCCATGAGTAGTTATGAGATCACGTGTGTACAGTTTGCAGAAAGAAACACCCTGTAGTCATGGAAGGTGGAGGGTGTGTGTGTGTGGTGGGGTGAGGTACCATGCTGCCCAAAATCTTAGCATCAGTAGCCATCCATGTGTGTTTGTGAGCTAACAGCGGACTTCATGCTGCTAAATAAACACAAAGTTGGAGGCACACAATTGTATAGGATATGTTTGGATGCTGTACCATTTTATGTTTCTCCTTTACATGAAATTGGAGAACAGTGCCCTTGTGCACGAAGCCAGCTCCATGAAGATCTGGGTTGCATGGGTTGAAGTGGAAGATCTTGCCTGCTGTAGAGGCTGAATGAACCCCAGACCTCTTCACCTCACATCAGTGTCGACTTTGCACACATCACCCCAAGCACACCCCAAATTTTGTGGAACATCTTCCCAGAAGACTAGCAAATAAGGAATTTTTAAAAGTGAATAGATTGGTGTGGTGTGTCATGTAGTGCTAATGCATAACAGCAGACAGGGTGGAGCCACCAGATGGCACTGTGATTTAAATTGATTTTTGATCATGAGCAAGTCATGGGTGAAATGATGGACTGGTTGTACTTGAGGTTTTATTCGAATCATTACTCCCCTACAAACACCACATCACAATAAACCAGTGACACACAATACTGCTATTTGCACTACCATGCACTCTCACACGTAACGTACATTGCTGATCTGTCGTATACTCTGTATATTGTGTTCTATTTAATACTCGTACTGTCTATATTGTCTCGTATTGTGTGTTTTTTATAGTTTTCTAAATGTATTGTGTTATATATGTCTGTACTTTTTTAAATTTACCAACAGCTGGAACCCAGTTCCTTGTGTGTCAACACACTTGGCCAATAACCCTGATTCTGATTTTGAACACACACAACATTACAGGTTCGAAGGTCACTGCCTGATAAGTGACCATATCATTTCAAAGATATTGGTTTGATTTTGCAATAACAGGTGACTAAAGCATAATTTAAATTTCTTTACAGAATAATTTCTAAAGAATTTAGAGGGGGGAAGATCAATCTGTATTTACTTACATATCTAAAATGGGGAAAAAAAACATTAAAGGTTAATCTTTTATCTGCCAAAAAGCTAATGTTCCACTAAAAATGTAAAAGTATTGTGTATGACATGGAATAGGCCTTTTTCTTGGTGTTTGAAGGCGGTGAAAGAAACCTTGAGAGGAACCAGACTCGAGAGAGAACAAGTCCTCATCTGGGTTGCACCGAATGTCCATTTATTATATATAAACGATGTTGAGGTGTGCAGTGATGGTGATCAGAAGCAAACTGTAGTCCTGAGTCAGTGTAGAAGACTGCTGACATTAACTCTCGTTCGTGGAATTTCATGTATATATATAATAATATAGTTGACTATGTTCTAGATTGCGGCAAACATTGATATTTCTGCACTGTGACAGATTTGAGTTGAAGGAGGCTTCAGTTTCCTGTTTGGTCTTTTGGCTAGTTCGCTACATTTGAGCTAAGTGGAAATTAGAACATGCTATTATTCCTTTAAATGTATGATGTTGTTTTTTGTTTGTTTTTTTTAGCTCTGGTGCTGCCTAAGGCTGAGAAGCTCCTGAAGGTGAGTATCGAGCCTTACATCAGCTCCATCCTAGAGGCCCTGATGGAACCTACCAGCCGAGGCTTCTTTGAGGTGCGTGATGTTTTCTTCAGGGAGCTGGTGGATATGAGCAAGAACCTGCTGAACGGCGGCAGCAAAGAGAAACTGGGAGAGGTGAGAGAAACACAATCCTGGGGATCTTGGAACAACCTTTTTATTTTAGGACCTTTGGATAGAGAGGGCATAACACTGCAGATTTTTTTTTTATCATTTTTTCATAGCAGCATGTCTTGGAAGTGTTTTTCATTCCTTTTGCATGACAGGAGGGTGTAATTTAGAAATGATGTCAGTTTTTAATCATTTATAAATAAATGTTATTATTATTGAATTAAAAGAGACAAGACATATTTTGTTCTAAGGTTATTGCAGTAATAAGCAGCCACAGTGCAACCTGTCTTGATACTGACCACAAAGTCCTGGAGACTGTGTTGAAATGTATTAAATGTAATTTTCAGATCTGATATTATAGAAACTTGATCAACATATTTATTTATTTAAACAAGATCTGCTGTGAAATAATATATTTTTGACTTTTTGATTGGAAGAAGAGCTTATTTTTGTGGGGTTTTTTCTTTCCCCTGCAGTATATGGAGAAGATCTCCATGCTGGCCTACCATCCAGTGAAAATGCAGTGCTGCTATGAGAAGGTGGAGCAGCTGAGTCTGGAGGGCCTGCAGCAGCGCTTCGATGTCACCAGTCCGTCTGTATTCGTCCAGAGAGCTCAGATCCTCATGAGAGAGGTGAGTCTTGCTCCGCTACAAGGGCGATCCTGTAGTAACAGAGCTGCACGGGGGGAAAAAATGCATAATTTATCATCACCAAATTAGAGCTATTTTTGGGTTAAGGTCCATTTAAGGTCATTTTAAGAAGTGTTCAAACACACATCTCATGAAGACTAAACGGTTATGTTTTCCACAGAGATATATGGTATGTCTTTGTGTTACTTTGAAGAGAAAGTAAGAATGTGATAAATATGTTCTACCACTTTTGGTTGCAGCCAGGAACTTCTTAAACTGTCAAATAAATCACACAAGACTCTCTTCAAAAGATCTATTTATTTCATGAACATTTTATGATTGTGTTCAATCATAGTGTCTTTCGACTACAGCTCTAGATATTTTCATTCCTGATCTTTCCACTATCAAAATGTTACAAATCGACTTAAAATTTAGATTTTGGAATCAAAATGATTCAACTTAAGTAACTCATCAAGCAGCCTAATAACTATTAGAAAAAATAACTAGTAAAATGAACATTGGAGAAAAAAAAAAAATCTATGTATTAGTTTCCTGTTAGCTGTACTGTTCTGTGAGCAATATCAAGCTATCAAGAGCCAAAATGCATTTTGAATTCAAAATGTTGAATTCTCAAATCTGATTGGTTGGAGGGTGCTGATTAATCGTCTACCTAACTGCAGCTCTGACAGCTTACTGGCTGGAAATATAATATCCATCGTAATCGTGTAATCATTGAGATATAGTGACTTTTTTTTATTATTATTATTATTGTTGTTTGTTTAACAAGTCTTAGACAATTTCATTGCCTTGTAACTTCTCATGCTGGAAGACTTTCCAAATTCTTATCATTACAAGGTTTTGTTACAATGCCTTATGTTAATCTGGAATAAATATATGGATATAAAATGACTTTGTACTGGTCTCAAGAAAGCATTCTCTAAGTGTAGGTGTTTGAAAGCAGAACAGGGAGACATTTTTTCAATAGAGTCAGGGAACATGGTGTTTGAGTCATGGGAGTGGTGACACAAGACTGAACATGCAGTGTGTGTGTTTTGTTTTTTTTTCAGTCAGGGCAGGATCACAAGTTTCTCACACGAATCCCAACTATGCAAATGATTGTGTGCGGGCGCACCCTGTTGGTCAAATGAGATGTGAAATAATGTGTTTTGATTATTTCTCAAAAATGTCATATTACAGTTTTGAAAAGGTTTTTATTGTAATTATTTAATTACATAAAACTTAATCTTGTTTTAAAATTGGGATTAGGATTGCATGTACAGTCCTGGGCCAAATAAATGGGTTAAGATCAAAAGAGTAAGCTTTTTTCTTGCCTTAAAAACAACTAATTGGTCAGACATTAAATAAATAAGTATATAAAGAATAAAGAATCAGCATTGTTCTTTCCAGTGCTGATGGCAGTTTAGTATATCATTTTCTTTTTCATTTCTGGCTTTTCCTTACAGTTGAAAGTAAAAGGCAAATGGTGCCACAGGAGTGTCTCAGGAGTGCATTTGTTTAATTCTGACCAATAATGTGTTGTTAGGATCATAAAAAATAGACCATCATTAATTTAAATTTTAGTTTTACAATAAACTTTTTATTGCTGTAATTTAAATCACAGTAGCTCATATGCCAGATTTCAAGTTTTAAACTTGGCAGCTTGGTTTGAATTTGTAAAATGGCCCTATGTTATTGTAAATCTGGTTTGAGGCAGTTGGAAAACTATCACTGATAAAGCAATCGATAATTAAAGAATGGTGTATTTTTATTTATTTTTTTAGGGAAGTTTAGTATCTGCAATTGTGAACGGAGCAGATGTTGGGTGTACTTTAGGACACGTAATCCCATAATGACCGACAAACTGAATTAAAACTGGATTAAAGGTTTAATCAGAGGTCATAATTTTAACCAATGCTTTGCTAAACTATTTTCAATGAAGTGTTGCAATAAAACTCTAAATGAAATAAAATAATAAGAAGAAACGATACATTAGCCCTAGTATCTTACATTTTAATTTTAAGAAACAAATCTATAGTCAATAAACTTATATATTCTTTTATACAACTTTATATCCACTATGAGTCTGAGGACTACGTTCAGTGACAGACTCATACAACCCTGATGCACCACAGGAGATCATTTCTACTCAAGTGTTCTGAGTGTTCCACAGCTGCTCCACGATATAGATGTTATGCGATATAGATAATATAGATATAGTTGTATTTACATATTTTAATGACACTCATATATTGTTAATACCTTGGGCAGTCATGTGCAATAATCTCAGTGCAATAATATTAATTAGATACATGTGCAACTATTATTGTAGTCTGACTTTTCTGCCATCTGTTTTTCACTGCTGCTACAAATTCCATTTTATGTGCTACACATTTTCAATTCACTTAATATATACTTTATATATGTATATTTATTTATAGTTCATTATTTTTAAACTTAACTTTTTTTTTTATTTATTTAAACTTTACTTTTCCTGTGAGCAACTGCAAACAAACAATTTTCCTATGGGATTAATTCTGATTCTTTATCTCTGTAAAGTTGCTTTGAGACAATGTATATTGTTATAAGTGCTATACAAATAAAAAATAATTCAATTACTTAATTTCTAGTTAATTTATTCGATCCTTGTTTATGCAATACATTCGGAAATACAAACAAGTATTAACAATAATATTTAGACTTTTCATGTACATGTCTTTGTCCATCTTCTTCATCCCAGCAAATGGACGATGCTGTTTACACGTTTGAGCAGCTTCTCCACCAGAGTCTGGAGGGTCATGAGGAGGAAGACCCCTGCAAGATCATCCAGCGGTCCCAGGACCGAGTCATCAAGGTAAATTAATTGATGATATCGATCTGTCAGTTCTGGATTACTAAAATAATGAGTATCTTTTGTGTCATAACAGTAAATATTCAACATTGTATATTGTTGTTCATAGAATTGTTGTATTAAAAAGGGTTGTAATTCAGATGCACATATGGACAAATGTTTATCACCACCTGACAATAAGATCATGTTTTAAATAAGATTGCTGTTTTAATAACCTCCAATCTTATAGGGAAGATGTTTTGCTAGATTTTGGATTGTGCTTGTGGAGATTTGTGCTCTTTCAGGCCACGAGGGTGTTAGTAAAATCAGCTACTGATGTAGGGTGATGAGACCTGGCTTGCAGTCAGCATTCCAATGCATGCCAAAGGTGCTGAAAAGGGTTGAGGTCAGAGCTCTATAGCATGCCACTCAAGATCTTTCACTCAGCTCCATGTAAATCATACCTTCATGCAGCTTGCTCTGGCCACAGGGGTATCATGCTGAAACAGGTTTAGGGAAGAACCGCATACGGCTGGAAAAGTGTCTTAATTTTGACCATATAGTGTATCTACAGGTGAGGTAAGTAGTTGCACGGTGGTTAAGGCTCTGGGTTACTAACTAGAATGTTGGGGGTTCCACCCCCGACACTGCCAAGCTGCCACTGTTTGGGCCCTTGAGCAAGGCCCTTAACCATCTCTCCTCTTGATTGATGTTGTGCTCTGACACCAGCTTCTTAACAAGTTGGGGTATATGTGACAAGTAGGCTTTTATTTTTATTTTTATGGACTGACCGTATATTTCTGGAATGCAAATAATGTCTTTTCGACATTTAGAAATTCTTATTAGAATGCTAATTTTTTTTCCCCCACAGAAGAATTTCCTTAGTAGTAATTCTGGAAATGACTACACAAATACATCATGTTTCATTTTAACGTTTTACTCGCCTTTCTAGAAATATGATTATGACAGCAGCACTGTGCGTAAGAGGTTCTTCAGAGAGGCTCTTCTCCAGATTTTTATCCCCTACATGCTGAAACAGCTCTCTCCATCCTGCTCTGCTGTAAGACACATACACACACACACACACACACACACACACATACATATATTAAATACTCTCTTTACTACACATACATTTTGTGTCATTAGTATACTGAATCTAATGTTTGTCTGTAGGACCTTCCTCGTTTCCAAGAGCTGATCTTTGAAGATTTCTCCCGTTTCATCTTGATTGAGAACATCTTTGAGGAGGTAGTGCTCCAGACAGTCATGAAGGACATCATGATGGGTAAGGCATAGACACCAACTAGATACATATCGTTTTTAAGGTGTTTGTGTGAAGTGCCTGGATTACAGGACCCTGTGATTGAGTTAATGTGGAAATAATAATGTATTTTATATATAGTAAGTCATTCACAGGGTCCTGTAATAACGGCATGACCAGACTGGAGAATTCCACAGTGAGGTGGTAAATGGGAAAAAAAGATTTAGAGTCATATCAAGTGGGATTTTGTTATAATTCCTTTATATAGCTTACACAGTTTGGAGCAAAATGTTTTTCCAGGACCATGATGCAACACAGAACAGTATGCAAGTCTCCAATGGTGTGGGTGAAATGCATGGCATTAAATACACAGGAGAAAACAGCAGATATACAGGATTATAAATGCACAAGCAAACTATTATAAATAGCTGAAAAAAGCTATAAAAAATCAAAATAATGGCAGCAAAGGCGGCTTCCATAATAAAAACCTGACCTGAACTTCTGTATGGGTGAATTAGGAGAAGAAGAAAAAACAGGAAATGTTTGTGACAAACAGAACTTATCATCCAGTCATCTATTTGTTCTTCTCCCTAATGGACTTTGTTTGAAAAGTATATGATATGATATCTGTGATTATTTTTAGAAAAGCATTCGGTGACTTAATTCCATTGTGATGTTATCATATTGACTCATTGCCCTGTCCTTGAGGTTGTAATATTACTCCATGCAATACGTTCTATTCTCTTCACATTTCAAGTCTAGGAACGGTTTACTAGCTAAATATATTTAAACTGTAGCAAGAACTTGTTTGCATGAATCCTCACACTAGGCCAAAAACCTAGAATAAACACACTAGATAGATTTATTATCAGGACTAGCAGGTATAAACAGGCTATAAGGAACTAACCCTTCTCTCATTCCAGGACGAAAATGTCAAATTAAGATTTTTTTTTTATTGGCTCTACATCAGCTTGTTAGCAAATGCATTGAAGCTGATTATTAACACAGTGATACTGTCAGTGTTTATTGTGTCAGCTCTGCTCCCTATTGAACACTGCAGGAGATCTTTCCTACCAGTGGCCATCAAACTCAATAACTCCTCCCCTTTCAGCATGGATCTGAGCTGACATGTCTTGTCTTGTCTTTTCATTCGTCACAATAGAACAAAATAGCATTACCAATATTTATAAGAGTATTTAACAGTTACTAGACGGTAAGATGGTGACCATCCTTTTTTCTTTTTCAGATCAGATTTTATTAATTTTTTATGTATTTTAAAATGTTATTAAAACCTCTTACTGGTGAATAAACAATAACCTACAATAACTTTGTGTCATGCTGATTGTCCCTAAGAAATGGCAGTTGGTTATTTTACATGTTAATGAGATTGTGTCTGTCTGTAAAAGTAGGCTGTTCTTTGTCACATTTGGTAATGAAACAGTGCCAGACTTTTCAGCAGATGTTTGAAAGCAGAAGCAGATCTGGTTCTTAAGACAATTTATTATCAGATGTAAGCCCTGTTGTTGCAGTCGGATGCGAATGAATGGGAAAGAAGCAAATCAGGCTTCAAGCTTTCTAACTTTTACTTCTTCTTTCCAGCTGTGAAGGAGGCTGCTGTTCAGAGAAAACACAACCTGTACAGGGACAGCATCGTGCTGACTAACAGCGATCCCAACCTCCACCTGCTGGGTGAGAACCCATCCATTGACTGGGCTGAAGAATACGGAGAAAAATCTGAAGTGGACAGAGAGTATGAGAGTGAAGAAGGCGATTCAGCGGCCATTAAGAGGCGTAGAATGAAACAAGTGGTTTCCATGATCCAGGTGGACGGACCCGGCACCACGCTTCCCAACGAGTCCTGCTTGGAAGTTCCCAGCGTTCAGAAGATTCCTGAGGAAAAGGGTGAGGGAGATTCTGACATTCAGTGTTCTTCTGCATTAGAAAAGGCAGCACCTGTCAAAGAGGAAGTCAGTGAGCCGTTGTCTAAGGAAACGGCACCTGATTTGCCCAATGGGGCTGCACCAAAACTTGATAAACAAGAAGCTGCATTAAAGTCTCCACACGACTCTGAAAGTAAGCTGGCCATAGCGAGTGCCATCCAGCAAATTGAGGATGCAGTCCAGGGAGAAGATGGGGAGCAAAGTCCAGATAGACTCACCCTAGTGAAAAATGAAAAGACCATCAGCATCAAAGTGGAAAATGTTTCACCTCTAAAAGAGGACCAGTTGGCATCGACTGCAAACCAGGAGGAGCATCAGATTGCACTGTCGAGCGCAGAGGAACCTGCGAAAGTTGAAAAAAACATCATAAACCCAAAGCAAGAAGAGCAAACGGAGGTGTCTGAGAACTCCTCAGACTTGCGCTTGGAACCTCAGCAGCACGGCACCGACACAGACAGCGGCTTCCAGTCGCCAGCCAATGAGACTGCAGAGGAGGACGAGCTGCAGGTTGCCGCGGCAGCGACGGAGGCGGAACAAGAGAAGCGCAATGACTCTGAAAAGGGAGGCGAGGATGCTGGGAAGGGAGTTGACACACTGACAACACAGACATAAACATCACTAATGAAACAACTATTTTTTTTATGGAAAACGCTAGAAATGCCAGCCCACTGCTCGCAGAAGTGATCATTTTACAGAGGAGGGTTTTTACGGTGATTGGTTTGTTTACACATGAAACATCTCATACTTTCTACAGTTGAGTCTGTTTTTGATTCTTTAAAAACAAACTTTCCACGTTTTTTTTTTGCACATATTTGAATTTGCCGTCACACACAGATGGGCTTCGTCATACAAATGTCACTAATATCATTTGCTAATTTTTATGTGGATTGCATTGATGTTCTGCTGCAGAGTGCTGAGACATGGGATGCGTTTCCCACCAAGACCCTGTGTCTAACCATGTAACTGACTCCATGCCTTATAAAAGTCTAATATGGTATCATATGGAATTTTATTTAGTCTTTTTTTAATACAAGTCTTGCTTAGACCCAACCTAAAAACACTGAATTTTATTATTTTTTATATAGTTTTATTTCTGTTGGGTTTCCATCTATTATTTTTTGTGAATATCCTTCACTTTACCTGGTTCAATCTGAGTGAATTTAAAACATAAAATCTTACTCATCATTAAGTTAAACAGTTATATTTCTGTATCTTCCATTACTGTTAATTGTGATATGTATCACATGTTTCTGGTCCAGTGCATGTTTCACGCTGATTGTATTCAAACTGAAATGACAATCAAAATTGTTAAAGGGCAAAAATGTAATTATTGCATCTATCATTTGTTTCACTTGTTTATTTATTGTATGATGCACTTGCCTTCTTTGTGCTTCATTTAAAATGATCAACAATAAATCAATTCGATTTGACATTGCGCTTTCTATTCGTTATTTTTTTCCAGTTTTTGCTGCAGGTTTAACACACACTAGGGATGTGCATCTCCATGACTGATGCCAATGCGATTCGCATCTCGATTTATAGCCAATTATACGATAAATTAAATATACATGTGAAGCAGCTACCGATGAGATGGGATCTGATTCACCCGTAGTGCGATCCGATTTCGATTTGATTCAAGGCGATGTGTTTCAATGCAAAACGATGTGATGGAAAAATATGATATGCAATTCAATATGGTACAGAGTTTAAATTTCTTTGGTTCAGACAGAAGGCACTTTAGTAGATTTATGATTTGCTGTCTGACTTCTAACGCATGGCCCCTTTCACAAACAGGCATTTGTAGTGCAAAAAAGATTCAATAAATCTAGATGTTCTTTTCCTGTTCTGTCTCCAGAAGGTGCAGCTCAACCTCTGCCATGTTAATCTGTATTCTATGTGACTCAGGACACACCTCGGTCTCCGTAGTGTTGTGATGCTTCATATTCACGTACAGTAGCAGAAGTGGTGGCTAGAGAATGAGCTTGAGAAAACATTTAGCGAGGAGAAATCAGTCTATATAAAAAAAACTTTCTTTCGGCTTCTCCCATTAGGGGTCGCCACAGCGGATCCTCCACATGTTTGATTTGGCACATGTTGTTACGCTGGGTGCCCTTCTTAACGCAACCCTTCCCATTTATCCGGGCTTTGGACCTGCACTAAGAGTGGCTGGAGTTGGTTCCCTAAACGAAACCAGGCCGCAGCGGTGAGAGCGCCGCATCCTAACCACTAAACCACCAGGGAACCCAGTCAATATATAAAATATATTGGTCACAAATGATTAGTCACTTTCAAAAAAATAAAAAGAAACTACTAATACTAATATAAATAATTTTTTACCAATGCAATCATGTTAAAATAAAAAAAAAAAACCCATCACATCGTTTACTTTTATGCTGATGCACCAATGCGAATCAATAATCTTACCATCCCATGGATGGATGGATGGAAGGAAGGAAGGAAGGAAGGAAAGCACTTTATTGTCATTGCATAGTACAGGTACACAGCAACGAAATGCAGTTTGGCATCTACCAGAAGTGCAAAAAGTAGCAATAGTGCAGATAAATGTGTATCATATTTACAGCATGTGATATATATGGGCATATGTACAGTAAATAAATATAAAGCCTCTAGCAGTGCAGAGACGTGTTGACATCGTTAAGAAGTACAGATAGATGTTCTAAGGCTATAGCATTGAAGAGTAAATGTGCAGAAGTGGAAGGTTATAATATTATGGCATTTAAGAAATGTGCAAGGTATACACACTAAATAACAAAGATATAGGTTACAGTGTGATTACGGATGCCATGACAACATCAAATCCAAAGCTTCAAAGATCCTATTTTTACTATTGTTTTGTATTTGTATTTTAATGTAATCAATAATATTATAATGTAATGAAATAGCACCCTAAGCTGCCGTTGCTGGGCCCTTAAGCAAGACCTTTAATCCTTAATTGCTGTAAAACCGAGATCATTTGAAGACGCTCTGGATAAGAGTCTGCCAAATGGCCTAAATAAAGCCTCGGTGGTGATGTCTGTGAGGGTAGACTACATTCTGATGCAATCAAACGTTTCAAAATGTACTTATTATTGTCCTAGACTACTACATTCTATAATAGAATACTGGAAAATACAACAGCTGATGTTTTGAACCCGTGCACACAGTAGCCTCAAATTCCTGATCTCGTGTGAATGGATGCTAATGTGTTCTTCTGCTGTAGTAACCCATCTGCCTCAAAGTTTGACATGCTGTGTGGTCTGAGATACGTTCCTGCTCGCCATGTTTGTAGAGATTGTGTTCGAACCTAGTCATTTACTCCTTTCGTTCCAGTGTTTGTGTGACTGGGGAAGTGGTTGCTCTTTGGTTAAGACATTGAACTGCTCACCAGAAGGTTGCAAGTTCAAATTCCAGCACCATTAAAGTGTCACTGCTGGGCTCTTGAGCAAGGCCCTTAACATTCAGCTGTGTGTGTGTGTGTGTGTGTGTGTGTGTGTGTGTGTGTGTGTGTGTGTGTGTGTGTGTGTGTGTGTCCAGGAATCCCTAATATAGCATGCTTTTTACTCACATAGACAATCACCAATACCTGACTTTATTAATGCTCAGTGACTGAATGATCACAAAATCTCCAACGCACACACCAAGATCTAGTGAAACACCTTCCCAGAAGAGTGGAGCTTTTTATTACAGCAACAATTTACTTTCTTTCCTTCATTCATTCATTCACTTATTTATTTGTTTTCATTTATTTATTTTTAGGTTCTTTCCTTAAAGAGTCGCATCCCAAACATCCATCCATTACACTCGACCGCACACAGCGCGCGTGTTCAATTCCTTGCTAGTGCACTTAAAGGTAGGGCGCACGCGTTGATTGGGACGCGGTTACTGTGTGATGTTATGTGACGTGACCAGGGGTGTGACGTTGGAGCTGGAGGTTTTTTTTTTTTCTCCTCCCGCAGAGGGTTACCGAAGCCGCGCAGGTGGAAAAAAACAGCAGCAGCATCAGCAGCAGCATCAGGAGCAACATCAGGAGGAACATCAGCAGGGTTTTTTTTTTTTCCATTCTAAAGCGGAGATGCTGAACTGATCTCACCACGCGTTTGTGGACATCCGAGGAGGCGCGTGCGTCCGTTTTCTTTCTTATTCCTCCTCCTCGTTAACGGAGGAGGGGGGGGGGATGCTAAAGCCGTTAAAACCCCTAAAGCCCTTAGAGCTCTTTGCGCTTCTTCTACAGGGATGCCTTCATCCAGGAGAGGAGAGAAGAGAAGAGTGTGGGCCGCGATTCTTCTCCTAGGCACCATCACCATCAGCACCACTATGGCAGGTGAGACTGGATGGACACTTCACCATTGCGCAACTTATGTCTGTAAACTGCGCCAGAGTGTCGCGATCGTCTGTGTTTGTTAGTTATTTACAATTGACAAGAACATCATGCATGTGTTTGCTCAGTTCCATAAGAAAAACAAGATCACGTGTTTGATACATAATGACTCCTGTCATGTTGTGTATGAAGCAAGTCCTGTTATTATACATAGATTAGTTCAAGTCCTGTGTATTTATAATACACAGACATGTTTTATCTCAAGATACATGAGTGTTCTGTAGAATAGACACTGAGATGTAAGATGTTTCACAGTCCTATCTAACAGTACATGTGTTACATAAGACGAGCAATATCTTCAAAATCTGTCATCTGCTCTGTCTGCTTTTCGAAACCATTAGTGTAAATTAGATTATCTGAACATGCTAGGACAGGATTGTGCAGGCCAGATGCATCTGGTCAGAAGGAAAACTGATTATCAATAGCTAGTGACGCAAGTGTGGGAGATATGGACCCTCTGACTTGTCATCGACAACAAAACCATAGCGCCCATTATGACTAACTTTAACACACACACACACACACACACACACACACACACACACACACACACACACACACACACACACATTGTATATTAGTTTCAGTATATCACTTTGACAATTTCTATTGTTTCTCAGAACTCAAAGCGATCTTGTTATAGTGTGCACTTCCTGCCATCCGTTCAGTGATTCACATAGAAACACCCTTGAGATCTCAAAAACACAGCCCTATAAACATCCAGCGTACAGATTTTAATGTTGCTCTTGTAACCTCTTCACCATATAGACGCCAGTGCAGGAGGAAAAAAAGCCACACATCAGCAACAGGTTCTTTCTGTCACCCAGGCATGCTCTGGAGATAGCTCCAGAATGCACATTGCACACAGCGACCTATCAAATAGACACCACTGAAGTACGCACACTTTACATTCATGAGTCATGAGTTCTACTGACGTTTATTTTATATCTGCTGGTACGGCGGTTTGTTTAATCAGTTGAATCAGTCTAATCTCTGTTACCCTGCTGCTGATAATCAGAACCTAGCAGTGTTTACGTTTCCATAGCGCAGGTCCTGAGAGGGTGTTCACACTACCACCATGTTCTCCTGCTTATCTGGAGATCTTAATGTAACTCATTGTTAGCATTGTTCGTGTAGACAAAAAAAGATCGTATCATCATGGTTTTTTTAAGGAAAGTGTTTTAGGTGTGATAGTTAGGGTGCAGATAAACAGCACTTGAGCTTGTGTTTTCATATTTGAGTGATCAAAATACGACAGAAGGTGTACAGAAGCATCAGCACAGTTGTTCTGACCAACCCACACATGAACTGTTTGTTTTGCGAAATCAATATACTACTGGATTATATTTATAGTTGTTTATAATATGTTTATATTTGTAGTATATCTTTTAGTTTGTTAAAAAAAAAAATGCATGATTTAGTTATGAGTTGATGTCAGCAGTATTAAAATGCATAATTTGCTCAATTGGTGAATGATTTATGGTCAGTAGGACCAAAGGCAGATGACAACAAATTTTCTTAGTCTGACCACAGCTTCGTCTAGTAGTTACCATCAGGTGGTCTCTGGACAGCTGTTAATATGGTGTTGGTAATCAGTGGGGAACGAAGCACACAAACCATGTATTTGATATAAAGTAGAAAAACACTTGGTAAAATATTACTGTACAAAAGTATTTGCCTTTATATGTACTTATGTACCCAAAGTACTATGATTTATTATGGCTATAATGTTCCTATTATAATTTTTATCATAAGACTGTTACTTAATCAACTCAGTGTATGTAAAAAGGCTCTGATGTTAATCTTAACACACCAATCTAATAATAGAATGATATTAATGAGTCAAACACTGATTGATATTTAATAAATATGATCATGAGCCCAAAACCTTCTTTTCCACCGCTTAAAAAAAAAAGATAAAGGACATTTATTTCTCTCTAAATGATTGCTTGCTGTTGAATTGATGCTGAACTGTATGCTGGTGATAAGTAGATCAGTGAACAGTCAACCCCCGATAATTCACGGGTTCTCATTTGGATCCTAACTAACAGCAAGTTGCGTATTATCTTGAAATCCGCGTGAATGTTTTCACTACCAAATTACATAAATTCTTTCAAAACACATTATTGTATTAAAGTGACATTATGTTTCAATGAATTTACTGAGGTACCATAGAGGCTGCAGGGAGCGCATTCAAATTTGCAGAGTCCGGGGGACCATTGTACCACCAATCGCCAATCAAAACAAGTTCAAAACAGAACGCGCGCTGACAGGTGCCTGACAAGCCGGACAAATATTTAGGAACATTTCTGCATTTGCAACCCTGCTTACATAGTTGCATTGAATAATGGATTTTATAACGGACTATACAATAATGAGGTTTCCATATCAGATTGTAAAGGGAAGACTCTCGAAATGGCAAAGATTTTGAAATATGGAGAACACAAATTATTGTATAGTCTGTTATAAAACTCGAACAAGATTATATTGGAACTTTGGCTACAGTGTGACAAAAAAAACCAGAGCTGATAATTAAACCAGCTCTGCTATATAAAAGGTAGTCTGGGAAACCCAGTGGGATCTCACCGTGGTACATATCAGTGCACCTGAACTTTTCGAAACCAGAAATATACTGTTTCAGCAACCAAAAACATTTTTTAATTCATAGCCAGACCTAAAGTTTTCCTTATACATTGGTGTTTTATTTCACTAAGCATGACCAATTCCCTGAAGGATAAAAGGATTTCAAGGCTGAAATTTCTTACATGTACATATCTTGCTTACTGATATTTTCTGTCTCTCTGTTGTGCTCAAATAGGATTGTTTTATCGGTGGATTAACCTTGTTTTGCTGTTGAAAGCTTGCTGATCAAAAACCACAACCCTTAAGATCCTGAATCCTGTGGCTAGAAAAGTGTACAAAAAAAGTGTACAATATATTCTCTCCATTGCCTCACATTGTCACATTAGAGTAGAAATAAGATGTTGACATTGCTGACTCCTCATGGCAGTTTTAAGGTCCACATTCACACGATATTGGAAGTCCTGTTTGTTTTAATAAACTTTTTGTTTTCTTCAATCACAGCACCTAGGTAGAGTCATTTCAAAATTAATGTAACCCAGAAAAGTACATTGTATTCGTACAGGTGTTTAAATCATTGTGCCTGTCCTGGATTCAGTTCATGACTACTTTGATGACACAAGAGCAGCAGGAAAAGCAGGTCACCCCCAAAGCAGGAGCTCTGTAATCTGGACGCCTCAGAAGTGAAATGCGTGGAATAATGGTAAACAGACAAATCCACTTTGATCAGCTGCCATGGCGTATTACAAACTCGAACCACAGTGGGAGATGAACCATTGTGCTGATAGATGAGTGGGCTGTTCCTCCTCTGTAGAAACGCTGCGAAGTCACTGAATAAGCCTGGTTTTGGATAACCACTTTACACCACTTTCATGTCAGAGAACGTTATATGCAGCCACAAGAAGATATCGACCGTTTGGTTGGATTGAGGAAGGTGGAGGATTGTGGTATTGATTCCGCATGGGAACATGAAACCTAAAGAGTACAATAGGAGTGTTTTGGATCTTTCAATCAGCAGAGGCTAAGAGAAAATTAGAAGATGGAGGGTTTTTGGTGATCTAGGCGGCACAGTACTTATTTAGCTGAGTGACTCAGCATTGACTGGTAATCTTACTTTAAGGATGCATTAGGTAGAATTTAAGGTTATTAGGTTATAATTGTTGCTAACCAATGGAAATAACGGACTCAGTGAGGTTGGTGATGCGGTCATTGAGAAAGACTGCAGCTAAATGCTTTGAATGTAAATGTAAGTAAACTAAAGAGAAGCAAATGTACACAAGCTCCATATTCCTAAATCAGCCATGTTGGTTTGGTAACTACATTATCTATTTCATTTTTACATTTTTATTCTACATGGCCAGTTATGATGCAGTTAGCTGAAAATCCTGGTTTGGTAAGATTTCTTGATTTAAAATGCCTAAACATTTGGAAATTTGCATCTTATTTTACACAGAAATCACAGAATGTTCAATATTCCAACCTAACCAACTGCATCTCATCTCATCTCACTTGACATAAATATGATCATTGTTCCAAATGTTCTAGTGTAGAACACTTATGTTAAGTGCATGTTTTTTTTGCCTGACAAAATAGTACGTGTTGACACTCATGCACTCATGCCATGTTTCCAATGCTTACTATTAAACATAGAGGGATGTAAATACAAATAAGGAGTCTGATATAGACTTTTTCCCCAGACTGCAGGTAGTCTAATGACACCATCGTAACTTGAAAATATCGTAAGTTGTAAGAGACATGGCCTGACCTACCCAGAAGTCTTAAAGGTCATCACTAAGGGCGTAGTATACTGTAAATTATTAATAATTTAACAAATGACAGTGCATAATTTAGCAAAAAGACTCTACATTACACATGTATGTGGCAGTGGGGTGGAGGCCTGAGCATACAAACTTCAAATATTTATACATATTTACCTCGTACAAATGACCTCATTCAGGTATCGTAATCTCAAGTTCGAAAAAAATCTTAAATCGAACCACTGTAACTCGGAGACCATCTGTAATCCGTTCGATCGTATTCTGTGATATATTTGGAATAATTCTAACAAGCTGACTGTGATAAAGATTTACCACAGTAATATAATCTAATTGAATTATTTCAATGCAATATGAATTTTCTATTCTATAATTTTTCTTGTACTTCTATATAGTAGGAACAGTATCATGATATAAATAAAGTGTCATAGTAGAAAAAGACTGA
Source organism: Silurus aristotelis (assembly GCF_946808225.1). NCBI lineage: Eukaryota > Metazoa > Chordata > Actinopteri > Siluriformes > Siluridae > Silurus > Silurus aristotelis. Next base: position 6,206,361 of record NC_139596.1, read on the forward strand.
ACTATTCAGCACAAATGCTACATTACAGTAAGTTGCCAATAAAATGGAAATGCTAGATTCAGTGAGCCACAGATTAAATATCAAACTACAAGACTGAAGAATAAGCGATGAAGGCACGTATATAAGGAAGGGCCTCGTTCAGGCAGCGTTTAGAATCGAGACCTAATGTGTCGTCGGCTGCTCAGTGTGATAATCCCCATGCCGTGATGTCACGTAAGCTTCTCTGAAAGACGTGGTGGCATTTTGTCTGTGCCAAGCCACAGCATTACTCTTAAGTGTCACAATAAGCTACATGCATTTGATTATCTGAGTCTTCTTTCAACATTTTTTTGTTCTATTCTCCTCTTTTTCTAACAGCATGAAAAGCACTGCACACTTAGAGGTACTTGGCAGAGCTGCAGCTTCATCTTCTATATCTAATGCATATATTGGCTGTTTCTATGGTAACAGATCATTTATAGGGACTAGTATGATGCTGCACATATTCAGAAGGGTTCAAGGGAGACGTTTATTTAACTGTTCTGAATGGGGGCTTTGGGTGTCAGCACTTTGTACCAGAAGTTTTTCACCACAGGAAAGTCTTTGCTCTTTATGTGACAAGCTGCATTTCTCTTTTGTCTCCATAATCGGAGAAGAAAAACAAAAAGGGACACTGATGAGGGAATAATTGTTTATCGCTTCTTCAGCTAAGTGATAACTTGATTCCTGGAACAGTAAATGTGACTAGAAACCGACACAAAAAAAGAAAAAAAAAAGCATGTTTAATATATGTAAAAAATTTAAGTGGGCACTTATTGTGGTTCCTGATTTATTACACACTATACATGAATCCTTTCACCTTTATCGTGTAGAAAAAAACACGCTTTTTTGCTCAGAGAGAAAATGTTAATGCGCTTTGATTTTTTTCGCTTTAGTCACAAGGCCGTTAGTTCTCTATTGAAATGAGACAAAAGTGTGACACTGAAAGGGATGCAGCATTTCTGCGGAAAGGTTACAGCTGCCAATCATGTGATGCTTGATGCAAATGAATCATGTCGAACACACTCTCTCTCTCTCTCTCTCTCTCTCTCTCTCTCTCTCTCTCTCTCTCTCTCTCTCTCTCTCTCTCTCTCTCTCTCTCTCTCGCTGTCCTGCTCTCTTTCATCTCTTTTTCTGCTTGGCCTGCTTTTTTTTTTTTTGCACATTATACAAGTCATTATGATGCCGGCTACGATTATCTTTCTGTCATTACTTTGAAGTTCAAGCTAAATGCTTCTGCTGTTCGGGTTTTTGTTCTGATTTTCTCTTTTTTTCTTTTGTGTGGCATCATAAATTGCAGCTTCTTCTTTATCTTTCAGCTGCTCCCATTAGGGGTCGCCACAGCGGATACTCCGTCTCCATACCCCCCTGTTCTCTACATCTGATTCTTTAAAACCAACTAGCTGCATGTCTTCCCTCACCACATCCATAAACCTCCTCCTTGGTCTTCCTCTTTTCCTCCTTCCTGATGACCCCATCATCAGCATTCTCCTACTGATATACCCCATGTCCCTCCTCTGAACATATCCAAACCATCTCAATCTCTCCTCCCTCACCTTGTCTCCAAAACGTCCTACATGCGCTGTCCCTTATTTTTAATCCTGTCCATCGTCATCACTCCCAATGAAAATCTCACCATAAATTGCAGCAATGGAGAAAAATCTTAAAAAAAAATATCCAGAGTTTTTTTTTCTCATAGCAGTTCTTAGCATATGTGCATGCAGCGTGTATAAACCTGCCGTTGTTGCAGATAATTTCTTGTTTTTTTGCAGACAAGAAATTAGTTACTTTACTAGACTAATGCGGATTTTTCTTTCATAAATGTCTTGTCATTGATAGGCAGCTCAGCCCTGGTGTTAAAATGAACTATGACTATAACAATGAGGATTGCGTTTCAACAGCAAATGACTTTAATCTAAGCCGATGAGACAAAGACTGATGTGGATGGCACTTATACTCAGATTAGTTTTAATTGTAATGCTATGAAATGTGGCCGCGATGGGCTCATTTTTACTACGAATTTTATGTTAAATCCAACTTGAAATGCGATTTATTTTTTTTCTCTCCAGAAGTTAAAATGCTATGACTTTCCTGTGATTTAAAAGGAAAGTATCTGGAAAAGAAATGTTCAGGAGAGTAGCGCTTTCAGAATGATTTAGCAGAAAACTCTTAAGGGCTTCAGTTTATCGCTTGCCAAGTTGACTGTGATGAACGAGAAAGTCTGACATATAACTTGTACTATGTAAATGTCATTTCTTGGGTTTAATAAGCAGTGATCCATGTCGTTTTATTCCAGTACAGAGAAAACTTAGTTCAAATTATTTTTTCTAAAGTAAAATATCAATAAAATTAGTTTTACAATTATTTTAAGCAATGATTTTTATCGTGCATGCCAAGAATTTTGCACTGTATATTACAATGCATTATATTTAAAATGCAATAATGAACACGAATGGATATGTATATTAACAGGTGGTAACTATGAATTATATTGGAATTTCATAGGGATGGTAAATGAGACATGAAAACATTTACTCATATTTGGAGTCATATTATGCTGCTTCATTGTGTGTTATTGCGTATGTGTTAATGCAAAGAGATTAGGAAGTAGTGGTGCCATAGAATGAGAGATTAAAGGTTGTTGCTAGCAATTATGTATTGGTTCTCATGATTCATCTTCGATTGTAAGTCCTCAGAATGCTTCATGCAGAGGCTGTTTTCCACAAACAATATTTTATCATGGATTGGTCAGATATCATTTTATGGTGCACATGCATTATGCGTATGATTCGTTGTTGCAAACAAGACTTGGCTGAGCAGGATCATTTCCAAGAAAAATAACTCGGAAGAACTTCAATTGTTTTCAAATGTAGTTGTAGAAACTGTCATGAAATTTTTATAGCACCACCTGCAGTCCTGGAGCACTCATATGTGATGGTCTGTATACAATTAAAAGAAAGTGAGCCTTGGTCCAAAGATTTTGCTTTAAATTTTTTCTTCTCATCTCATTTCTCGTCTTATATTTAGTATTTGAATATGTCACAATGTGATATGATTCAGGTGCATATACATTACATACTACAGTACTACTACTGCTGCACCATTTCAGACAGTAAACATCATAACTAGAAATCCTGAGAGTAAATGATTAGCCATATTTAAACTTAGAATCCCTGAATCCTATTTAAGATCTGTTTTTTAATTATTTGTTTTTTAATAAAGAAGCAATGTCAGGTCCTGACTAAATTGGAACCCTGACAGCCGATTCGCTCCCATTTTAAGTAACAAGATAAATGAGCTCGTGCATTTCAAAATACGAAGCAGATCAGGAAGCAGACACAAATATGAGCAGATGACGAGGCTGAAATAGTTAGCCTCTCTATTTCTCACATTGATCGGTATTCCTGGTGACAGTTCCTGCTCTGGGTCGGCTATTTTAGGCTCCTGAATTTTAAGATGTTCTTTTTTTGTTCTCTGGGAGGGATTTGGTAGATGAACACGTACGCTCATTTACATGGAATTTATAGCCATTTTAATACAAAGACTTACTTTACTGTTAACTAATGGCTTTATTAGTATTGACTAAAGTTAATTGGGTAGGTGACGGGTATTTTGCACTAGGGGCATGAGCATTTAGACCTCGACCCACATTGTGATTCATTGCTACTTTCTCATTAGTTGAAAAGCTCCGTTTTACATAGAGCTATGACGTGAGACACATTAGTTTATTTTTAGGCATAATTTCTATTAGCCTAATTAAGATCTTGACTGTACCATCAGAGCACCAGATTATTTTTCATAAAAAAACAGACTGATATTTTTAGCGTCCTATAAATCAGTTTAAAAAACACCTTCTCCTTTTCCTCCTATTTCAGTTTTTCTCTTTTCCTGTTTTTCTCTTATTTTATTTAGTTTAGTCAATATAACCTGACAAAAACATTTGTTCGCATAAACCAAATAGATTGAACAGAGAAAAAAACATTTGCTTCTATTATGTAGCCCTATTTTAAAATGTTTCACATCTGTAGAAAGTGATAATAGTAATAAACAGCTGATACAAATAGACAGTATTGGTTTTCCCTTATTCATGCTTTATATATTCATTCTCTTTGGTTATGCTGTGATGTTCCAAACAAGGCTTGGATTTAGGTAGCTGTAGAAGAAAGCATTCCTTTTCCTTTCCTTTACGATCACCAAAGGTTTAATTAGGGGACTTGTCGCTTGAGGAAATAAGTGCAGGCCCCCCTGTGGATGGATTAGAGTAAGTAGGTGGTCAAAGTAAAGAAAAACTGACTCATGAAAACAGAAACCCCCCCCTTTGCTCCTGTAAAGCCAGGTTAATACATTTTTTTGCGATTACAAGATAGTGGTACAACATTAGGCACAGGATAACTATAATGCTATATTCTGTGGAAACTTCACTAATTCTTTGTTGGCTGAATGGACAAATCCTCAGCTAACTCAAAAATGTAGTGAAAAACCATCCCAGAAGAGTGGAAGCTGTATTATAACAGCCATAAGAGGAATACATTTGGAATTGGATGTTTAAAAAGCACACGTGGCTTTGATGGTAGGTAGGCGAGTATATGAATAAAAGCATTTGTGAATAATCTACAAATGTCAATATATAACAGGATATAATTCCAGGTTTCCAGGTGGTAATTCCAGGTTTGTTTTTTAAAAAAAAAAAAAAACCCTCTCAACAGAGTTGTAGGCTGATTTCTCTTAAGTTTGTAATCTAGCGTGCCAGTGTAGATTTATTCATTGATAGAGACTCAAAGCACTGTTGTACGTTGCTCTGGACAAGGGCGTCTGCTAAATGCCGCAAATGTAAATGTAAATATAAAATCATTACAGTTTTGGTCAGAACAAAGCATAATTTGAAGTGGTCAAATTGGTAGAATGTCTTGGCCAGCTGGTAACTGGCAGTCAAACAGCCAAGTCTGTGTACCAATGTGGGGGTTAAATTATGTGACAGTATGTACTTACATCTTGAAAAAAAGTTATAAAAATGTTAATTTCACTGCAAGTATGTATGTTATATGTATTCTACATATAACTATGTTAATGACATATAAAAATCTTGAATTATTATATAATGACAATTTGGACTTGTATACATAGCGACCCTGCCAGTATTTTCCAGCATTATTTTACACAAAATACCTTGTCTTTGATGTAAGATTAGCATTTTCATTCTAGCATCACTGACTATGAGCCTGCTTAAGAAATCGTGCATCCTACAAATGGCCCATGGCTCTGACTCGGATAATGTGCATGCTGTGACTATCAAGGCTAGGTCACCTTGAGTTTCAGCTGAACCTCAGCCAGGCAGTCTCTGGCTCAACTGGCCTTTTCTGGATTTAATATGTGTGTGGGTGGCTGCATGTGCATAACTGAGTGTTTGGCTTTGAGACTGTCACCTTCAATCGTTTGACCTGCTCTGTCAATTGGAAAGTTACGTTAGAGCCCTTGTTTTTGCATTACAGGTTATGTAAAAGAGTTGCTGAATCAGCATTAAAGCAGCTATGGCTCCCGTTGGCTGTATAACCATGCCTACACCTGCAGTCTTTGTATGTAAAACACAAATACTTATTCTAACTACAAGTTTATACTCAGATAGCTAACGTCAGTAAAAGGATGCAAAAAATATATATAGGAATGTTGAAATATGAAATTTTCGTGTTTATTTCTACCTCTAATCACTCGTTGTGACAAAATTCTGACTAGGAATTTATATTCCTTGATTAGCTAAACTCTTTCGTTGCTAAGTCTCTGTCAACAGTTCTGTGCATGTACTTCAGCTTCACTTAGCAATGATGAAGTCAAGTATCCTCCGCTCACAAGCTCAAAGGAATTGATAATGCCAGAGTACCTGAGGTAAATAATTGACACTTGGATATTGTGGAAAATATCTTTTTTTCCCCCCATTGTAAATATACAAGTAAGATTTGAAAAACAAGAACGAGTTCAGCCGGCTAGTGTGAGTATAAATATTGGTATTTAGCTTGTGAAACTTTTTAAAGTCAAAATTATCTCCAGCAGCTACAATACTACACAGGGAGCTCATATGTTGTTTTTGTAAGGATGATGAAGAATGCATGTTATGCCTGGAAATGCATATTTGATAGGGAATATGGTTTTACGTTTCAGTTGTCAGATCACATCATGTGCCTGGAAGCTGAGGATCTGATCATGAGTACAGCAGAACCTCGGTATATGAACGTCCTCAAATACGTATAATTCAGAATACGAAACGTCATTTGGCAAAAATATTTGTATCGGTTTACGAATAAAAATTAAGGATACGAATCATTCGAAACTCGTGGCCGAAGTTTTGAGGGGACGTTGGTTCTTCCGTCACGCAACCCACACGATTTCCCGCCACAGAAAGTTTAGTCAGGGTTTTAAATTAATTGTGATAGCACCGTCTTAGCGATGTTTATCGTTGTGTCTTTGTTTCGTTAATACTACAGTACAGTAGTCATTATTGAACAGTATCGTATACACTATTATATCGTAGTGGAGATTCTAATTCCAAACAATAATTCTCCTCCTCCTCTCCATCATGCCAGCATTCGCTCTTCTCAGAGGTAAAGTACCAAGTTAAGATACTGTTTTTCTCTTTTAGATGTTAAGGACCCATTATTAAACGCTAAATACTAAATAATATTAGTTCATATTGGTTGTATTTTGATTTTTATATGCATATTTGGGGTCGTTCGGAACGCGGTGCGAATGGAAATTCATGGTGTGAATGGTGTTCCAGAGCGAATTAAATACGTAACCCGAGGTACCACTGTACACACTTTCATGTGCAATGATGTCTGATCAAACCAAAATGGCTACACAGATTGGGTTGACCTGAGCAGTATTAGATCCTTTTTTTTTAGGTGTTAGTGAGAACCTCAGAATTCTGTTTGCATGATGGCCATTGTTTGGTTTTTTTTTTTCCCAAACCTAGCATTGTTAAATTCTCTGTTATGTTTGATTCATAGATTCATGCATTATTTTGTTTCTGTAACATCAGCTCTAACTGTACACAAATTTGAATTCAGAATACAGCTACAAATAAGCTACAAATAAAACCAGAGAAAAATACGACATGGTAAAGATTTCTGTGAGGAGACTTTCACGTCTCTGTTACCAGATCTTGGTAGCGCCACCATGTTATATATTAAGGTTTTCATGGGAACTTTGGGTGCTTTGGTTTCTCTGCAACAAAACCACTACATTTTATTGAGATATTTGACCTCATTAAAGGGGAACAGTGAGGGAATGAATGTATTCACCTGCTGTAAATGTTAACAGGAAATAACTAAGTGTTAATTAAATGTGCCATTCACTAATGCATTCACAGTTATTGTTAGCAAATCGCATGTATAAGAGCAGCAAAACACATCAGGATGTGGTATAAAAAATAAATACAGAAATTAATAATAATTATAAGAAAATAATTATCTTTTGGGTATGGGCTAGCTGCCATAAATTATGTTGTTTTTGTTTTTTTGTTTTATTACTTACAGAGTACATACATTAATACTACATTCAAGTACATTTTATTTATTTTTATTTTTTTATACAGATAATTCATTTGAATGTAGCATGCCGTTTCATTGGAAATTGGGTGTTTGTTGTTCTGTAAATGGCTCTAATATTTTTTTATATTATTGTAATGTATTGTGTGCAGGTGCCACAAAGATAAACTGCCTGGCCCTGAATAGGCCTTTACAATAATGTTTATATTGCATTAATATTTTATTATAAGCAAAAGTAATGACATTATTCACGCCATTATAATCAGAACTGATTGTTTTGGGTAAAAACCTACTAAAATAAACAAAATACAGCCATATGTTGTGTTTTTTGTTTAGACGGAGGCTCAGAAATTTGGTCTTTTCTTCTCTGTTTAATACCAGTCTGTCCCAAAAACATCTGCACCCTCACTACCCTGGTGACTCACACCTGATGATGTCACGCTCTCTCAGTTGCCATGGTAGTCGTTATGGCAACTGCAGCCAAGGCAATGGAGGTGAAAGCCATTCACAGGTGCAAGTCAAGGGTTAATATCGATAGCTCGGCTAATGCTAATTATGCGCCTCGCTCTGCTTACGAGCAGCAGTTTTTACTGCATGTTCAACTTTCACACACTCCTCCACACACCGTGCAGCATCTTGGTAAGATGTTTTGCTCAGGGATGAAGTGTAAGAAAAACACTCCGCTCGTGGCTCGGAGATCACACGCCAGCTGGTTGCAGGCAGATCTCTCCCTCCCACTTTCCCAGCGTGCAGACTCTAGTCCTGTGTTTCTGTTTTTGAGACATGATATTTCATCAGAGGGTGTTTATTCGCACTGGCCTGCTGTGTTATCTGCACTCCCACCTGTTCACACACGGTACATGGTGGCGAGGTGACATCACCGTGACCGCTGTCACAGATCGCTGCTTTGATCGCAAGATTACTCAGTGCGCCTTCAGTGTCCTTCAGAAAGATGTTTCTTGGTGGAAAATGTTACTACTGTTTACTGGCTAGTCCGAGGGAGATTGACAGTCATGTTTCGCTTCTTCCATTTTCTAATGATTGCTCCAACAGTGGACCTTTTTTCACCAAGCTGCTTGGCAATTTCCTCGTAGCCCTTTTCAGCCTTGTGGAGGTGTACAATTTTGTCTCTAGTGTCTTTGGACAGCTCTTTGGTCTTGGCCATGTTAGTAGTTGGATTCTTACTGATTGTATGGGGTGGACAGGTGTCTTTATGCAGCTAACGACCTCAAACAGGTGCATCTAATTTAGGATAATAAATGTAGTGGAGGTGGACATTTTAAAGGCAGACTAACAGGTCTTTGAGGGTCATTTGCAGCTGTATCATACAAATAAATAGTTTAAAGATTTTTTTTTTTAGATTAAGTCTCTCACAGTGGACATGCACCTACAATGACAATTTCAGACCCCTCCATAATTTCTAAGTGGGAGAACTTGTAAAATAGCAGGGTGTTCAAATACTTATTTTCCTCACTGTATATTCATTAAATACAACAGTGTAACTTAAATAAATAGAAAAATAATTTATATTGGCTTTGCACCTTCTTTAATTCTTCTTCAACTGCTTAATCCTGGTTCGGATTCTGCGACTATATACACTCTGGATAGAACACCAGTCTCTCAGGGCTTTATAGACACACATACATAAAGCTGAAATTACCTAAATGTAAATTAGAGCCATCGTTCCAACAACTGTCAGGTTTTTTGGGAGGTAGAAGGAAAATGGAAAACCCAAAAGAAACTTATGCTGCTCATGTAGTAAACACGAGCTCAGGATCAAACTTTAGCTTTAAACATAGTAAAACCTGGCCTGCATTATGAACAAAATCAAACAAACAATTTAAAGAGCATATGTTCTAAACAGTTAGTGGAAACAACTTTAATTATTGATGCGCTACACAGCGCACAGCTGGCTTGTGTTCGGGTTTCCGTCTGTTCCTGAATTGTGTTGAATTTACAATGAGAACTTTCCTTAACGTAACAGCTGCTCTGCATTATACGTGCTTGTTCTGATGTAAATGTCTGTTTGTGTGTGCGCTCGTGTGCTGCATCATGCATTGGTTCCCTTGGTACTTTCTGTATTTATTGATCATAGTGACTTGGTCATTTACAGGCATAGCAGTGTACAGTCATTGTTTATTTGCCCCCTGATTTACAAGAATGATGTACGTTCGAGGAAGCTGCGAACACTGTTGCGTCACAGAGCAAATGTAGTAAACTTACAGCTACTCAATAATGCTAATTGATTTTCCTTGTCTCCTTTTATTGCGTAATAAATAGACCATATAATCTTCGCCCACTTAAAGTACTAAGCAGTTTGGTCCATTGTTTTTTTGCTACAATGACTGACAGCTAAAGCTGTACTTATATGGATCTGTTTGTGTTTGTGTCTGTGTGTCTCAGTAGTGGGCCAGTGTCCCCGCAGCCTGGACTGTGCACGTGAAGGACGTAATTTTTGCCAGCCTGGCTCGTCCCAGTGCGGCCCCTGTCTGGCTCCGCTCATCGAGAACAAGAAAGGGAAGTGTGTGGTCAGGAGACGGAATCACATCAGTGAGTAACTGTGGAAGCACTTTATGAATGTTTTTTACTCATACAGGAATAACTCCCTGGAAAAAGTGCACTACTACAACTACGACTGCAACTATTACTACAGCTAGACATGTCAAAGCCATATTTGTATCCAGAATGCTGATGGAGGGGGCGTGTCTAAAAAGAAGAGGCTAACAATGTACACATTTAGGGCTATTGACTATCTTAAAGGACCATCTGTCCAAAGGTTAATAAAAGCATAAATGTCATAATCCTGAAGTACATTCAGATGACATAAGTAATGAAAAAATCCTAAGCAACCACACAGCCAGATGTTTCAGTCATTCACTCGGAAGTTGCTTCTTTTCCAAAATACATTTAGCACATCAAATTTTCAAAATGAACTTTCATTCAATACTGAACATGTAGAACATCCACATAACTTACTTATGGTTTAGCAGCTATAAATCTTTTCTTTATTTCTACTTAATTATAATGCAGTTTGTTTGCAAATAATTGTTGGCGCTAGAGACTCTTTTCAAAAACTGCTCAATAAATGTTTCTAACAGAAACATCACCATTTTAATGATTACAATTCAGACTTTAAAAAAATACTTACTATACTATTTACTATAGTAAATCTTTTACTATAACATGTTGCCATGCAAATCGTTCAACAGTTGCTGTTGTTATTCACATGATAACACATCACCACATTTAGTCTTTTTTTGCTGGTATAATAATCTCCACTCTACTGGGAAGATGTTCCACTATATTTTGGAGTGTGATTTTGAAGATTTGTGCTCACTCAGCCAGAAGGGCATTAGTAAAGTCAGGGGCTGATGTAGGGTAAGAAGGATTGGGGTGCAGGCAGCGTTCCAATTCATCGAAAAAGTGTTCATTAGGGATGAGGTCAGAGCTCTATAGCAGCCTGCTCATGATCTTCCACTCCAACCTATATAGTCCATATGTTCATGCAGTTTACTTTGGTGTACAAGGGCATTGCCATGCTGGATCAGGTTGGATGTAGGAAAAGGAGGATTAGGGTGCATTCAGTGTTCCAATTGGTCCAAAAGGTATTCAATAGGATAATATTCAATAGCATGTAAACCATATCTTCACCTGTATACATTTCTGACTTTAATTGTGAAAGTCAGTTGTCCCAATATCCATATAGTGTAGCTGCTGTTACCAGTCAGAATCAAGAAGTCAACAGTCTCCTAATAATATGCATATAATAGGAATGTTGATATGTGTTTGTAATTTATCAATTCCAACTTTTACAGACTTTTTCCCTGTAATAAATATGCATGAGTTTGTCATCACCATCATCATCTTCTTGGTTACCATCATCTTCCTGATGAGCCACGACTCAGTCATGTCCAGTGGTCACTGTCATGCTTGTTACCACATGCTTTTAGCTCTGACTCATTTTTTCCTGTGGCTTAAAAGCTGTATTGAGAGAAGCAGCTGCGTAGACATCCGAGCCTCCACTTTAGGTAAAATTGGGATGTCTCACTAACACCGATTTAATGTCATGAACAGTCTGTGTGTTTGCATGTCTGAAGTACACGGTGGTATTAGGAGTAATTTAGCTGTGTATCCGGGATTTTGGAGAGAGTACAATGACGATCGTTTGAGTCAGACAGGAGATGATGGTTGTGGGGGATGGGGGGTGCGGGCAATGCGGTCAGTTATTTGCTCTCTGTATTTCGAGTAGAGAATCGGCATTGAATCCCACTTTAGTCAAGACCGCCCAGTCGTCATCAGCGTTCCAACATAGCAGCGTGTTCAACATTTTTCCTTGCTTTCTCAAGTCTTCCTCGCCCTTGCCTCGCCTCGCCTTGCATCGCTTCCTACTTCTCTCTCACCCACGCAGCATTCACGATGCAACAGGAGACGTGAGGGGGAGAGAGAGAGGAGGAATAAATCAAACACGGCTCGGTGCTGCAGTGCTGAGCGATTCGAAAGGAAATTACTTTCATCAAACACTGGCTGGTAGTAAACCCTAGCTCTCTTTCCTCATAGGTCTGTAAATAGAAAACAAACTACTAGAGGAAGTAAATAAATAAAACACAGCTCTCTACTATAATCAAGCTTCTTTATATCGGTTGGAAAAGAAGTTTGGGCTGTCCTTGTGAATTGTAGCAGGAATGATCGTGACCATATTGTGATCGATACGATGTAAGCAGGCAGAGCTAATAAACCCTGCTGCAGTAAAGATTCAGCAATCCGTCCATTTCCACCGATCAGCCCGTCTATTATTCTCTCCTTCTTGTGCTTTCAGTGAAAATACTCTCACTTTAAAATCGCGTTAGGATTAACGGCATGAAACATCCTCTTATCGTTCTGGCACATCAATCGCCCTGACAGCCGGAGTTCCACGCTTTTGCGAAAGACATTGTGAGTTTAATTACAATGCTCAGGTGTGCAACAGCGCATGTTTGTGAGAATGCTGAGGAAGAAATTCAACGTTTTCATGTCAAATGGCGCTCCAGTTTTCCATGCTAACTTCTCACTACACTTTCATTCTTGCTAACAGCCAAGAGAGAAGTTCTTGGGAATTTCGTGGGATTAATTCACCAGTTCAGTACTGCTCCCTTGTGATTGATCTATACAAAGCTTCCTCATTCCAAACCATTTTAAAAAAATACAGTCATTAAACATAATTGGGAAATAAGTTAATAAATGAGTCAATAAAGATTGTGAAAAGAATGAAGACAGAACCTTGAAATTGCAATTAAATAAAGTATTTTTTCGAATTGTTTGTAATTATGAACTATTATAATTAATTATTATAAGTATAATTATAATGATAATAAAAATTTAATTATCATGTAACCTGCTGATATTTTAAGTATGTCCTTTTATAACTTATATTTGTGTTTCATCACAGTTGAGCAAATCTACACACGAGCAAAACTAAAACATAGCATGCTCCTACACTGTGGCAGGCAAATCCTACAGTAAATCTATTAGCTAGCACACCGCAAGTAAAAGCTCTAATGTGCTGCCCGGTGTCTCCGGGTTTTGTTTGCCCAGGGACATAATTGGCTTGGCTTAGTAGTCACTAACATAATTGTAATGAAGTACGAAGAGCCAGTTAGCTAGTTTGTGCATTAAGACAAACAACAACAAACATACAAATACTATTACTACATACAGGACAGCTCAGTCAGCGAGTTTCCTGTCTGAGAAAACCAGTAGTGAGCAGGGTTTCTTTCAGGCTGTTTAACAAGAGAAGACAGAAATGCTGGTGGTTACTAGAATACAAATCCAAGAGGCAACTATGAATCAATGAAAAACAAACAAAAAAATAACCTGGATGTGCAACAATTTTTGTTAATGTTGATTTGTGCAGGCTTGTTAAAGTGCAACAATCCTGTACATTTAGCAGAGTTGAACTACATCCAAATATTGAGATCAACACTAATTTGCTTTGCCTTGATAGGACATGAAAATGTATCCATGAAACTTAAAGATTTTATTAGTCACAAACCCAGTTACATACAGAATACAACTCGCAGTGAAATGCAAACGTGATCGGCTGCTCGTAAAAACTGGGAACTATAAATATGAAATGGGAGAAAATGTATTAGATAATGATAAAGAAGTGGTAGTAGGTAATAGTCTGAATATATTTAAATGTACGTTCCAGTCAAAACTGCGACTGTCAGCCGTTTCAGTATGTGTATATTTATTCCCCCTGTCCATCAGTTGCCATGGTGATGGTTTTCATTTATGACTTTGATGAGGCTCCACCCTCAATACCCAACTCTTATCCCCCCCCACACACTGAGCATATATCAGCGACCCCCCCCCCCCACACACACACACACACACACAAACTCTCACTCATTCGCACAAACACGCCCACGCACAATTTGCAGCATTTTCATTTATCACCTTTTGATCTCAAAGCTCTTTACATTGTAAATCTAGTTATATTTTATTGTTTTAATAGAAGTAATGCACTTCAGCTCATATATATATATATATATATATACAATTTACCTCACATCAGTGCCCTCACGACTTATACACATGACCAGCTTTGTCCCCATTACATTTTTTAAATTGTAGTTTGTTAAAAATCTATGATAATATTTAAATCAGTATCCTGTGATTTCTAAACATATACATTTTTGTTCTAAATAACCAATATCGGCATACAATCCTGATACTTAGGATGTGTCAAAATAAAAGATAAATGTATATGTGTAGGTAGGATTGTAAAGTGGAAATTACATATAATATTGAAAAATATGGTGAATATTTATGCTTAAAAAAAAAAAAAAAACCTTTATTTCTGATGTACAGAAGAAGCGGATTTGCGTCCCGAGCTAGATGAAGAGATCGACTTCCTCTCTTCAATCATAACCAAACACAGAGAATCTGAGATGAAACATACATGTAAGACATTGCATTATTTTCAAACCGTTATTTATTGTCTTTTTATTATTTATTGGTGAAAATGCTTCAACAGTTTGCAAACTCCTCCAGTCGTACACTTTTTCACTCGTACACTGGCTTTATATGGCTGGTATTTGCATGTACAAGAACACACGTTCTCAGCATGTTCAGTACAAGTGTTCCCACCAGTGTAACAAAATATAACACTGACAGACACTGGAGTTTAAAAACTAGTTTGATTTGATTATATTTGTATCAGTTATTTTAATTTGCCATAACATTTTTGTATTGCCCTCTAGCACCGTCTCAGCCTGTCTCTCAAATCAAAGATGACTCCTCATGGCCAAGGGGTCACAACAGAGTGGAATCCTCTTCCAGCTACAATGCAGCGAGGCACCCTGTAACACACACTCTGACCACATTGTCTACTACCACCAGCTCCACTGCTACCACCTCCAGTGCCACCAGCTTCAGTCCCAACACTATCAATCCTCTGATATCTGCCATGCAGAGCGCCCCACTCATTGTGCCCTACCCATCTGAGGACCATTTTAATATCGGTATGCCTTATTTGTTAACTCTTTTCTGTGGTGGTGCGATGCTGTGAGTACACCCCTTACATTTCAACAACCATTTTAGCATATCTTTTCAAGCGACAATACTGTAGAAACGAAACTGATATATTATAGAGTAGTCAGTGTGCAGCTTGTATAGCAGTATAGATTTACTGTCCTCTAAAAATAACGAAATATACAGCCATTAACATCAAAAAGCTGGAAACAAAAGTAAATACACCCTAAGCTGTATGTTGCTTAACCATGCAAAACCACATGTCCTACTCATCATGTTCCTGTTTTTGTCTGCTTGACTGGACTATACAAATGTGTGTATCTTGTATTAAAGCAGTTAAAATCTGGAACTTTAAGTACAATTCTCTTATACTGACCGCCAGCATGGTGGTGGTAGCATTATGGTCTGGGGCTGCATAAGTGCTGCTGGTACTGGGGAGCTACGGTTCATTGAGGGAAACATGGATTGCAACATGTACTGTGACATTCTGAAGCAGAACATAGTGCTCTCCCTTCAGAAACTGGGCCGAACGGCAGATTTATAACATAATAACGACCCCAAACACGCCGCCAAGATGAAGATGATGGAGTGAACCCTATTGAGCACCTGTGGCGCATTGTCAAGTGGAAGGCGGAGAAGCTCCATGTGTCTAACATCCAGCAGCTCCATGATGTCATGAATTCCATATCCAGGAGGATTAAGGCAGTGCTACTGTAAATAACAGTGGTACTCACACACAAATTGACACTTGGGACACAGTTTTAACATGTTGACTTAGGGTGTAGTCACTTTTGTTGCTAGCAATTTGACAATAATGGCTGTATGTTGAGTTATTTTCAGAGGACAGTAAATCTGTACTGCTGTACAAGCTGCATATTGACTACTCTAAAATATATCCAAGTTCTTATATTATTGTCTGTTGAGAAGAAAAAAACTTTTGTGACATACTGTGCATTTATAATACATTTGCTTCAGCTGATATAATGCATGTTGCATGCTTTAGATAGATTTAACTATTCTTTCATGCGCATTTCATTTTTAAGTTCTTTCCAGATTTGTGGGGCTTCTAATAAGAATATTTGTATTTCTATATCTTTAATAGGCTCTTGGAAAACTGTAGTCTTCAAAATGTAGTATTACGTCTGTGTATTGAGTATGTGAAGTTAAAGTTGGCTGTCATTCACATACAGTATGAAACGTAAATTAGTAGGTGGGACCTAGTGGGTTACACTGATTGTATACTGTATTATAATTTAATGAATCACATACAGACCTTCATACATTATTTTGTACCGTCATATATATGCAATGATATTCTGTCATTAATCATTTGCTAATTGTTATATATGGATGTCTTTGCATATAATTAACCAGTTGGCTATTTCTGTCTATTCCCTCTCTCTCTCTCTCTTTCTCTCTCTCTCTCTCTCTCTCTCTCTCTCTCTCTCTCTCTCTCTCTCTCTCTCTCTCTCTCTTTCTCTCTCTCTCTCTCTCTCTCTCTCTCTCTCTTTCTCTCTTTCTCTTTCTCTCTTTCTCTTTCTCTTTCTCTTGTGCTTTTTGTTTCCCTCAGTTACAGCAGGAGTGTGTCTTATGGTGGCGTCAGTGGCTTTGGTCTTGTTTGGAGTGTGCTGGGTGAGGTAAGACCTCAGTCCTGACTCGCAGTTTTCAAGAACAAATTTGAAAACCAAGAAAACCATTGTTTGTTTTTGGAGCCAAGTGTCACTGATTAGATCAGTTGGAGCCCTAATTGAACAAGTCTAACTGAATGAGCTGCTCACGTTGTGTTTCCTGTGACAGGATGCAGAAAGGAACTCGTCTGGCACAGAAAGTGGACTACCCAGCCTTCGGGGTAATGAGCCCCCACTCTTACGACAGCGCAGCTGTGAGTTGAACAGAAATCACATACACACGCATATGCACGTTAGGCAAATTTTGAACGTTTGTTGTTTTCATACTGTCATTTCTGTTTTAGTCTGGAGATAAAAACCTGGCTCAGAGTGCTCAGATGTACCATTATCAGCACCAGAAACAGCAGATGTTGTCACTCAAGTGAGTAGATCTACATCACCAGCCCAGCTGCACTACCTCATATTTCATTTTATTCTGAATCATATTCATCTAATCATATCCATAATGGTATTTTTGGCTTCTTCTATTCTATTCTGTGCTTGACGAATCCTTCACTGTTCCCATATATGGATAAATACACGAGGAATAACAAGTTATTTCTATTGGTCATGCTGTTATATGAATAGAGGTGGTGTAATGTAAAGCAGGTGCCTGTTACACTGTTAGGGTTTATTATTTTCCTATAATAGCTGGTCCAAACATGGATCATTAATCATTAATGAACTACATACTGCTCTATTTAATGATTTATAGAACACAACATCCATAAAATGTTATTTTCTGTCCTCTTTACATTATAACAATGGTGAAACATTAGTCCTACCCCTAAGGCATCTCGTTTTCTCTCTTTTAAAATCAGAATCAGAATACTATAGAGAATTTAGCCTCACTTCCTTTGCTGGCTTTGTTGTCAGATTTGTTGGGATATTACATGGAAGTTAACTACATTAAGGAGGCAAAGTTTTTAGGACTGCAGACTCTCTGTTATTCCATATAGTAAACTCTTAAAGATTATAAGACTTAAATATACGACTGTCAACCGATTAAAATTTTAAATTGTGATTAATCGCAACTTAATAAATACCTTAAATGAAGTTTAATAATACTCTAAATGAACTTTTTAATACTCTAATCAACATAGGCATTAACAAATATGGAAATGTATGCAAATGTATGTTTATTATTAGTGAAACCAAACTTAACATGAAGGATTTGAAGGATGTTGGATTATTTTATTTATTTTTTTTTTTTATGAGTAAAGAATGGAATAAATGTGTGTTGCGTTGAAGGTTTTAATTTCTCCTCTTATATATTTATTTATATATATGTGTTTTTATAAAAATGCTCAAACTGAAATGTGCGCTGCATCAATTGCCCGTTAATAAAAATCTTGGCTTTAAAATGTTTTTGCGTTAACATGTTATTAATGCGTTACTTTTCACAGCCCTAATTAAATACGAATTAAATAATAATAATAATGAAATGTAATAATTTTTCAAAGATTTTAGATACTTCTAAAAGTGATGACAAACAAATAGGGTACAGACTGTACATTACTACTGCACCAATACTGGATACTAATCCAATCCTGATTGGATTATAGGAGTATAGTCTATGGTTCTGCCAGACAATCTTACATAGAAATAAACACTCGGCACCATCAAGGACAACGACCAAAAACATTGTGCTCTCGATGCAAGGCAAGAGAGTGTGGGATCAAGTTACAGAAAAAACACACAATTCTCTTACACACACCTGAAGACACACAGCTCTATATGCACACACTTTACTCAGTGAGCGTTAATGAAAGCGTTTTTATTTTTGCAGTGATTCATCTCAATATGCAACAACATGCTTACAATTAGGGCTGCACGATTTGGGAAAAATCTCATGTTATTGAGTTCGAAATTGCGATTGCAATGTAATAAATGGTATCATGAGTAAACATTATTTTTCTTTTAGGTACAGCGAAATGAAATGAAATAATAATATAAAAATCACAAAAATACGATATTTGAAACATTTTGCCCAAACGAACAGGGAATGCCCTGCTGCTGCACATTTCAATGATTGAACTGTTTTTCTGCTGAAGTTTAAGATACAGTATTATATTTTTACATACTTAAATACAGGAAATTTTGCAATCATTAATATTAAATGTATTGAAACTTTTTTTTATAGATGATTGCTAATGATTTGTATGATTTGTGGTGGGAGGGAAGAGCTATAGGGGGGTGACAGTAGGATTCCGCGTTACCGCGAGTGTGTGTGTGTGTGTCCCGGTGTGAGTACGAGGAAAATTAAAGCGGCGGAGCAAAAGTGAATTAAAAGTAAACCATCTGTTGAACCATAGAATGTCGTCTCTTTCTTCCAACCCAGAAACAGAAAACATTTGTTACAGATTTGTCATATTGCCAAGTGAGGTAACATCTTTAATTTAGCAAATCTTGTACAGTTCAGTGTCGGGCTGCTCGGCATCCACCTTCACCTTCAAACAGAGACTATCTGGTGGTTTTTTTTTGTTTTGCACGGAAAATCTGCAAAACTGTGAAAGTGTGTGTCCACACGTGCAGTTATTTATTTCATTGAATCGCAACGTTTTTACCGTCATATAATCGCACAAGCCGACATCGCAATACAATCAATCGGGCAGAACTACTAACAATATTAAATCCTTGCCTTTAAGTTGCCAAATGTACAGAGACAAGGCTCAAACTATCACAGGTTTTACTCTAACATTACGAAACAAAAAACTGTGGGGAAAAACAGGAAGCAAGCAGCTTCTTCAGCAGCCAAACACCCAAAATCTGAGAGTTGCACATTCACTGTTGACACTTTTAAATCTTAGCGCCTAAAAAAAGAATAATATATATAGGAAATATAGAATAACAGTTTGGTGTCCATCGTTAATCATTATTGTTCTTTGTATTCAGACAAAGAGATGAATCTAAGATCCCTGAATCTGCAGCTACCTCGGATGAGGAGAATGAAGATGGGGATTTTACTGTGTACGAATGCCCTGGACTCGCCCCGGTAAGCAGGAGTTCTGTGTGTGAGTGTGTGTGAGTAAAGATATCTCTCACTCAGGGTGTTCTGACACAGGGCACTTCCCTGCAGGTCAGAATCAAGGGTATTATGTACCACCTACATGAATACATCCAGTGTTAATCAGGGTTGATTTTGTGATGTTTGGTGTTTAAATCTCACCTCCCTCTCTCTCTCTCTCTCTCTCTCTCTCTCTCTCTCTCTCTCTCTCTCTCTCTCTCTCTCTCTCTCTCTCTCTCTCTCTCTCTCTCTCTCTCTCTCTCTAGACTGGTGAGATGGAGGTGAAAAACCCGCTGTTTGATGACTCCACTCTTCATCTTCATCTTGACCTCCAAAAAAGCTACAACTGAAAATGGACTGCACGATCACGTTGAAACCACATCCACAATCTTGCACCAATGTCAAATCCCATCTGCGATCCCACGCCAAGATGCCATGAGGAAATGGAAGGCAGCTAGGAAATGGAAGGAGGGAAAAAAATAAAGAGAATTGGATTCGGACTGTGTGGATCCGACGTCACGTAGTCAATGAGGGTGTTCCTAGTCGCTTTTCATTTTCAAACCTTCCTCTACATCCATTGTCCATTGATTGACTGTTAAGTTGTGTGTGTAGAAACTGGAAGCCAGTTAACATATCTGCCTAAACAAAAGATTTGCCTTTAAAACATACAGAAACAGCTACGGTCCTGTACACACGTGTACATTCTACACTACTGCATGGATTGAGCATTTCATCCAATACTCGCAAGCTACCTTTTTGGAGGAACGATACGCTGACAACGATTTGTGGTTGTTTTATTTATTTATTTAAATATTTTTTTTTTTCCTTTTATTTCCAATCATAATGATGCATCTCAAATTTAAAGAAATTTGCACACAATTGTCTGCTATACAAAGCCTTGATGAAACTCTCCACTTTCAGAAGTCACCATTGCCCTCACAGTATATGCACGCGACAGTATAAAACATGGGGTGCATGTCAGGTTCTGTTTTTTTACACTGCTTTCTCTCTTTCTCTCTCGCTCTTTTTTTTCTCGCTTTTACTTACATAGCAAAATCATTTGGTCCTAGTGTCCGATTTTTGCACGTTCATGATTTATCTGTGTTCTCCAACAACTATGTGGAGGTATTGGAACAAGCGCTGGGCTCATATCTTAATTTTCTCTAGTTTCTCATCAGTTATGCAAAAAAACATTTGGGCAGCTTAGTGAAGGAGTAAGTAGCATTGAAACGGCATGGTCCCTGATTCAATCCTGAGCTCTGGTTCAAATGTTTACCTTGTGATTTTCTCCCAACCGTCCCAACCCAGTTGGCGGTTTTGCTACAATAAATTACACGTATGTGTGAATGTGTATGTTTGATGCACTACAATTTCCTGATTTCCCATTCAGGATGTATTTGCACCAAATTTAGATCCACCACTACTCTAACCAGAATAAAGCATGTACTCTAGATAAATAAATGATAAGAAATATTCCAATTATGTGGATAATTTAAATAATCACCACTTAATTGTCATGGCTCTGGAATACTGAACAGATTGTTGGTTTCAAGTTGCTTTAAACAAAATGTGTCCTCCAAATGTAAATGTTAAACTACAAGTAAAAACAATAATGGGTTCCTGTGTGGTGGAACAGAAAAGCACTGAGGGATCATGAGTTCAAATTCGAATTGGGAGCAAACCTGGCTGTGATCTCTTTCTATCCGATCTGTCAATCACAGAAACACTAAGCAATCATAGGTATGTGGAAGATAACAGTTAAAGCTTCCCTACAAATGGCCTACACATCCCTTTGACACAACATGAAAATCGCAGTCTTGGAGGAAGCACAGAAAATACATTAGAAATGAACCTGATCAGGACTGGAGATTCTTCATGCATATGATCCCAGGGCTCAGGTCCAATATCAGGTCACTGCACAGCCTTCGGATCTGCCTGTTTGTTTGTATGATATTGTGAATACAGTGTGCGATAGGAACTGAACTTGTGGACTTAATGCTTAAAACATATCAAACATTACATTGGATCTCGAAAAGCTAGATCGTTGAATACAACCTGGCTGTTCACTCACACTACAAGTGATTTGATGTACCGAAAAAGCCACCCTATATGATTTCTAGAGCTCATGAGGTTCCTTTCTACCAAAGTAGAATGTAAGTGGTATTTTCTAAAACTCTATTTGTGGTTTTACTATTTTCATAATTGTGCACATACTGTATGAATACGCCTAAATGATATAATGTAGCCTTTGTATAGTCTGTATTGGTCTTACTATGCATGAGCCAAAGCTATGGAATGATAAAGGGGAGTCTGTATGCATTTTCAGCACTGCTTCATGACCCTGAGCAGACTCACGTGGTCTGCGGATATGTACCATTTGAGTTGTGGTCCAAACAAATTCGAGAAACCTGGCACAGCAACTGTGAAAATTGGCAATCGTGCATTGAATGCGAGCCGAACGCTGCTCGTCCTTACGGTCTGTGATTGTGCTCTGTTGTATATAACTGCAGCTGCGTATAGAGAAGACTTAAGGCCTGCCTGCTCAGTTTGCTGTATTTGTACAATCCCCCTGTCATCTCTGCAGTAGTTCTCGCGTCGCGCCTGGGGATTTGACGGTGTGCTCGGTTGAAGTATTCGTTCTTTGCTGCTGGTTCTCAGGAAAACTGCCAACAGTAGCAAGACCTTCATTAATCCGTTATCTCCTTCCTGTCTCTACTTGTAAAATAAGCCCCATGACGGTCTTGGAGTGGATTTCTCTCAAACTGGCTTCACGCTTCAGTATGCTGACTTTTGTTTTTAATCCTGCAGATGAAGGAAGGTGAAGTGATCTGCCCTTCATTTAAAGTACCCTTTTTAAACATGTCATCTTTAGGTCTCTGTAGAAGCCCTTTCACAATGTTCTCAGTGATTTTCCACTTTAAATAAAAAATACAGAATAGCCCCAGACATGGAAAAAAAAAACAGCCTGCCCTGCGTTACATAAATTCCTACCCATACACGTGTTCACTGTGTATGTCGGTCTTAAATATTACAACTCTTTTTTTTTCCACCTAATGAAATTGTTTATCATGCATGTAAAGATAGGATATTAAATAAAGAGAAATAAATAAATATTTATATTATATCAAACTCATATTGCCATATTGTTCATTTTTTCTGCTACATGTTGGTGCCTGGAACACATATTCACACAGATGTGTGCAATCATTATTCTGATGTGTTGAAAAAATAATGGTTCGCTTTTATTAAGTTGATAGAAATGATTCTTTTTAGTGTTCCACAACCACGTTTACTAGGAATACAAGATCGTGCATTTAGAAAAAAAAAAAGAGTCACTACTGAAGCTTTACATTGACCAATATACACTCGTGCAGCTTTACATAAATAATAAACTGATGTAATGATTGAAAAAAAAAAGTGTGAACATACTGCCATCTGCTGGTGAAAAAGAGCAGCCTCCCGCCTTCCTGCGTAGAGCCAGGAAATATTAAACCATTAAACCTCAATTTTGAGTAAGTGACATTTCAAACACATTACGGCAAAACCATTTGTTTAAAGATGAGGCACCAATTTATTGAATTCATACAAATTCAATCACTCTTTATCTCTTTCACTCTAAAGTCGCTATTTATTAATATTGATAACACCATCAACATCCACATGCACATTATCAACTTGTGCTGTTAATATCATGAACAGCAGCTACGCTAATTCCTCTCCACTGCTTCTCTTTCTCTCCCCATCCCGAGCCATCCTGAGGTTGCTCCAGCTCCAGTCACGTCCCACCTCATGAAGATTATAGACCTTTGAAGAAGTAGATGCCGAACTCGCAAACATCCCGAACCATCTAGGGACGTACCAGTGCCAACTGGATCCCACTATATGTGTGGAGTTTTGACACTGGACCTCCTGAAGTGGAACTCCTGGAGTATTTTTTTAACCATAAAGACTGTATAAGACTGTAGAAAGAACATCACTTATAATCTAATACTCCAGTAATCATGTTAGTTCTCACTCTCCAGTGTTCTGTATTGTTGAAAGATTTATGATCAAACTCTTGATGTCACACAAATGAGGATGGGTTTCCCTTTTGAGTCTGGTTCCTCTCAAGGTTTCTTCCTCATAACATCTAAGGGAGTTTTTCCTTATCACAGTCGCCACGGCTGCTCATCAGGGACAAATTCACACCATTCACCTTCACTGTTGATTTGTGTAAAGCTGCTTTGAGACAATGTCTGTTGTGAAAAGCGCTATACAAATAAACTTGACTTGACTTGACTTGATTTAAACACTGACCCTTCCTTTTGTCTAAAAGGAACTCATAAGGGTAATAAAATCTAAATGAAAATCTACCCCATAAATACTTTAACCATTTGTTTTATTTTTGCTAAATTTCTTTACAATGAATCTGCTGTTAAGGCCATTAAAAGCTTTTTTTTTCGTCGTGGAGCATTGTGCTTACTACCACAGGTGAGTGCAAGTGATGACATGATTTATGATTTATTTTCTGCACTGATCAACTCATTTAAACATTTAAATTTTTAGATTGAATGCATTTAAAAATTCTTCCATTGCCACTGGACATGTACCAACATTATTCAAGCTGGCAGTTATCAGACCCCTAATTAAACAGACTGACCTCAACCCCTTTCAGCTCTCCAACTATAGGAAAATATCAAACCTCCCCTTTATCTCTAAGATCCTAGAAAAAGTTAAAGCATAGCAATTATGCTCATATCTGCATAGGAACAACATTAATGAAATGTTTCAGTCAGGATTCAGGCTCATTATAGTACAGGCACAGCGCTGGTTATAGTGGTAAATGACCTGCTACTGGCTTTTGTGTCTCCTTACTTGTGTTGCTTGATCTTAGGGAGTTAAGAAAACGACTCTCTCCTGGCTAGTGTTCCCCAAAACAATAACAACATTTACATTATGGCATAACATTATGACCACCTGCCTAATATTGTCTGTGGCTACTCAGCCCTATGCACAACAAACTGTGTATTCTGGCACCTTGCTATCAGAATTAGTATTAACTTCTTCAGCAGTTTGAGCTCCAGTTGCTCATCTGTTGGATCGGACCACATGGACCAGCCATCACTCCCCACGCGCATCAGTGAGCCTCGGCTGCCCGTGACCCTGTAGACGGTTCACCACTGTTCCTTCCATGGGCCACCTTTGATAGACACTGACCACTGCAGACCAGGAACAGCCCACAAGAGCTGCAGTTTTGGAGATGCTCTGACAATCATCTAGACGTCACAATTTGTCAAACTCGCTCAAATTCATACGCTCGCCCATTTTTCCTGCTTCTAACGCATCAATTTTTAGGACTAAATGTTCACTTGCTGTCTAAAATATCTTACCCATGATGAAGAGTTAATCAGTGTTATAACGTTATGCTTGATCAGTGTATATACATTCAACAGCTAGTCTTTACCCCAATACGGATCAACAATTACGATAACGCCATTCTGCACTTCAGCCTTTCATTCGATTTTCTGTTTAATTAAACGTTTTCTTGAATCTTATAACATACCTGCAACATCTATGGTACATATTATGAAGTGTGTCAATGCACTTTACTATTTTATTGTTGTAACACAGCATGATTATGTAAATGCCTGGTTATCACATATTAAATTACTGTAATATCACATTACATTACTGCAATACATATTATTACTGTACATTACAATGCACAAAATCTTAGTTGCAATAGAGATTTTATTAAACCAATTGTCAACAAATGTTTGTGTTCATGTATATTTTTTTATGAAAACCTAAGGAAGAGATATTTATTTCTTTATTGATCGACCTCAGAAATTGTTGGATTTACAATTTTCCCCATAAAGAGGACATTGTTTGTTTTTTGGTCAACAATAAAGATCATAAATGGCCGATCAAATTTCAGTTCATTGGGAAATCTGGCAGAAAAGAGCATGATGCCAATTCCAGTCACTGCTGTTGCTTCGGTTCCGGTTTCATCCACATCTAGAGTGGCTTTATGTACAGCCTGATGAAAAAGGACAAATTGACAGTTAATTGCATATCTATCTATCTATCTATCTATCTATCTATCTATCTATCTATCTATCTATCTATCTATCTATCTATCTATCTATCTATCTATCTATCTATCTATCTATCTATCTATCTATCTATCTATCTATCTATCTCATATCATTATATAATCTCTCTGCATGTGGTGTAGTGAGTCTATTCTTTCTACATTTCATGCAATAGTTTTAAATTGTTAGTGACGCACCAAACTACCTACCATCATGTTGACTTTCTTGTAACGTGAAAATCCAACACAAGCACTATTTTTTTATCTTACCTCAGAAACTAGCAGCTTTTCATCCGAAATCCCAGAGAAGTCAGCTTTTGGTGTGAACATATCCCTAAATCCCATTTCAGGCAGAATCTTGTTCAGAGTATATTTAGTTTTGAGGGACAGTTTAGGGAGGTAGACGTTTATATCACTAAGGAAAGTGAAATGTAGTTAATAAATGAATTCTGTATTTTGCAAGGTTAGATAAATAATCATTTGTCTCATTAATTGGCTTCTTTAGATTGTTAAAATCAATAAACCAAGCTAGCATAGAAGCGTAGATGTTACGTATACAGACAAAATGTAAGGAAATGTTTGTAAAATCCATTATAGCTTTAATTTTAAATAGTTTTTCACAAAATGTATTTAATAAATTATAAGATGTTTGACTAAATGAGTACGGTAAAATGCTACAAAATCAGAATTACCTTTCAGTCATCCATTTTTGCCACTTGGCTATATGGTGTGGATGCACAGCCTCTTCCAATTGGGTAACATTTTCATCAGGCAAAGCCAGAATCATGGAGAATGTATCCTTGTAATCCAAACGAAGGACTCTGGCAGACAATTCATGATCACGGTAGCTGAAAAACGTATCTTTCACAAACATCATTTGAACTGGGACGGTCGTCTCTTTATCCACATGAAACTGTCTCTCTATAGTCCTTTTGGGGTTAAATGGGACAGACCATTTGCCTTAAAAAAAAAAAATGCTCTATGGTTATTGAAAACATAAGCAAAGCCCATGGAAAGTCCATAAACACAAATCAGCTTACCTTTAAAATATACATAGCTGAGCAGATACATGATAGTATTTGGATCCAGGTTTTCAATAAACTTGCTAATTTTGCCATGCGTCTTTCCACTGACGTATTCATTTATCTGATTAGAGGTCTCAGTGCTCTTCGTGAAGTCAACAGAGAAGCCATCAGACAGATAGAAACGCTTCAGTTTCTCTAGAAATTCTGGATTAGGTTTGAAGTTTTCATGGACATAGACAGCAGTGCCCACACTCAGATCTACTTCTTTCCTTTGATTGAGGTTTTGAAGAAGATCTAGGAAAGCTTGGTGCATTTCCTCATCAGTGAGGACCGAGCTGTTGAATCCTAGGCCACTGAGAAGCTGTTGATGAGTCTCACCTCCTGCTCCTAATGACAGTGCCGCTAGTGCTATGGACACGCTCAGGGGAGAGAAGAAAACGTTCTGGGACTGAGCACCAGACACAACACTTTTGTAGAGTTGGAAAGCAAAGTCATTGTTCATATTGTTCAGGGCTTGTATTTTGTTTTCATTGTCATCAGAGTCCGCATGTACTTCTGGATTTCCGTGTGCACTGGTATAAATTAGCGCCAAGGAAACGCAACACCACAAAAAGGAGACACTGCGTTCCATGACGCTTCGAAGAAAATGAAAAAAATTAAAAATATTAATAAAACATAGGAAATTAAATATTAGGATACATTAGAAATAAAGCAATTGAGCTTCCTAGTGTTTTTAGGGAGGATTTTCTATGGCAGGAGTCTTCAAATTCACAGACAACTTCATTCATGTTGTTCATATAAATGACAGGTAGAATTTTATTTCCGAATAGCCAGAGAATACTGTAGTCTGTTTTGAGTGAAATGTGCTTAACCTGGTTACGATTTGGATTACCATATGATTGTTTTATTGATCTTAATCATTTTAACACCCAATTTTATAATTTCTTTAAAACACAGAACATTCCTAACCATAGTGTTTATTTGACAGATGGCATTTGTTAAAAGTGTAATCAATAATGAAAGTATAGCTAATATTTTTTAAATGGCAAATTCAAGTCACATTATACGTGATCTTTTGGTTTATATGCAACAGACTACGTACATGGAAAAAAACACAATCACAATCGGACAGTGAATGATTGGAATAACGTTCTGAGTCCAGAACTTTGTCTTTAAAAGAAGAATTTATGAAAAAAGGAAAACAGGAGGGAAGTTAGACATGACGTCTGCCCTACATCCACAGTTAAACAAGGAGGTGGAAGCTTAATTTAAGGATTTGTTTTAGAGCAGGTAATGTTGGAGGATTATTTTGGGTAAAAGCAATACTGAACCAACACGGCCACCATTCCTACTTTAACCCTGTGCGATTCTGTCTGGACTGTGGAACCAACGTCACCATACAAGACAATAACCTGAAGCATGCGCCCACGCTCTGTAGGCGTTATTTAGAGAGCAAACAGTCAGCTGCAGTGTTATCTATCATGAAATGGCCTTCCCAGACACTGGATTTAAATCCTATTGAACTGCCCTGGGTTTAACTGGATTGCAAGATCAGAAATAAATATCCCACTAGTGTAATTAATATCCACTTCACAAACTAGCAAAGAACCGCTTTGGCCAATTTTACAAGAGTCATTGAAGCAAAATGCTTTAAAATTAACTGTCCTTATGCCAAAAGTGTGTAAAGCTATAATTCATCCTAAGGGAGGACTTCTCTTTAAAAAATAAAGTTAAGCATCTGTGCATTTATATATTTGTTCAACATAAACCTTCATACTGTTAAATTACCTAGATCGTAACATAGAAACAAAAGGAACAGGCATTTGTCTCTCAAAACAATAAATGACTAGATGTTTCCAGACTTCTGACAAGCACTGTACATACACTACCAGTCAAAGGTTTAGACACACCTTCTTATTCAATGGTGCTTCTTTATTTTTATAGTTTTCAACATTGTATATTAATAATAAAAGACATTAAAAGAAATTATGACAGAACCAATGTGGAATTGTGTAGTCAAGAAAAACTTGAATAAACCCCAGAATGTTTTATATTCTTCAAAGGAGCCATCTTTGGCTTTGATGACAGCGTTGCACACGCTTCACATTCTCCCTATCAGCCTCATGAGATAGTCACCTAAAATGCTTTTCTATGAGTCTTTAGGAGTTCCCAGAGGTGTTAAGTACTTGTTGGCTGCTTTTCATTCACTCCCTAGCTCACTCTCCAGTTCAACTCTTTTAGATCAGGTGAATGTGGAGGAGAGGCAGTAGAAGGAGGTGTGTTTGAGTTTATTGGAAAACAAATGATGGCACCACTAAGTATTAAACAGATGTTGCAGCCAAATTGTGTGGTAGCAATGCTGGTTAAGTGTGCCATCAATTATCTGTTTCTTTGCCCAAACAAGTCTATTTTTTAATGTTGTCTTTTCTAAAAATAATGGTCTCTTTGCTGAAATTCGACCAGGAATGCATGACCCATGCAGTTTCCTTTGAACAGTGGGTGGTGAAATATGTCTTCATGAGAGTTTCATCATAGTATTTGATGGTTTTGGTGACTGCACTTGGGGATACATTTAAACATCCTTGAGTTTTGTTGTCTTTATCAGTCTTATGGGAATAGACGTTTATTTCTTAATGAACTGATGAACTGTCCTTTCTCTTTACTTAATATGGATTTGTACAGTAGTTCTAGTCACACTAATAGGGCTATTGACTTTGTACCCACACTTTCTATGCACAAGACAACTGATAGTCTAAAGTAAATTAAGATGGAAAGAAAAGTCAAAACTCTTGGCAAAAACAAGGCACAATTGTGAACTTCTGTCAGAAGTCTGGAAACATCTACGCACTTTCATAGTTTAGATGTCTTCAGTATTAATGTACAATGTTGAAAATAATACAAAGAAAGAAAGTACCACAGAAGGAGAAGGTGTGTCCAAATTAATATAAATTCAAACTTATGCAATACATTTTGTACACACACATGGGAAATTGGGCAGATTTGAATAAAGTCTCATGCTCTCATTTTCATGCTGTTTATATAACAATTTATATAAAAAAGAATGAACCTCACCCAGCTGTGACCGCCTTCTGCAAAGTTGCTTGGCTTTGTCAAAGATGTGGTGCGTTAGTTTCCATTAAATGTACTCATACACCAACCTTTACCCTGTTTTTTTTTTTTTTTTCACATTTATCCTAATCATTAACTGCTTCTAAACAGACACAAGGCACATCACATGGCCACATATTGATTTATTTGAAGGTTGTGTTCACAAAAGTGCTTCCAATTTTAAATTCGGGGTATCATTGCACCATTCAGCTTACCTTGTTTTTTTAACAGGCTGTGAAGGCAAATTTTAAAATCTAGTTTTTATTTTCAACACAGAGTATATGTTTTGGAGACAAGGTGAGGGAGGAGAGATTGAGATGGTTTGGACATGTGCAGAGGAGGGACATGGGGTATATCGGTAGAAGAATGCTGAGGATGGAGCCACCAGGAAGGAGGAAAAGAGGAAGACCAAGGAAGAGGTTTATGGATGTGGTGAGGGAAGACATGCAGGTAGTTGGGTTGAAAGGGGCAGATGTAGAGGACAGGCGGGTATGGAGACGGATGATCCGCTGTGGCGACCCCTAATGGGAGCAGCCGAAAGAAGTAGAAGATTTTCAACACAGAGTATCTATACACCACCCAGCATTTAAGAAATGTAAATATTTATTTAGCTAAAACAATAATTAAAATATTCATAATTGATTTATTAATGGATTTGATGGATTAAATAATGATCCCATCACACTGATCCAGTCCCTTTCTTCTTTCAGGATCTGCCTGATTCATCCTGACATCCTGACAAGGTTCCTCTAGATGAAGCTCTTTTCAATTAGGGACCATTCTCTACTGCTGAAGAATGTTCTACATCAGGGGTCTTCAACTAAAATTGCTTGAGGTCCAGTAAATGAACCCACCAGTTGTCCGCCAGTTGTCGAACTCTGTTCTACATGAACAGTCTAAAGATCCATGAAGTTACTATGGAGGGTTAAACTCAAGAAACATCACCTCAAGGTTCCTTTCAGGGTTTCTTTCCCATACCATATCAGGGAGTTTTTTATTGCCACTGTGGCCAGTGGCTTGTTCATTAGGGATTACCTTACCTGGAGTGATTTATAATTTACACATTTTTATTTGTGATCTATTTACTTCTGTAAAGCTGCTTTGGGACAATGTCCATTGATTAAAAGTGCTATTCAAGTCAAATTTAATTAAACTGAAAACTTTCTTTTATTAGAATATACTTTACTATAATACTATATTACTCTTCTACACAGTTCTAAACATACTTTCCAAGTTTCTGTGCTCTTATCTGATATTATCGTAGTGCACTGATGTCCTATGACTATCCATTGCTGTCCTACAGTCACATGTGTGTTTTAACATTATGACTAAGTTATGACTCATTAAAGAATTGATTCTCATTATTTCATAAATATTTAAGGACACTGTACAGTGTGATCATGGTGTAAGTAGGGACTCTGGCAAGACTAGCTACGACAGCTAAC
Source organism: Silurus aristotelis (assembly GCF_946808225.1). Taxonomy (NCBI): domain Eukaryota; kingdom Metazoa; phylum Chordata; class Actinopteri; order Siluriformes; family Siluridae; genus Silurus; species Silurus aristotelis. The sequence goes on from NC_139596.1 coordinate 6,237,754, forward strand.
TTTTTTATCCGCTTTAGTTAAAAATATATGCAGTTATAAATGTATATCTCTGTAGTGCTGCTTTAAGACAATGTCCATATTAAAAGTGCTATACAACTAAAAATGTATTGACTTGAATTGAATTTGATTTTAATTGACTGGTTTAATTTTGATGTAACTTGCGCTGAACAATTACCTTCTGGTTAGCGCTGGAAGCGTAATCTCTCAGCATTTAAAAATACATTTCATTTGAACAGTCTTCATTATAATATGGAATTTCTAGATCATTTAGACCTCTGTTAGCTCAGAGGTTTGATTTACAGGCAAAGGCTGCTCCTTTTTGCTTTTAGAAGTCTGTTTTAAACATGTCTAGAAAACATGTTTAGAATTCTACTAATTAGCATTGTTTATTAGCCTTATTCATGCTTCACATTCATGCAACACCCTAAATTTTAATAATCGCTTAATTCTTGCTAAAAGGTTTTCTAAATGGAGTTTAAATGGATTCTGCACTATAGGTAGCTCAGGCTAAGTCAATTCTCAAAGTGTTTGAACAATGACCATGAGGCCAAAAGTATTCGCTCGTCTGCCTTCACATGCAAAAGAACTTGAGTAACATCCGATTCTTAATCCATTATTGGGTTTAATATGATGTTGGCCCTTTGCAGCTATAACAGCTTCAACTCTTTTAAGAAGGCTTTCCACAATGTTTAGAAGTGTGTTAAGGGGAATTTTTGACCATTCTTCCAGAAGCGCATTACTGAGGTCAGACACTGATATTGGACGGGAAGGCCTGGATCTCAGTCTTATTCTCTCAGTCTCTACTTCATCCCAAAGGTGTCTGTTGGGCTGAGGTCAGGACTTTGTGGAGGCCAGTCAAGTTCTTCCACACCAAACGCACTCATCCACGTCTTTATGGATCTTGCATTGTGCTCTGGTGCACAGTCATGCTGGAATGGGCTGTCCCCAAACTGTTCCCACAATGTGGGGAGCATGAAATTGTCCAAAATGTCTTGGTATGCTGAAGTATTAAGAGTTCCTTTCACTGTAACTAAGGGGCCGAAGCCCAACTCCTGAAAAACAACCCTACATCATAATACCCCCTTCACCAAACTTTTTTTTCACTCAGAACAATGCAGACAAGCATCGTTCACCTGGCAACCACCAAACCCAAACTTGTTCATCGGATTGCCAGACAGTGAAGCGTGATTCATCACTCCAGAGTACACGTCTCCACTGCTCTAGAGTCAAGTCAAGTCAAGTTTATTTCTATAGCGCTTTTCACAACAGACATTGTCTCAAAGCAGCTTTACAGAAATCAACAGTCGTCCAGTAGTGGCATGCTTTACACCACTGCATCCAATGCTTTACATTGCACTGGGTGATGTAAGGCTTGGATGCAGCTGCTCGACCTTGGAAACCCATTCCATTAAGCTCTCTACGCACTGTTCTTGAGCTGATCTGAAGCCACATGAAGTTTAGAGGATTGTAGCTATTGACTGCAGAAATTTGGTGACCTCTGTGCACTATGTGTTTCAGCATCCGCTGACCCGCTCTGTGATTTTACGTGGTCTAACACTTTGTGGCTGAGTTGCTGTCGTTCCCAATTGCTTTCACTTAGTTATAATACCACTAACAGTTGACTGTGGAAGATTTTGTAGCGAGGAAATTTCACAACTGAAAGTATTGCACAGGTGGAATACTGTCACGGTACCACGCTGGAATTGACTGAGCTCCTGAGAGCGACCTGTTCTTTCAGAAATGTATCACCTGCATGCCCAGGTGCTTGATTTCATATACCTGTAACCATGGAAGTGTTTGGAACACCTGGATTAATGATTTGGATGGGTGACTGAACACTTTTGCCAATAAACTGTATGTGGAATAGAAAGAAAAAATGTAAACCCAGAAAAATAATTAGTTTCAATATTTTAATATTAATCACAGTGGAGGATGGAGTACACCACTCCTATACTTCAGAACAAAAAGTACAAATATATGGCTTAAATTCTACTCCAGGAAAAGTAATAGTACTCCATATTACACATTTGCTTTTTAGTGTACTTAAGTATGCACATGTTCTGCTGTATAAGTATACTATATTTTAATAATTTATGGAATAAAAAGTGGTTAATTAAAACTGCACATTATACCTTGTTTAGGAGAGTTTTCAATACTTACAGATACACAGTGAGAAAACCCTTAAACCACACCCCCTCTTTCCAGAACCAGAGGGTTACAACTGTGGTCACACGACAAGTCCACATCACTTAACGTTATTTATGTATTTCTTTCAATGTAATGAAAAATTGCATTGTTTTATTACATTTATTTGGATAAATTCCTGATACATAAAAAATTTACTTAAGTACAATAACAAAGTAAAAATGCTTTGTTGCTGTGAACCATTGATTATTCATCTATATTAGAATTTTTGGGATTGACAATTCTCCCCATAAACAAGATGCTCTTTGTTTCCTGGTCAATGATAAATATCATAAATGGCTTATTAAATTTCAGACTGGTCGGTTGAATACGTGCTGCAAAGTGCATTTTCGTCACAGCTGTTGCAGTGGCTCCGACTTCATCCACATCTAACGTGGCTTTATGCACAGCCTGGGGACAAATGTAACATTTCCATGTAATTGAGCGCATGAGTGATGTTTTTATTTCATCAGTGAAACAAAACAACATTAAAAAGAAATGATTGGAGTCACAGTTACTTTCATGCAATAGCATTAGATTATTGCCTACATCATGTTTAGCTAGTGGCATGGTTTGGTCATGTGCAGCAGAGGATGTGTTTATGGATGTGTTGAGGGAAGACATGCAAATGGTTCATTTGAAACCCCATGGTTAGTATGGGGTCAGGTGATCTGTTGTGGCGACTAGGAGCAGCCAAAAGAAGAAGATGAACAAAAACAAAAAGAAGAAAACGAAGAAGAGGAAAGCATGACAAACCTGTATCTCTAATGTGCCATCTGCACTTGTCATTAACCTTCTTACCTCAGAAAGGTATATGTTTTCATCAGTAATCCCAGCGAAGTTAGCTTTATCAGTAAACATATCCTTCATTCCAAGTCCAGTAAGAATGTTGATCAGGGAATATGATGTTTTCAGGGACAGTTTAGGGAGGTGGATCTTGTATTTACTGAGGAAAAAGAAGGCAAGTTTGTTATTGACAATATTTAAATGACACCCACTTCTCTCATTAGTATATAACAGGTTGTAAATACTGCATTTTTCGGATTAAAAGCCGCTACTATTTTCTCACGTTCTGAACCCCGCGGCTTAAACAACGAAGCGGCTAATTTATGAATTTTTCATGGGTTTTTCCCGGTTTCACAAACTTCAAGCCAAAAAACTGAACCCTATAACATTCATTCATTCATTAATTTTCTCCCGCTTATCCATAATTCGGGTCGCGGGGGCAGCAGTCTAAGCAGGCCCCCGCCTTCGACTGCTGCCCAATCCTCACAGCACCGTCCCTTACGGTCCCTCCTGCAGGTGGTGAGCCCACGGGAAGACCCTATAACATTAAACCAATAAAATTTCTGAACGGAAATGAAAAAACACACCTCACCTGTGTTCTGAGCTGCACGGCTTCGGGAGAAAAGCGTTTTTTTTAAATGCACGATGATGCCAAAAGATAAACTCCCGAGAGAAATAGTTGTAAAAGGAAGGAGGAAGACAGTGAACAATGACTTTCTTGGTCGGCTACTGTTTAGATACAAGCCGTTGTAATGCGTTGAGTCTGGGTGAAGGGAGAGCTCGCTTCTGGCATGCTATTCCCAAAATACTGCTATGCTCCTAAAGGAAGCGCAACATATTTTGACCGTTACACCGTGTGTAACGTGTCTTTCGTTAAAGCCTGTGTAAAATTCATCAGTGTAGACATACGGCTGCGGCTTATAGACAGGTGCGGCTTATTTATGTTAAAAATAAAAATATTTGTAAAATTCAGTGGGTGCGGCTTATATATGTCTGGAAATTACGGTATAAATAAAAAAAAAATCTAAAAATTTAAAATATAAATAAATAAATAAATAAATAAACAAACTAACAAAGATAACTTGTTAAATAAAAGAGACCTTAGGCCAACTACATTTATCAAGCTGCTTGAAAAATTAGTGTTTTTTTTGTTTTTTTTTGTTTAATCCGAATGATAAAAATAAATAAATTTTGGGGAAAGAAACAGGCAAAACTGATGATACACTATATGGACAAACGTTTGTGGACACCTGACTGAAAGATTCCTGTGCTTTTTGTACATTTTGTTCCACATTTAATCCCCATTTATTGTTATAATAACCTCCACTCTCCTGGCAAGATGTTCCACTAGATTTTCGAGTGTGGTTGTTTGATTTGTGCTTATTCAGCCACAAGTCAGGAACAAATGCAGAGTATGGAGGCCTGTGGTGAGTTAGAGTTCCACTTCATTCCAAAGGTTTTTAATAGGGTCGAGGTCAGATAGGTCGAGTTCGAGGTAGCAGGCCACTCAAGATCTTCCACTTCAACCCATGTAAACCGTGTCTTTACACAGTTCTCTTTGTGCACAGGTTTGGCTCTCCTAGTTCAAGTGAAAGGAAAATTTCACGCTACCGCATCCAAAGACGTCCTATAAAATTGTGTGCCTCCAATGTTCTGGCAACAGATTGGGAAAAAAGACTGGGAAGGATGTGACTGGAAAACTCAGTTGTCCCAATACTTTTGTCCATATAGTGTTCATTAAAAAAAGACATTTTTAAAAAACATTTCTGAACTATGTTAACATTTAAAATCCCAGACAATCCAAACAACCTTTTAATTGTCTTCTTGGTCCAGTTTTCTATGTGTTGTGGAAGCAAAGCCTCTTGAAGAGCAGTGAGATCCTTGGGTAGAGCGAGTATCATGGAGAATGAGTCATTGTAATCCAGGCGAAGGACAGTGGTAGAGAGTTCTGGATCGGAGTGGATGTAAAAATTATTTATCTCATTCATCATTTGAACTGGAACAGTTGTTTCTGCATCCACATTGAATTTTGCCTTTCTGGTATTTTGGGGGTCAAAGGGGATGGACCATTTTCCTAAAGAAAGAAAATGGAAATTGCTGTTATAGAACACAAAAGCATGTCCAGAAAGAGGTGATGATACAATTAATATTGACATAATAGTTATACATAATAAAAATAATAATAATAATAATTAAAAAAACGTACCCTTAAAATAGATATAGCTGAGTAGATACATGAGGGTACATGAATCCAGTTCTTTAATAACCCTGCGAATTTTTCCTTGTGTCTTTTCACTGACATATTTGTTTATCTGATTAGAGGTTTTTTTGGTTTGGGTGAAATCGACAGAGAAGCCTTCGGAAAGATAGAAATTGGCAATTTTCTCCAAAAATTCCGCGTGAGGCTTGAAAGTTTCATTGACATAGACAGCAGTACCCACGTTCAGATCTACCCCTGTCCTCTGACTGAGGTTGTGGAGAAGATCTAAGTAGGCATCGTGCAATTCCTCAGAGGTCATGACCGTATCGCTGAATCCGAGGCCACTGAGAAGCTGTTCATGAGTCTCACCTTCTGCTCCTAAAGACAGTGCAGACAATGCCATGGAGACACTCAACGGTGAGAAGAACACGTTCTCGGACTGAGCGACAGACACGATGCTTTTGTACAGTCGAAATGCAAAATTATTGTTAATGTCACTTAATGCTTTCATGTGAGTTTTCTGATCATCGTAGTCAGAATGCTGCTGTAGATCTGCGTGTACACTACTGGAAACGAATGCCAAGGCAAAACAGCACCACAAACACACGGCACTCCACGGCATGGCGCTTCTTCTGAGCTAAAATCGAATAAATTCATACCAAACAGGTCAAATGACATCTCATAACAAGAAATAAAATGAATTAAACACTGTTTTTCTATACAGTAAGAATCTATAAATCACAATTGAGCGATTCCAAATTGAGCAACAAATGTCACATGATGGATTTTTTCCCTCTTGTTTTTAACCTATTTACTCCTGTTCTCACATCTTAAGTTTATTGCAGATAACAGACAAGTATACATACACACTGAAAAAAACCAGACCTAAAACTATTCCTGATTGGGTAAGAAGACATAGTAACCAGAGATGTGTGAACTCAGATAAAGATATTTCGTGTACCTTACATACTCTCATCGTAAAGACCCTATAGTGTGTCAGTGTGAGGCCCATCTTAACACTAACAGTGATCAAGTCAACTGTCTGTTGTCCAAGAATGTGCAAAAAGTCATACACAACAAACTCACCAAAATAAAGCAATTCTCCGGAAAATCTTGTAATGCCTTGCTTTGTTCAGTATACTTTTAGCCACAAGACTCTACCCCGTTTTTTTGTTTATCCATAGTCTGAATAATTTCTAATTATTAACAGACCCTCAGCAATGCAAGCAGAGGTCATGAGAGCAAATATATCGATTATTTGAATGTAAAACATTCACAGCATCGAGGAGTTCTGGACCTGGAGTACCATTGCACCACATTACCTGGCTCATACTTGATGCATGAACAAGCTGAATGACGTGTTCAATTCTACAGTTGAAACCTAAATTAAAGTCCACTAGGTATATTTTATGAATAGAAAATAAATGTTGTTTAGGGGGGGAAACCTTAGAATTTGTAACTTTAAAGATATAATTATCTAATCAGGTTTATCAATTAGTGTCGTATGATAAAAGGCGTGCCACACCCTCAGCTGCCTCCTTTACCCGTTAGCTTTAAATACAATCAGATTCAGTTTTATGAATTTAATTTATATATTTTTATGTCTAACACTTTTAACATTTGACATTTGTATCTAGCTTTACTGAGATACAGTGCATCCGGAAAGTATTCACAGCGCTTTACCTTTTCCACAATTCCAAAATTGATTAAATTCATTATTTTCCTTAAATTTGTCTTATTTTTCTACAAACAAAACCTCATAATGACGACATGAAAGAGGTTTGTTCAAAATCTTTGCAAATGTATTTAAAGTAAAAAACACAAAGAAAAAAAAAATCACATGACATTCAGGTGCATCCTGATTCTTAATCCTCCTTGAGCTGTTACACTTGATTGGAGTCCATGATTTGAAAGACACACACAGTGCATATCAGAGCACAAACCAAGCCATGAAGACCTAGGAATTGTCTGTAGACTTCAGAGACAGGATTGTATCGAGGCACAGCTCTGGGGGATTGAACAGAAATAATTCTACATCATTGATGCTACCAATGAGCACAGTGGCCTCCATCATCCGTAAATAGAAGAAGTTTAGAACCACCAGGACTCTTCCTAGAGTGGAGCTGCCCTGGGAGGGAGGTGACCAAAAACCTGATGGCCACTCTGAAAAAGCTCCAACGTTTCTCTGTGGAAAGAGGAGAACCTTCCAAAAAAAAACTTCCAGAATAACAAACATCTCTGCAGCACTCCACCAATCAGGCCAGATGGAAGCCACTCCTTAGATACCGTCTCAAGAATTTTTTGCAGGTGTCTCTAAACAAGTATAGAACATCTGCTTAAAACATTCTCACATGATGAACAAATTACTTTTCATATCGAACTTAACGGAGATTGATGCCAGAATAACTTGATAAATCATCCACTTGTTTCTCACTAAATAAATACTTTACCTGTCAGACAAAACAGTTCTGAATACTAATGACTTTCTTCTGTTTGACTGCAGCTTCTGCCAGCCACAGTGTATCCTGACTCGTTTTGGATGGAGAACGCGTCCAAATGTCCAGGTTTTTGATCACATCCCATGCTACAGGACTGTAAATGATTGTCACAGGACTTTAGCAAAATAATCTATGCATTTTTTTTGTGTATTTCATGATGTTTTTATTCTATATGTATTTTCTGCTACACTACACATGGGAAGAATAAACCACATCATCACAAACATAAAATAAGTTTTATTACTATTATTATTATAAAATAAAATAAATAATGAGGTTAGTGTTTTTTTTCCAGCTATGCTTCAGGGGTCTTGTATGTTCTATTCCCACAATGTATGTAGATCAAAATCAAGAGTATTTACTGCTCTTCTGTTAAAAATTGTTCGAGCACTGCAATAAAACAAATGGCTGGAATTTTCTGGTCCAATTCTTCGTCATGTTGTATGTCAATGTCATGCAATTTCCATTACTTAGAAACACACATTTTTTTAAAAAGGTTTCATTACTATGAACATGTTAATATTTGTTTATTATTATTGTTAGCCAGTACTTCATTAATGAATGAATGAATATTTCATACCAAAAAACTGACTTGGAGCAACCTTATAAATACTGTTTCATAAAAACATGACACATTGGGATTGAGGCTTTTATTATGTCCATAAAGCATTTTTTCCAGAAGAATATGAAAAGTTTACACAAGTTGATTGCCTCAGCTTAGAGTGATCCTGAAACCATCATGTAAATACACAGTATGCAAAATAAGAGACAGAATAAGGCTTAATGTGAATGTACTGTCACATGTATTTTAAAAAAGTTTTTAAGAAAATATAAAAGCTTTAGTGTCTTTTCAGTCCTGAATTGAAATATTAAAAGAGCTGAAAGTAAAAAAAGAACACATACACAGAAAAACAATAACAAAAAGACAATTTAAACATCATGCAACAAAAGCAAGTCGTTTAGAAGAAGAAACAGAGACTTTTTTTTTTTTTTTTTGGACATCAACACACAAATTATGCACATTTTTAATTTCCTAATGGAGACACACACACACACACACACACACACACACACACACACACACACACACACACACACACACACACACACACACACACAGGTATGAGTAGATGATCCCACTCATATCATGGCTATTTGCCAGAATTAAAGATTGTGGTGGAGGTTTGCATTGCAAAACCAACTAAACAAATAAAAAAAAAAAAAAAGGCTAATAGTCCATTATTTTAGATTTACGGGGCCTAGAATTCTGCCCACTCTGCCCACTCTAAATCACACAGTGTGCATTGTGGAGAGAAAGTGTGTGAACTCAACATTGACTAATCTCCCTTTTTTACAATAAGTACAGAAACTGGCACCTCCTATTTTTCTTCTTTTTCTTTGTCAGTGTTCCGCTTCTTGGCCACCTGGAAGTGAAATCAGACAGAAATATATCATTATTTATTATAGTTTATCAACAATACACAAATACATATATATTTTAACTGTAATTAAAGCACAGCCATGTAAAATAATTCTTTATACGACACTTCTAATTTGATTTGCATAACATAGTGAGTGAGGAAATGTTTTTATGGGTAAAGGACAAGGATTCTAAATGAGCACATCACAAATATTTCAGTGTGAACATATTTATAGTGTTTCAGGTTGGACTTTTTCCTTTAACGTTTCTGTTAATTATTTATTTATTATGGCGCAGTTGAAAACAGTACCTTTGACACAGCTGTGTTCTTTTGGCAGTGTCGGCCGTCTGCTCTGTCTCTGGTCTGAGGCCTGTCATGGGGAATACAAGAGGTCTATGATCATTTTTATAGTGTGTGTGTGTGTGTGTGTGTGTGTGTGTTGGGGTGGAAAAATGTGAGTATAAAATTAGGTTAAAGCCCTCAATCGGACCAATAATAACATTAATCTGTCAGTTAATAAGGATTTGGGCAACAAGAAGCAAATTGTGATGTCTAGACGACTGGGTTAGAGCATCTCCAAAACTGCAGCTCTTGTGGGATGTTCCCGGTCTGCAGTGGTCAGTGTGCATCAAAAGTGCTCCAAGGAAGGAACAACTGTGAACCGCCGACCGGCTCAGAGAAAGGTTCATTAATGCATGTGTGGAGTGAAGGCTGGTCCGTGTGGTCCGATCCAACAGACTGTACTGGAGCTCAAAGTGCTGAAGAAGTTAATGGCGTTAATGCTCGCTGGGTCACGACTGTTTTGGCAGCAAAAGGGGACTCAATATTAGGCAGGTGGTCATAACTTTTTGCCTGATTGATGGCAATAGTTATGCCTAGTCGCTGTATATATACACATATATACTTAATACATATATATATATATATATAAATATTCTTTTTTTTTTATTATAGTGCCAACAGTGGTCTCTTTCACACCAAGCTTCTTGCTGATGGTCTTGTAGCCCATTCCAGCCTGGTGCAGGTTTACAATCTTGTCCCTGATGTCCTTTGACAGCTTTGGTTTTGCTCATGTTTATGGAGAGGTTTGAATAGAAGAGGTTGATTCTGTGACGTGTGTCTTTTATACACATAATGAGTTGATATTAGGAGTTCGTTCATAAAGGTACAGGACTAATTTGGGTGTGTGGGAGTCAGAAATCTTGCTGGTTGGTACAGGATCAAATACTTATTTCACTCCAGCAAATACAAATGAATTTATAACCTTTCTTTAATGTTTATTAGGGATTTTTTTTTAATATTCTTTCTCTGTTAAAATAAACCTACCATAAAAATTCTAGACTGTTCATTTCTTTGTAAGGGGTAAATTTACAAAATCAGCAGTGGATCAAATAATTATTTCACCCACCGTATGTATGTAAATTATATGTATGTATTATGTACGTATTATATATATATATACACACACACACACACACACACACACACACACACACACACACACACACACACACACACACACACACACACACACACACACACCGTCTACAGAGACAGCAGGGAAAGGAGAAGTGTAGGAGAGTGGAAGTTCGGGTTGGTACAGTAAATGTTGGTACTATGACTGGTAAAGGGAGAGAGGTAGCTGATATGATGGAGAGGAGAAAGGTAGATATGTTGTGTGTTCAAGAGACCAAGTGGAAAGGGAGTAAGATAGAGGAGAAGGAAAAATTCTAGAGTGAGTTAGATGAAGTGGTAGAAGGTGTAACAGGGAAGGAAAGATTGGTGATTGGGGCAGACTTTAATGGGCATGTAAGTGAAGGGAACTGAGGTGATGAGGAGGTGATGGGTAGGTATGGCTTCAAGGAAAAGAAAAAGAAGGAGGATCCATAGGGTGACGTATAAGAGTGGAGGAAGGTGCACACAGGTGGACTATGTGCTATGCAGGAGATGCAACCTGAAGGAGATTGGAGACTGTAAGGTGTTGACGGGGGACAGTGAAGCTAGACAGCATTGGATGCTAGTCTGTAGGATGGTTTTGGAGGTGGAGAAGAAGAGGAGAAGAGTGAGGACTGTAAGAAGAATAAGATGGTGGAAACTGAAGGAGGAAGACTGTAGTGTAAGGTTCAGGGAAGAGGTCAGACAGGGGCTCAGTGGTGGTAAAAAGGTGCAGGATGATTGGGCAACTACTGCTGAAGTGATGAGGGAGACAGCTAGAAAGGTACTTGGTGTGACATCTGGAAATAGAAAGGAAGACAAAGAGATGTGGTGGTGGAATGAGGAAGTGCAGGAGAGCATAAGGAGAAAGAGGTTGGGGAAACAGAATTGGGATCGGCAGGGTGATGAGAACAGTCGGCAGGAGTACAAGGAGATGCAGCAGCAGGTGAAGAGGGATGTGGCGAAAGCCCAGGAAAAGGCATATGAGGAGCTGTATAAGAAGTTGGACACTAAGGATGGAGAAAAGGATTTGTTCTGATTGGCCAGGCAGAAGGACCGAGCTGGGAAGGATGTGCTGCAAGTTAGAGCAGTAAAGGATGGAGATGGAAATGTGTTGACTAAAATAAGAGAGAGAAGGTTGGATGGTGTGGAAATAGTAAAGCAGGAAGTGGATAGGATTAGTATAGAGAAATGAGAGCAGCGAATAAGAGGATAAAGAGTGGAAAGTCGGTTGGACCAGATGACATGAAGCACGGAGATGTTTAGGAGAGATGGTAGTGGAGTTTTTACCAAGATTGTTTAACAAGGTTTTAGAAGGTGAGAGGAATAAGAACAAGGGAGATGTTCAGACCTGCAGTAACTACAGGGGAATAAATTTGATCAGTCACCCCATGAAGTTATGGGAAAGAGTAGTGGAAGCCAGGCTGAGAGAAGTGGTGACCATCTGTAAGCAACAGTTTGGTTTTATGCAGCAGAAGAGCACCACAGATGCCTAATTTGCTTTTAAAATGTTGACAGAGAAGTCTAGAGAAAGTCAGAAGGAGTTGCATTGTGTGTTTGTAGATTTAGAGAAAGCGTACGACAAGGTGCCGAGAGAGGACATGTATGAGGACAGTGTGACAGCAGTGAAGTGTGCAGTAGGAACAACAGACTGGTTTAAGGTGGAGGTTGGACTGCATTGTGGATCGGATCTGAGCCCTTTCCTGTTTGCAGTAGTGATGGACAGGTTGACAGACAAGGTCAGACAGGAGTCTCCGTGGACTATGATGTTTGCAGATGACATTGTGATTTGTGGTGAGAGTAGGGAGCAGGTTGAGAAGAGCTGGAGGTACATGCTGGAGAGAAGGGGAATGAAAGTCAGTAAGAGTAAGACAGAGTACATGTGTGTGAATGAGAGGGAGGGCAGTGGAGTGGTGCGGGTGCAGGGACAGGAAGTGGAGCTGGAGGTAGCAGAGCTGAAGATGCTGATATTTTCGTTGGGAGTGACGAGGATGGACAAGATTAGAAACGAGCTTATTAGAAGGACCGCACATGTAGAATGTTTTGGAGACAAGGTGAGGGAGGAGAGATTGAGATGGTTTGGACATGTGCAGAGGAGGGACATGGGGTATATCGGGAGAAGAATGCTGAGGATGGAACTGGCAAGAAGGAAAAAAAGAGAAAGACCAAGGAGGAGGTTTATGGATGTGGTGAGGGAAGACATGCAGGTAGTTGGTTTGAAAGAGACAGATGTAGAGGACAGGGGGGTATGGAGACAGATGATCCGCTGTGGCGGCCCCTAATGGGAGAAGCTGAAAGAAGAAGTTGTCTGACTTCTTAATTATCAATATAATGAATTTGACAGGTGTGCACCTACTCAGAAGACCCTGCAGTGCTGGAACTGAAGCATCCACTGAGAGGATCTAAACGGGGTGAGCGGATGTCTGTGACGTTTCCCCACTGACTCCTGCTCTTTCCTTGCTGCTCAGCATTGGTGTTCTTCCCAGAGGAGGAAAGACTTCTAAAGGCGGATGGCTTCCACGGGTCCATAGAAGGCCTGTAGCTCTGCCAGTCATGAACCGTTGCCATGTCCTTAGCAGGATCTTCTGCATGAAACAAAGAGATCGGTGAAATTGGTGCAGAATAGAGAGATTTTACCTTAAACAAACACAGATTAAACATAATTCTGCAAATAACTTGTCCTAAGGAGTTCTGTTAATAAAGTTGAATAAATGATTTGATTCATTAGTGTTTTTTAGATGCAGGTTAAGAGTTTTTGTTGAAGCTGCTCCCTTATATTCAATACATTGAATAATCTATTTAGAGCTTATAAAAATCCTTTCCATATCTTGAAGACATTCTCGTTTCCTTTGCACAACACAACTTGCTCGTGCTATTGACAGACACGTATTGTGACAGTAGCTTTCGAACAAACGCATACTTTTAAGCTTGGATCATACATAGCGTATATTTAAATCAGAGCTGTTCTGAAAACAGCTATGAGACTTGACTAAACATGCTGTACCCTTTGAGCAAATTGGCTCACCCTTTTGTTTCACTATCCTTTGTCTTTCTGGAGAACTCCTCCCACACCTCTCATTGGTTGGGTAGAGAGGTTTCCACGGAGATGGGGATGCTCCATCTGTTTGATAAGCCGTGGCAGGGCGGAAGTCGCACTTATCCTAAATGATGGAGAGAGAATGATAATAAAAAGCCATATCCCTATCTGTTTACACTATGTGTATTTAAAAACACAAACCAATATTGTGAACAATGCACGTGGTGGAAATACCTGATGGTGAAATACGACACTTTCCTCCAAAGTAACTCCACAGAACTCGCAGGGAATGAGCACATCACCCCCTACTGGGCTTAAAGGAGGACTGTAGGAAAGAGGGGAGACCGATTGGGGCAGGTTGGGAGGACTCGGGGTACGAGGAGTGATGATGTCATCGTCAGTGAAAGGCTCTTCATGTTGCAGAGACGGAGGCTGCTTGCTGAAAGAGGCGATGGCAGAGGCAGTGTTGCACCCCGTCTATGGAACAATAACAAACAAGCAACTAAAATCCACGAGTGCATTATATAAAATACCAAGAATACATGCTGGACTATATAACAATCTGAACAACTCAATAATCAGAATTCACAATCAACCTTTTATAAGCCCCTAATGTGCTTAATAGCATTTTTTAAATGCTAATACACAATATGTTGATTGTCTGTTTCTTGTGCAACCTTGTATTTCTATCCCCAGGGAAACAACAAATGTTCCTGGGGACACACAGCAAATGAATAATGAACACTCATAAGAGTGTCGAGAGGTGTCAATAATCTTAACACATTTTTAATAAAAAAATTTTTTATTTTCTATTAAAGAAAAAATACATATTTTATGTATTGATTAAAGTTTTAAAACGCAATTAAAACGCTTTGGTACAGCGATTTTTAGTCTAAATTTGTAACCAGAAAAATCTTTTAAAATATATTTAATTTTATAACATTGAAGTGCGTTTAAGCTTCAGCATGATTCATTACTATGCTTCATTGGCATGATTCACTAAAACAAAAACTTTTCAAACATTAGAGTACATTTTGTACATCTTTTATAGCATCTGATATTAATGACCATTACCATTATTTACCATTAATATGCAGTTGACAGACAGAAAGGTCATTGCTCATTATGTTTATCGCCGTGTTTTCTTTAGTTCGGATCCCGGTACAACATTTTCTCTTCCTTTGACTTTCTAACCTTAATTTAATTGCAAACCTCCTTGAAACTCACAATTTATGAGGATTTCTAATAGACACCAGTGCACACATAAAATGTGTCTTTTATACATTGTGTCCTTGTAAATAAATCCTGAATCTATAATAAGATTGATTCTGACCTGGTGTAAAATTAGGTCCTCTTCTGGAAAGAGCTCTTCGCAGAACTCACAGGGGAGCATGATCTCAGTGGAGGTGTTAGTGCTAGCTGGAGTGTTGTTGTTATTGGGAGATGAGAGTTGAGAGCTGAAGGTGGTTGGGACTGGGGTTCTGCCAAGACGCTGATCCCAGACGTCAGTCCACAAACCCTGCTGAATATCTGGCTCCTCAGTATCTCCATCACTCTGCAGACTTAGGGCCAGCAGGTAGTCCAGGCCAGAGGAGTCGGAATCTGGCAGCTGGCTCAGAGGCCACAGCAGGCTGTTGTTGTTGGTCTCCAGCTCTGTGTCCTGATCTAGCACTGATAATCATGTTCAAATATCAGAAACTGTGCCCAAAATTACTACACCATGATATATAAAGATGATGCACAGATTAATATGTAGTTTAAATACATCGTTTTTTTTATTTATTTTTTTTATTATTATTCAAACGTATTTACTGCCTTTTTAAAAGCATTTCCTTGTAGTTAAAACAATGTAAAATGAAAGAACAGTCAGGATATCACCCAGAAACAGAACTGAGAATTTATTAATGTCTCTGGTATGGAAGACACTACAGTGTAGTCGATTAATATAAACATGACCTTTTCTTGTACTTACAGCGAGTAAACTCGTTTCTCTGCACCATGTTCCTCCTGGCCCCAGTCCCCACTGCTCCTCTAGTGCTGTTGTGAAGTCTGCTCTCTAGTGGCCGTGGTGGACCTCTGCGCTCTGTTGACCCTGCACTACTGTTGTTATTATTACTCCGTTCTTGCCCCCTCAACAGATTGTGGATGGACTGTGTCTCGAACCACGCTCCAGGCGACTGAGTGGCCAGCCTCCTCTCCTGAGGAGGCGTGAGGCTCCCACACAGTGCCGGATGGATGGCTTTCTCCCTCAGCATGATGTTGCACTTGCACACGGGGCAGGGTTCGGTACGGGTCCCGCAGTACTCCTCGTGCTCTATGGCTTTGCTGAAGACCAGCTCCAGCTCGCAGTACTGACATGGAACCAGACGTTGGCTGCATTCGGAACTCTGCAAAAAGCAACTCCGTGTGAATGTCACTGTTACTACAGCGGGGAACAAGTTAAACAAAGCATGTGACCTTCAAGCTAAATTGAATTTTAAGATTACCACTACTAGAAAGTGCAAAATGAACAACATAAGTGGTATGAACAGATGATAAATCAACACTGCAGTACCTGATGGGTCTCCATGTGCCTCTTTTCAATCTTCAGACCACATTTGCATTGTTCCTAGCGGGGAAAAATAGTCAACATGTTCTTTCATAAAAGAAAAGCTCTGTAACATCTGGAACATGCTCTGTAACGAAAAGGTCACTTTGCCTGTGATGCGGATTGCAATTCCAAACAAACACATAACACAATATGTTTTCCCTTTAATATAATGTTTTGACCTGTGGGCAGAGTATAATTCGGAACAGTTCCAACAGAAATATTTTTATTTAGAGAAATGTATTAGGGGGAGTGGTGGCTCCAGCGGTTAAGGCGCTGGGTTGCCGATCGGAAAGTCTGGGGTTCAAGCCCCGGTATCGCCAGGCTGCCACTCTTGGGCCCTTGAGCAAGGCCCTTAACCCTCTATGCTCCGGGGGTCCCTTACGAGGGAAATATCAAGGTCCGTGACGTCGGAGTGACGTGGGGCCGCCTCCCGTGGGCTCACCACCTGCAGGAGGGACCGTATGGGACGGTGCTGTGAGGATTGGGCAGCAGTCGAAGGCGGATGCCTGCTTAGACTGCTGCCCCCGCGACCCGAATTACGGATAAGCGGGAGAAAATGAATGAATGATGAAAATGTATTAGTATATGAACGGTTTATTTGCACTAACACAAAATTACTGTACAGGTCGGTGCTGCACTGTCGCTGTGTCTATTTTCTCGTTGTGTTGCATCATTTATTTTTTAGGTACACGTGCACGTTACGCAGTGTATTTTTGTGTTATTTTGTTTCCTGTTGCGCCTTGGTCCTGGAGGAATCCTTAAGTGAATAACCGAGTAAGATCCACTGCATGGCAACATTACAAAAATTTTAAGGATCATTTTGAAATTATATATACAGATGGTCCCTGACTTACGATTTTTCGATCTTACGATGACGAGAGTGATACGACAAAATTGTCAAAATATTGTACATTTCGTGCAACAGGCAGCAGAGTACGAAGCCTCATTGTGTATTCTTTTTGTTTTAAACAGCAATTTTAGTGATAAAAGCATGTTTTCCAAGGGCCCAAGTATGTCTCCTGCTGGTAGTGAAAAAAAAAGTGGAAAGCCATCAGTTTAGAGCAGAAAAAAAAAAAGATAAATCAGCATGAAGCAGAAAAGACTGTCACAGTCATAGCACCATCTTCTGAACTAAAACTCACACACACACTCAACTGTGTGATTGATCTGTACAACCCGGACTCAACACACAATCGTACTTACTTCACACGTCCATGCCAATATTATATCACTTCATTACTACAAACTGTTTACATGCTGTTTTTGCAAATTTTTTGCACACTATTTTGTTTAATTACAATGTTCACTCCCGTACTAGGTTCTCTTTTACACACCGCACTGTGTAATATACAGCAGGTTTACTGGCTATTTTCTTGTGTTTTGTGTATTTGTCCGACACTGTCTTGTGTTGTCTTGCACTGTTTGCACCAGCACATTATGTGGCGAGGACACGTACAAGTCCTCAAATCTGTGTTTTCTGTTATGTAGCTTTATGTTGTCTATGTAGTAGCAGGGTTCAGGAGGAACGTTGTTTCATTTCACTGTGTACTGCGTCAGCTATATATGGTTGAAATGACAATACAAGCTTCTTGACTTGACTTCATCTTCGAGTTACGATATTTGCGACTTGCAACGGGGTCGTCGTAACGTATCTCCATTGTAAGTAGAGGACGACCTGCATATATGTTTATTACGGGTCAAATTAAATGAATGGCACCTTTACATCACTTTTTGCAGCCTGATTTATGAGGACATGCAAAATATTAAGGAATAATATAAAATGTATTGGAACAATATTCAGTCCAGATATGAATTTTAAAAAATTTATAAAAATGGAATAACCATATAATGATAGAAACCTATTTACCACCATTCAAAACCATCTGCTTGCTTTAACAAAAGCTCAACATAAAAACAATGTGGTGGGAAACCCAAGCATCATTAGATACATGCTTAAAAGGTCAAACAAAAAGTCCTGTTGGTTTTTTTTTTTTTATACCTACAGCATGTGCGTTTCATTACAATTAAGTTGATGATTTCAATCTCCTACTTTCAAAGACACCACAGTGTCATTAAAATGATACCTGTGAATGCTCCTGCTCTGAATGTTTCTGCAGTTCAGCTCGGGGAACAGGCTCCTGGCACACATCACACAGGGCGATGTTGCGTCGACAGTGGATCTCGTGTGTGGTGAAGTTGGCTTCGGGAATGTCATGTTTGCTGCAAAGGTACACACATGAAAATGATAAAAACATGAAGCGTGAACTGTAAACTATTGCTGTGAACTTCTTATATGATGAAGGAAATCCTTACCAGTTAGAGCAAAGGTGAGTGTTTTCGTCGGCCATAACCGGCTGCCCTTTTGATAAAAGAGAGAAGAATACACAAGAAAATCGGCATCAGAACCACAAATGTACACAAATCCCAGTCAGATGTACAAATATGAAACTTCATGATAATATACAAAATTAAGAACATACTTAAGGATAAGCTTAGTGTATTTTATAGAGTGCAGTTCTTCTGCAACATACTGATTTTAAATTCAATGGCACCCCATTCACAAATAAACTGGTTTTAGGTGCCAGATACGTGTCAAATAAAAAATATTCCAGTCTTATTTTATATTATTTTATTTTGTGTGTTTTCAAACATTACTTTCTGGTGGGATTTTTTTTTTAGTTATAGAGTTTGAGAATTATATGTATATTTCATTCTTGCTGCTTTTTAGTGAAAGTGTGGTAATAATTTAGGACCATAAAATTTCAGGAAACAACAAACAAAATAGACAACAATAAAAAAATAAAACAAATAATATAGACTAACCAATCACTAAAATAATGCTTCAACTTCCTGTCTGTCTGCCTGTCTGTCTGTCTGTCTGTCTGTCTGTCTGTCTGTCTGTCTGTCTGTCTATCCATCCATCCAATCATCCATCCATTCATCCTGTCCGTCACTCTATCCATACATCAATTACATGTCCGTCCGTCCGTCCGTCACTCTATCCATACATCAATTACATGTCCGTCCGTCCGTCACTCTATCCATACATCAATTACATGTCCGTCCGTCCGTCACTCTATCCATACATCAATTACATGTCCGTCCGTCCGTCCGTCCGTCACTCTATCCATACATCAATTACATGTCCGTCCGTCCGTCACTCTATCCATACATCAATTACATGTCCGTCCGTCCGTCACTCTATCCATGCATCAATTACATGTCCATCCGTCCGTCACTCTATCCATACATCAATTACATGTCCGTCCGTCCGTCACTCTATCCATACATCAATTACATGTCCGTCCGTCCGTCCGTCCGTCACTCTATCCATACATCAATTACATGTCCGTCCGTCCGTCACTCTATCCATACATCAATTACATGTCCGTCCGTCCGTCACTCTATCCATACATCAATTACATGTCCGTCCGTCCGTCACTCTATCCATACATCAATTACATGTCCGTCCGTCCGTCCGTCCGTCACTCTATCCATACATCAATTACATGTCCGTCCGTCCGTCCGTCCGTCACTCTATCCATACATCAATTACAGACAGGAAGTTGACGGACGGACGGACCTGTCTGTCTGTCTGTCTGTCTGTCTGTCTGTCTATCCATCCATCCAATCATCCATCCATCCATCCTGTCTGTCACTCTATCCATACATCAATTACATGTCCGTCCGTCCGTCCGTCCGTCAACTTCCTGTCTGCCTGTCTGTCTGTCTGTCTATCCATCCATCCAATCATCCATCCATCCATCCTGTCTGTCACTCTATCCATACATCAATTACATGTCCGTCCGTCCGTCCGTCCGTCCATCCATCTATTACATGTCTAGATTGAATACATGTCTCTGTCTGTCTCTTCGATGTCAGTCTATCTGTGTTATTCTGTACAGTCTGTAACAGAAGCCTAACCCAGCCTGTCTCTCTACTGTTGCATTTGTGACTAATGTTCCTAGACGCGTATATCGACTTTCCACCCATTATAAACAATAATCAATACATTTAAAAGCTCACCTTGTTTTTGTTAACAGGAGCTCACTGGAGAAACTGTTTCCTTAACCTTTCAAAAGAAACGAAACAGAAACAGTTGATTCTTTAACCGCTGTGTGTTTTCACGAAAACCCTTCGCTTCCGGTAAAGCAGCTAGCTCGCTTAGCAATCTCCAAGAGTCGGCGGTATTACAAATGCCATCTCAAGAGACACAAAGTGCACTAGCTAGGCTGTACAATCCACTCCCTCACACACTGCGAAGAGCAACGTGGAAGGGAGCGGAACTCTACAGAGAACACAGCCTCAGTTAACAGATACTGTACACAAACATCTATTGTCCAGGTGTCACATTATTAATGTTTGCGAGAAATTTTCAAAGAAAAAAATAAACGAGCAAATAAAACGAGAAACAAGTGTCAATTAGTGAAACAAATCACCAACAGGAAGTATAAAACATAATAATAATAATAATAATAATAGCAATAATAAGAATCATAATAAAAAATATAATAATACATAATAATAATAATAATAATGCCAAAAGATACAACTTTTGACATATGCCGATTTCTGTTTTTATTTTATTTTTTTATTTATTTATTTATTTATTTATTTATTTATTTATTTATTTATTTATTTATTTATTTATTTATTTTTTATCTCTCAGCACCCACCATTCATGACCGGACTAGACCACAGCAAAACAGTTGAAACTTGGCAAAGTAAAAGTATTTTGCTAATTCAGTAATCCGTCTGTTTTCGCGCTGGTACTAAATAATTAAATAAGGAAATAAAACGGGAAAACTGTCCTTTAGTTTATAGGGTTCAACTGAACAATGAAGCTAAAGTATTAAGTTGTGTCTATGTGCCGGAATTGGGAACGCTAATGTCGTCACATGGGCACCGACTTCCGGTCAGATAGGAAAACATTTTTTTTCAACAACAACACAAAAAAAAATGGAAAAATAAACAGCAAAACTATTTATAAATATGGCATCTGAAATCTGATAAATTGTGTTATTTTTTATAATTCTTATTTGCAACCGAGAGGTATCCGTGTTAGGAAAAGACATTTTCTGAATATCGGCTTTTATTATTTAAAAAAATACAACTTAAAGAAGTAAAGACCTTAGGCAGAAGCTTGGCATGTTTACACTCATGATATTAATAATAATGACAAACAACAAATCACAGTTTGTTTGTTTTTTTGTTGTATTGAACTGTTTTTAATTGGTTTTATATTGTATTCTTTTTTTGCCAATCCAGATCAGCAACTAATTTAAAATGAAAAACAAATAACAATAAATCAGTTCAGAGAGCCAAAGTTCTCAAACAAATAATAATAATAAAAAATAATAAAAATAATAATAATAATAATAATGAAATGATAAGTCGTAACATAATACACTGTCATGATATTAATGATGACGACAAACAAGGAATATTAACACATCACTTCTATGGTATTGGACATTTAGTTTATTTGTATGCATAATTGTACCATTTTGTTGGTCATTTTGCCATATAGCAGTCTGATTTCAGCATCCTGATCTCTCGGTATCCAAAGAAATCCCATAAAATTCCCCAATGCAGGCATCTCCCACCAGTACTGGGGATCATTTGGTACTGGGCTACACTGCAAAAAACAGAAACGTTTTAATGCTTATTTTAGTTTTATTGACTTTGTGGTATACAGGGTGGTTTATTGATTTTTTAAACAAAAATTGTGCTCAATTTCGCTGCACTTGTTCTACAGTTTTTTTCCCTGTGCATCTAACAATGAAGCTGCCACTGATTCTGCCTCATGGTAAACTGTATTACATTTTCATTATATACGTAATATTTTGGAGCCGACTCCTTGGTCGAGAGAGAGGAAAAAAAAGATTCGACTCTTTTACGGAACCGACTCCTTGGTCGAGATAGAGAGAGAGAGAGAGAGAGAGAGAGAGAGAGAGAGAGAGAGAGAGAGAAAGAAAGAGAGAGAGAGAGAGAGAGAGAGAGAGAGAAAGAGAGAGAGAGAGAGAGAAAAGACTCGACTCTTTTTCGGAACCGATTCCTTGTTAGAGAGAGAGAGAGAGAGAGAGAGAGAGAGAGAGAGAGAGAGAAGATTCGACTCTTTTTCGGAACCGACTCCTTAGTCGAGAGAGCGCGAAAGAGAGAGAGAGAGATAGAGATAGAGAACATTACGTACTTGTTTATTTCCGAGGCAGGAGATTAGGAAACCAGCTGTATTTGATGAGTTTGAGGGACACTGATGTAGAGATGGTGGTTTGGAAATGCTCAGGCTTCGGAGATAATTTGTTGGATCAGATGACGGTAAGGATTTTTGCTCTACACATGTAAACACAATAATGAGGAAGAAGAGTGTTTTGAGAAAATCGGTAAATGTTCAGTCGATGGTTAGAACAGAAAACGAGGGAAAAAGTACATGTTTAGATGCTGAAGAAGTTTCTGTGTAGGATATTTATTAATCCGGGAATGGTCTGGAGTAACCTCTGGTGACCAGAGACACGGGGCGGTTTGGTCAATGGTTAGTGACCAGGCGGGGGTGTGGGGGTGAGGAATAAACAGGGGGTTTGGGGGAGATAAGGCAGTGGGTAGATGATGAAGCGCTGGGATTGTGGAATAACGGGTTGGGGGTGTTGGGGTAGATGAGACACTGGGGCTGTGGAATAAATGGGGCGTTTGTGGTAGAATAATTGTTGGGGCTGTGGAATAAATCGAGGGTTTTGGGGTAGATGATGTACTTGGACTGTAGAATAAATCTGGGGTTTTGGGGTAGATGAGGTACTTGGACTGTAGAATAAATCTGGGGTTTTGGGGTAGATGAGGTACTTGGACTGTAGAATAGATCTGGGATTTTGGGGTAGATGAGGTACTTGGACTGTAGAATAGATCTGGGATTTTGGGGTAGATGAGGTACTTGGACTGTAGAATAGATCTGGGATTTTGGGGTAGATGAGGTACTTGGACTGTAGAATAGATCTGGGATTTTGGGGTAGATGAGGTACTTGGACTGTAGAATAGATCTGGGATTTTGGGGTAGATGAGGTACTTGGACTGTAGAATAGATCTGGGATTTTGGGGTAGATGAGGTACTTGGACTGTGGAATAAACACAGGTTTTGGGGTAGATGATGTACTTGGACTTTGGAATAAACACAGGTTTTGGGGTAGATGATGTACTTGGACTTTGGAATAAACACGGGTTTTGGGGTAGATGATGTACTTGGACTGTGGAATAAATCGGGGGTTTTGGGGTAGATGAGGTACTTGGACTGTGGAATAAACACAGGTTTTGGGGTAGATGATGTACTTGGACTTTGGAATAAACACGGGTTTTGGGGTAGATGAGGTACTTGGACTGTGGAATAAATCGGGGGTTTTGGGGTAGATGATGTACTTGGACTGTAGAATAAATCTGGGATTTTGGGGTAGATGATGTACTTGGACTTTGGAATAAACACAGGTTTTGGGGTAGATGATGTACTTGGACTTTGGAATAAACACAGGTTTTGGGGTAGATGAGGTACTTGGACTGTGGAATAAATCGGGGGTTTTGGGGTAGATGATGTACTTGGACTGTAGAATAAA
The DNA here is from genome assembly GCF_946808225.1 of Silurus aristotelis. Lineage (NCBI taxonomy): Eukaryota > Metazoa > Chordata > Actinopteri > Siluriformes > Siluridae > Silurus > Silurus aristotelis. Next base: position 6,261,499 of record NC_139596.1, read on the forward strand.
TCTGGGATTTTGGGGTAGATGATGTACTTGGACTTTGGAATAAACACAGGTTTTGGGGTAGATGATGTACTTGGACTTTGGAATAAACATGGGTTTTGGGGTAGATGAGGTACTTGGACTGTGGAATAAATCGGGGGTTTTGGGGTAGATGAGGTACTTGGACTGTGGAATAAATCGGGGGTTTTGTGGTAGAAAAGGTGTCGGAATTGTGTAAGATGGGGAAGATGGGGAGCTAGGGCTGTTTAATAAATGGGGGTTTTGGGATAGATTAGGTTCTGGGAGTGTTGAAAAAACGGGATTTGGGGTAGATGAAGTGCTTGGGCTGTTGAATAACGGGGTTGGGGTAGATAAGACGTTGAGGCCGTTGAGTAAGGTGGGGTTTGGGGTAGATAAGGCACTGGGGCAGTTGAATAACGGGGTTGGGGTAGATAAGACGTTGAGGCCGTTGAGTAAGGTGGGGTTTGGGGTAGATAAGGCACTGGGGCTGTTGAATAAGAGGAGGGGGGTTTTGGGGTAGATAAGGAGTTGAGGCTGTTGAAAATGGGGAGGGAGTTTTGAGGTAGATGAGGAGCAGGGGCTGTTGAATAGGGGGGGGTAGATGAGGTGCTGGGGCTGTTGAATAGGGGGGGGGTAGATGATGTTGAGGTGTTATTGCTTTGTTTTGGTTTTCTTTTCAAAGCCGATGCTCTGAGCTCGGTTTCATTTCCCGGCTCGGCGTTCCAGGAAGGTCACATGCTCGCTCGGGAATAATAATGGCTGCACAGGAACCGTCCCCTCCGTCTTCTCTGGAAGGCAACAAGCCGGGCTTCCCGAGGAAGATCCTGGCCAACAAGCTGGAGGAGAAGCATGTGTGTAACATCTGCCAGAAGATCTTGCGGAGGCCGTTTCAGGCGCAGTGCGGACACCGATTCTGCTCCTTCTGCTTCAACAAGACAGTGAGGTAGGTGAGCGCGCAGTCCTCCGGAGCAACATGCTAACGACCAGGCACAATCAGCTCACACCTACGAGCTCCAGCCCCCCCAATACACCGAGAATTTCGCCTGACACACACCAAATCACCTCAGTACACACGGCTGGGCCGCTGAGCCGCCGTTTCCCCTCAGGGCAGCGCCGGGAACATGCGCGTTATTGAGGCAAGGCGAACAAAAGAAAGGGCTCGGGGTTAGCTTCGTTAGCTCAACCGCCGTTACTGTTCCGTTCCATTCATTGTGCTGTGCTGTTGTTGCCAGGCACATTAGCTGTGTACTGACACCCGGACTAAGCCTTTATTCAGGCAGAAATGTGAAATAACACCACACTGGGCAGCGTTTCGTGTCTTCGGTAACACGTTTCTCATTGTTTTTCTTTCCAGTTCTGGTCCACAGAAATGCAGTGCCTGTATAAAAGAAGATATTTTTGAGGACCCAACGTCGATTCTGAAGCAGGGCTGTGTGAGTTTCACAACTCCCTCAGAGCTAACCATCATTATTAAACCCCTGCCTTTGAGTAATATTCATTTATTTTTATACACATCTATCTATCTATCTATCTATCTATCTATCTATCTATCTGTCTGTCTGTCTGTCTGTCTGTCTGTCTGTCTGTCTGGTTCATTCTGAAATAATTCTAATAATAATAATGAATATCTCCCCAAAAACTATTAATTACTATTAATATTCTACATAAACAGTCAACAATAAAAAAAAAAAAATATATATATATATATATATGTTGTTTTTTTAAATCAAAAGTTAATATTTTGTTTAGAAAAGTGCAAGAGTGAAGTCTGAATAAATATATATATATTTTTTATTTGAAAAATTATTAATAATTAATAATTACATACGTTTTATTGCACGTTGTAGTTGTTTGTCGATATGTAGAATGGTGGTTTATAATAATAATAATAATAATAATTCTAATAACAATAATCATCATCATTATTATTATTATAATTGGTGCTTGAAATTCACTAATCACAAAATCACCATTTGCTATAATTATTTTTATTATTGTTTTCAGGAAGACCATCAACAATTACTTATTGCCACTTATAAAATCTCAATAGCTGGCTTATTTCAGCCATTTATAATAATTTATAAAGGATATATATTTTATGGTTAAAATGTTTTGAAAGATAAATACATGTGTTTAAAATAATAAAAAAATTTTATAGTAATATTAAAATTTGAATTTTTAGTAGTATTATTGTTATTATACTGAGAACTGATGAACATGAGCTCTCAGCATGCGTGGGAAGAAATTCTTGAAAAAGCCTTGCAGGCGGCTCCCTCGTCACGCTGCTCACGCTGCTAAAATGCCAAGAATATAAACACGACTTGTTTCTTCAGCTTCTTTTTTGGAATTTTATCTCTTATTTGCCATGTTGGTAGTGTGAAACGTGTGTGTCCGTTCTGAGGAATGGAAGAAAAACCTGCTTACCCAAAATGTATTTCAGTGAGAGTCTAACAGCAGCTGATGAGGCAGTTAATGCAAGTGTTCGAGTGAAGGCAACGCAACAGTCCTTTTTGTATTTTTATTTCAAGACAATGCTTATAACGGAGATCCTGGTTTTGACCTGAAAAATATATCTGTTTTAAAGATATTGTCACAGAACATTCAAACAAAATTTCACTGGCACAGTGGTGGGAAGTTTAACGGTTCTTTATGTCTGGTGTTTACATCGGAGTATCCAGTAATCCAGTCATATATAATCATTACTCAGGATCAGATGTGTAGCTGTAATTTGAAGGACACATTAATCCTTAGTCAGAGTTTTTGGAAAATTCAAGTCTAAATCTGTGTGAGTCATCCTTTCTAAGATTTGTATTACTTAAAACAAGTAGTCTGAGAGTTGAGTAAAACAGTAAGAACAGCTTGTACCTGTCTAATCCTTAAAACGTTTTAAGGTACAGTGTGATGAACCATTTTAGCAGATCTTCACAAGATATCTCCTCTACAATACTGGAGAAATGAAACTTGGACATATTTAGACTAGTCAATGTGCAGCTTGTTTATCAGTACAGATTTACTGTCCTCTGAAAATAACTCCACATACGTAAATACACCCTAATTGATAACAGCTGCAACAGTTTGCTGAAGACAACTTGTTCAAGAGCATGAATTACTTGAACTATCTCCTGTGGTCTGATGAGTCTAAGATAAACTTGTTTGGCTCAGTTAGTGTCCAGCATGTGTGGAGATGCCCTGGTGAGGAGAATCAAAATATTGTCTTATCTGCAGTCGAGCATGGTGGTGGTAGCATCATGATCTGGGGCTGCATAAGTGCTGCTGGTACTGGAGAGCTGCAGTTCATTGAGGGAAACATGAATTCCAACAAATATCTATTAATCTAAGTAATAATTATTCTTTTTTTTGGGCTTTGATTTCCATTTATATGGATATACAGCATTAAAAGTATAACTAAACAGTACTACAGGATGAGTGAGGAGGTAAAACTGTAGGGAGTTAATGAGATTTCGCAATAACACGATGTCTGTAATATCCACAGGCTTTTCCGGACAATGCTGCTAAAAGAGAAGTCGAAGCCCTCGAAGCTGTTTGTATTAACGAAGGTTGCAGTTGGACTGGCACCATTAAAGAATATGAGGTGTGTGGAAATCATCCAGTCTATAAGAATTGGGAGATATTCATCAATCCGGTGTGTAAATGTAAACGAGAGAACGAGATGTTTGGGTCTAGCACAGTTTTAGACATTTTAAACTCCATTTGTGATCATGAGCGTGAGTTGCGTGAACACAAAGATATTTGAGATCGTCGTAAGAGTGACTCATCTTCGCAAGCCCTGAAACCCAAGACTTTTGGCAGAAAATGTTGAAACACCATATGCAATCAAAGCCAGACTGAAGAGTTTGGAAACATTCGAAGCATGTAAACATTCGAGTATGATGTAATCAGTTCAAACTGTCAAGCCACAGTGACCTCTGATGGGGTTTTTCCCAGACCCACAGAAATTCATTATTGCTGAATGAAACCTTGTTAAATATTGTAAACAAGAAGAGCTTTCAAAATTGGAATTGCAGTGGTCAGCACTTTTTCCCCAGTGACGTGGTTTGGAGGTCTGCCTTTCAGTAGACTTTCTTTAATACTTTATATAGTATCATTGAACAGATTCTTAAATCTTGACAAAAAAAATATCTTAAATTTAGCTAGAACATTATCCTGGACCATGGTGGTGAACAGTTATCAGTAAACAAGTTGGATTTCTGCTGTTGCTCTTTGGTGCAAGATGTTCTTCACAATGTTTCCATAATGATGCAACATTGTACTTGCTGTCCTTCTGACATCTTGGAAATGAGCTTAACATTTTCACAATAATTGGGTGGAAGGTTCGAATAAAAGTCATCCTCACTGTGTTCTTCTGGTTCTCATTTCTCCCACCAGGCCACACACGAGGGACAGTGTGATTTTATGATCATCCCGTGTCCTTCCTGCAAAGAGCTCTTGAGAGCCAATGAACTCGAGCGTCACAACGAGCGGGAATGCCCAGAGAGGACTCTAAATTGCAAATACTGCAAAGAACCCTTTCATTTTAAAAACATTAAGGTGAACCATCTCGTTTTCTATGGCATAAGTGTGAGCATGATTGCGGCACAAAGCCGAAATGTTGATGTGATGAGGGGAAAGAAAACATGCTGTGCCTTAATGTTTAGGCCCATGACGAGATTTGTCCAAAATACCCAATGATTTGTGAAGGCTGTGCAAAGAAGAAAATTCCCAGAGAGAAGGTGAATAAATATATTTATACAAATATTTATGTATTATGATTTAAATAAGGTTTACCTGCTGAACTGAAGTTCATGCCTTTTTTTCCTGTTTTTTTTTTTTTTTTTTTTTCTTTTGTCTAAGTATGTGGATCACATTAAGCTGTGTACCAAATTCCGCACCCCATGCAGATTTCACGTTGTCGGCTGCGACATGTCTGTGAGTACATTACACACTTTTCTGTCTTAAATTGCACACTGTGCCACACCTATTTGTGGTTAAGAGCAAAATCTGGTTTCTGTTTGGGAGGAGGGATGGCATGATTACTCTCCCCTGTCGAATCACTGTGACACGAATAATTCAAGGCCATCTGTGAGCTCCTGTATGTAAAAGAGGGCAAATAGCCCCCGCTTTCCTCGCTTTATGTGCACTGTGATGTAGAACGAGCTGATATGTTAGACTCGACCCTGGTTAGTTGCTGTATGGTGGCAACTGAATTGTGAAGTGGAAAATTTCCACCAATAGTTTTTTTTATATTAGATACTGGATTAAATAAAAATCACTCCATGTAAATTAAACATAAATGTAATTTCAATGCTCTGGCCTTGTGTAAAGACATGTTTTAAGCATGACTGGATTGATGTGAAATGCTAACGCTTAAACAAAAGATTTATTAACTGTAATTTATTAAATTAATTTTAATTAAACCGTACTTAATGCACTGTGAGCTAACGTGAATGAGACTGCATGCTATACCTCATGGGCCACTAGAGGCCGCTCTCATACTGTATACAAACATCATAGTCCATGGAGACTCCTGTCTGACCTCGTCCGTCAACCTGTCCATCACCACTGCAAACAAAAAAGGGCTCAGAGCCGATCCTTGATGCAGTCCAACCTTCACCTTGAACCAGTCTGTCGTTCCTACTGCACACTTCACTGCTGTCACACTGTCCTCATACATGTCCTGCACCTCCCTCACATACTTCTGACACACCTGACTTCCTCATACAATACCACAACTCCTCTCTCAGCACCCTGTCATACGCTTTCTCTAAATTCACAAACACACAATGCAGCTCCTTCTGACCTTCTCTATACTTCTCCATCAACAAAAAAAAATACCCAATATACTTATTGTGTGTTATTGCAGGCATCAGGTTTCTTTTCTTTTCTTTTTTTTATTTTTTTTTTATATCCTGTATATTTAAGTGTGTTTTTACCAAAGAAATCTTTGTATGAAAGTCCTAATTTGTTTTATTCTCCTTTACTTCCAGGTGGAGAAGGAAAAAATCCATGAGCACGAACGGGCGTGTTCGTACGAGCACCTAAATCTGCTGCTGCACTTTATAATGGGCATCAAGGTAAGCGTGGAAAGCCTGCAGCCACAGGGCCTGGAGATGGCTAGCCACAAGCTCGAGGAGCTGCAGCAGTCTCTGTGTGAGTTGGAAGTCAAGCTGGGCCAGCTGAGCGCTGGGGCTCCCGTGCAGGGGCCCTGCGTGCCGTGTGTGCCCACACCTAATCCTCCACCTCCTGCGCCCACCCTGGCCACCTCGTTTACCCCACTGCCCAGTGCCGTCGGTGCTGCCCTTGAGCTACAGCTGCACAGCGAGAAGACCAAGGTGGCCGAACTGAGCCGGCGCTGCCAAGAGCTCGAGCTGAAGGCCAGCACCTTCGAGAACATCGTGTGCGTGCTGAATCGCGAAATGGAGCGCTCTTCCACCACAATGGAGGCTTACAACCGCCAGCATCGCCTCGACCAGGACAAGATCGAGATCCTTAACAACAAGGTGATAAAACGCTTCGGAAAAAGAATGAACAACGACTGTAAGAGATGGTTTGTTTAATACTCAAAACTGCTCCCATGTAGGTTCGTCAGCTGGAGAGGACGGTGGGGCTGAGGGATCTCTCCATCGTGGAGATGGAGAGCAAGATGAGAGAAATGTCAGCTGCCACATACGAGGGTGTTTTCGTGTGGAAGATCTCAGACTTTGCCAAGAAGAGGCAAGACGCTGTAGCTGGACGGGCCCCAGCCATGTTCTCACCTGGTACGATGCAAGATTTTTATTTATTCATTTATTTTTTATGGTAAAACCTCCATTTAAATCTTAACTGTTCTGGTCAAACTGCCTGTAAAATGCATTGCTTTTTGTTTTGCAGCGTTTTATACAAGCAAGTATGGCTACAAGATGTGTTTGCGCATCTATCTGAACGGGGACGGAACAGGGCGCGGTACTCACTTGTCTCTGTTCTTCGTGGTGATGAGGGGACACAGTGATGCCTTGCTCAAGTGGCCTTTTAACCAGAAGGTATTTCTCATCAAACATTCGTCTGATTTGTGGCACCAATGTGAAAATGTGGGCAGAGTGAAGTTAATATTTGAGTTTTGTTCATGTCATAATGTACACTATATGGACAAATGTATTGGGACACCTGACCTTTCCTGCCACATGTGGTTCTTCCCCAAACGTCTACCACAAAGCTGGAAGCACACAGTTGTATAGGTTGTCTTGGGATGCGGCAAACTAAAAATGCGTTCACTTCACCTGTTCCAGCATGGCAATGCCCCTGTGCACAAAGTGAGCTCTATGAAGATATGGTTTGAAGAGGAAGATCTTAAGTGGCCTGCTATAGACCTCTGATCTCATCCCTACTGGACACCTTTTGGATGAATTGGAATGCTGACTTCACCCCAGGCCTCCTCACCCTACATTAGTACCTGACTTTACTAACACTCCTGCGGGTGATGAACACACATGTCCACAAGTACACTTAAAAATCTAGTGGAACATCTTCCCAGAAGAGTGGAGGAAAAGCGATACTCAAAAAGCACATACCAAACTTATGACTATGTGACTGCAAACTTTTGCCAATATAGTGTATGTTAAACTGCACACCACACACATCTCTTTTATGAATTTCCTGTAACAGCAAACCTCCACGTGGTTTACTCCTCACCGACACGCGACAACCAACTTTCTCTTTTAGTAATTAAGGAATTGCACACATTTTATTAGTTTATATATGGTTTAATGTTGTGTCATTGCTTATAATAGCTGTAAATGTAGCTATTCATTATATGCTTTTCTGCTAATTTCCTTGTCTTTACATTTAATTTATTGCCTGGTTGAATAGGTCTGTTTGATGGATTGCATTCTTTGTAACAAAACATGCACATCTTTGCATTATGTGACTGAAGATCTAAGAAAACTTGTCCACTTGCGTGCCCACAGGTCACCCTAATGCTTCTGGACCAGAATAACCGAGAGCACATCATAGACGCGTTTAGGCCCGACATCTCGTCCTCATCGTTCCAGAGACCCGTCAGCGACATGAACATCGCCAGTGGCTGCCCTCTCTTCTGCCCTCTCGCCAAGCTTGACTCCAAGAACTCCTACATCCGTGACGACACCATCTTCATCAAGGCCATCGTTGACCTCACTGGCCTTTAAGGCTGTAAGGCAGCTCTTTGCACTCCTCCAGCCTGCTGCATTTGGTTTTCAGTGCTGGACCAAGGCCTGAGACCTCTAGCAGATCTCCGACAGGGGCCTATGCACCCCTTGAATGACTCCCATTCCCAGGGCCGTGTTACTTTACATCGCTCTACATTAATGTCGCCAACCCAAATTGTGCCTGGAGTTTGTGCAGTTTTGCTGTAATATAGTCAGAAAGTTCACTCCTTCTTCCCCGTAGCGGGAATAGCTGTCAGCAGTGATTGTAATGTAACTCTTGGTGCCCGTTGTGGCACTTCTGCCTTTTCTAGAGATTAAGAGAGGACTTTAACTCACAGGATAGGAGTCATTTCACCTTCAGAAGCTTTGCTTGTGCTGTGGCCAGTGTTTGGGGCTTGGCTTTCACATTTCGGTGTTTGAACGAATCGCGTGTTTCTTTTGCATAGACAGACGTGGAGTTTTAATAACAATGAATGATGCTAACGAATTCTTTTGCTCCTATATAATTCCTAAATCTCGCTTAATCTAATATCGAAATCTGCTCTGAGTGTATGCATCTCTCCTCTGTGTATGTAGTGGTGAACATTGCTCGAATTCCATGGAGTCCTGAAAGCGCAACATTTGGGTTTTCTTTTTTTTTTTTTTTTTTTTTTCGACCCTGCTTGTGTTTTGAGGTATGTGTATGTGCAGGTCTCCGTTTCCTTCCTTAACCATTTTTGGTGTTCTTTGCTGTATTAGTTTGCATGTTGGATCTGTGGAAGATACATTCAAGTTAGCAAAAGAGCAGGTTTGCACCTAGAACCTGAGAAGCGAAGGCAGTTTCATCGTAACTCCCCGTCAGTGAAAAATAACAACACACTGGTGTTAGTTTAAGCTCTCGAATTTTTTGCCTCTCATGCCTCAGTGTAGCCCACCATTTCACTCTAAGCAGATAGGACCATCATAGCCATGGCATCTGGGATTTACGTGAACAACCAAACTGGCAGCTTTTAGCCTAATCTGAGTGGAGACGTAGACTAGGACAGAAACTCGTGCTTTCTTGTGGCGTGAAAGGGCTGGTGTTGAATTGTACTTTGGTGTTTTCTCGTTCTGAGTGTTCTCTTGATGTTGTGCTGCTTTGGGCAAAAGTGATTAACGGCCCTCCAACTATAACGTACTCTGTTAACTAGAATTAGGCAAAAAGGACTATTCTTTAGTCACTCCTGTTTTGTCGATATACTATAAAGGTTCTTCTTGGGTTTTACACTTTGTGAACGTACTAGAAACGTGGTTGTTCAAGGAGCTACGTGTCGTGTAAGTGGTAATCATAAATTGTTTCAAACGATTGCAAGCATTAAACAAAAAGTCACTAATTTACATTCCTTACCATAGCTCCTGTTGTCCCAGACAACTTTGTGAAATTTGTACAAAAAAAAAAAAAAAGTTTTTTTTTGCTCTAAACTTTGGTTCGTCATTAAACGCAACAGCGCACAAACAGGACGAAAAAAATCGGCTCAAATATTCGCACATTTGTACTGTTTATGACCGGGGGCTAACTCTGGAAATAAAGGACTACTAATTCTAAATCAGTCATTTCCAACTGCTAATCCTACCTGTAGCACCTTTAAGCCATTTTTAGATCGGATAGGTTCCATAAAATATAGCCCGACCTCGTTTTCTACACATGATCACCTCAAGAAAACTGGTAGTGTTTATTTATTTATTATAATTTTTTTTTTTTTTGTAAAGAACCACAGAGAGCATCGCCACACCTATACAGTGCATGACTCTTCCATTCTAAGGGCTTACAGCATACAGTACGTCTTCCATACGAGGTTTCCGCTCTGATCCTTTTTCGTAGAGGGAGTCTGAGATGCTTGTCTTTTTTATTTTTTCCCCCGGGGGGGGACAACAAAAAAAAAAAAAAGATGCCTTCATGCTACCCAAACACCTAAACCCAGCCTATTTTCAAACCAGTTCCGACAGACATTGAAACCTCTCTGTGCATGAGAATGTTTCAATAAAGAAGAAGAAGGAAAAAAAAAAGAAAAACAAACACACATATTGTAAAGTATTGGTTTACTTTGTAGACCAACATTTTATTTGTATTGCTTTCACTTTATTATCTGTTGAAATGCGGTATATGATGGTTATAAATGTGAATGTGTTATATTGCTTATTTAAGTATAAATAGATATACTATTATACGGTGCACACAGTTGTCGGACTGTACGCTGTGCATATAATGAATATTAATCATATATCTAATATAGATTCTATTAAGTAATAATATATGTACTATTTCCTGTTGGGATGGTTTAAAAATGTGTTCGGGCGCTTTTCTTTTTTTTTTTTTTATGGGCTTTAGCAAGTTCTCCACTTTGTGTCATCCTATGAGGAAACAAGTTGTTTTTTGAAGAGATCTGCAATTCTTTTTTTCTCACTGCGATCTTAATTTGGCAGTCTGTGTTTTCTCAAGCTTGCTCGGTCTTTGCCCCAGTGACATTTCAGTGCTTTTTTTTTTTTTAAATAAATTGTAAATAGGTGACGTGCCTCTGTAGTATAGCTCATACGATGCATCCTCTCTCTACACGCCAGCTTAAGCAACCACTGCATGCTGCAGATGTGCTGTATCGTGAATAACGTTAAAGCTTTCCGTTCTTTAAACGAATTGCGTATATTTCACTAAAACACTTTGCCTTTTCAACTGACATTACATTATTAGTTGTAATGCATACATTACAGTTTAGCTTGTGCAATTATACAAGTGACCTTCCTATTGTTTGAGTGAAGTCTAGCAGGCTGGTGGGTTGGAGTTTTTTTTTCCACGCTAGACACTACATTTGCTACATTTGCAGGAGTTCGCCTGCAGCCGTTTAAATGTAAAGAACTCATGCGCTATACTGAAGTGACGGTATTTTCTTATGTTTTTACATTTGAATCAAAGCTGAAGTTGTTTCTTAGATTACTGATCGACTACTTGTAATTTGTGTACACTTAATAAAATTGTGTTGCCAGTTTATATCCTTGTAAGACGTCGGTCTTGCAGTGCCATAACCTTTCTAATGCAGTTTACTTTGGAAAATTTGTGAAGACCTGCGACTAGCAGTGATTTGTAAAGGTCCCGTGATTCTTTTTCCCCCTTTCCTGGTCTTACCCTCTTGACATCTTCAATAAATGCTTTTCTGACCTCACAGTGATGAAAGTGTGCTGCTTTCTTTTTGTCCAGTCTCCACATGATGGCAGTAGTGTGATGTGGGAGGGTGCAAGCTCACCTGGTATCTGTTCTCCACTCCAGTGCTGATGTTGGAGACAGTAACTAACACACACACACACACACACACACACACACACACACACACACACACACACACACACACACACACACACACACACACACACACACACACACACACACACACACACACAGCTTGAAAGAAAACCAAAGGAAGTTCCGTAAAATGGCAAATGCTGGGCTGATGGCTTTCACAGAGTCTACTCAAGCATGCTCAATTTACTTCATCCAGCTCAGCTTTTTTCTTCTCTCAAGGTCCTGCTTGCGATCAAACGGTTGCATATTTTAATCGAAATTGATGCCTAATTTCTCATCAAAGGCTCTGCAAGAGAGTTTAAAAACATTGTCAAAAAATGGATGACTTCATGAGAAAGACTGTCATGTTATAGCATGTCATAACATAGTCATGTTATTCTGTTAAAATCTAATTAATGCACCCGTGTCCACTTAATGACCTAGTGCCTCTTATATACAGTTACTTAAGTTCTCACCTGTATCTCCAGCCATCATGTATGTTAATCATCATCATCTTTCGTCTGCTCCCATTAGGGATCGCAACAGCAGATCATCCGTCTCTAAACTACAACGGTCCTCTACATCTGCCTCTTTTAAATTAACTACCTGCATGTCTTCTCTCACCAAATCCATAAACCTCCTCCTTGGTCTTCCTCATTTCCTCCTTTCTGGCAGCTCCATCCTCAGCATTGTTCTACCTATATACCACATGACCAAAACATCTCAATCTCGCCTTCATCGCCTTGTCTCCAAAATGTCCTACATGCACTGTCCCTCTAATAAACTCATTTCTAATCATGTCCATCGTTGTTACTCCCAATGAAAATCTCAGCATCTTCAGCTCTGCTACCTCCAGCTCCACCTCCTGTCGTTTACTCAATGCCACTGTCTCATTTTTATTTGTATAGCACTTTTAACAATGAACATTGTCTCAAAGCAGCTTTACACAGATAATGTAGTGATACAAATGAATAAGATGTTCTTTGTAAGTGTAAGTTTGTAACTGATGAACGAGCCGGTGGCGTCTGTGGCAAGGAAAAACTCCCCGAGATGGCATAAGAAAGAAACCTTGAGAGGAAACCTATCCTCACCTGGGTTGCACTGAATGTCTATTTATTACAGATAAACGATGTTGCGGGGTTCAGTGATGGTGATCAGAAGCAAACTGTAGTCAATGTAGACTGTTGACATTAACTACAGTCCAAATCCATTCTCAAATCCATTCTCAAAGCTCCAGTTCTTACTCCGGAATATAATGGAACCACCCAAGGCGTTGATGAGAAACCGTCCCAAGCTGCACAGAGTGGCCTCCAATCATAGAGGACACTATCCAGAGGCAGGCCTCGACGAAGTTGGAAGATACACGGAGGGAAGAGGGGCAGAAACAGTGTTCACTGGAACCTTAGGAGCATGTTTAACTCGATCGAGAGAGAGAGCGGTGACAGGAAGAGAAGGATATGTATTATTATTTTCCTTATTGTTGTAAAGTTCAGGAAAGTTCAGGAAACTGCAGTTGGGGACTTTGGCAAGACTCGCTATGGCAGCATAACTAAAAAAGGAGAACCAGAAGGACACACAGACATGAGGGATCTCTGGGATAAGAGACGACCCACCACACCACAAAACCTGAGTGAACGTGTGAATGTGAGGGGACGACAGCATACAAGTATCCCAGTTCACCAAACACTCTATATCCATGTTCCCTCCAGATCTGCTCCTTTACCTAAGAAAAATGTACTGATAAAAGACTAAAATATTTTTTCAGCCTCGACTTGAACATTGAGACTGTGTTTGAGTCCCGAACACTAATTGGAAGGTTGTTCCATAACTGTGGGGAAACATCTGCTGTTGTCTTTATTATTTGAGGTACCAACAAATAGCCTGCACCTTTTCATCTAAGTAAGCATGGAGGATCATACTGATACAGAAGTTCATTTAGATACTGTGGCATGAGACCATTAAGTGCTTTATACGTCAGTAGTAGTATTTTATAATCAATATGAGATTTGATTGGGAGCCAGTGTAGACTGATTAAAACAGGGGTGATGTGAGTATATTTTCTAGATCTAGTAAGGACCCTTGCTGCTGCATTCTGAACTAACTGAAGCTTATTTATGCACTTACTCGCACACCCAGGCAGTAAAGCGTTATAGTAGTCTAATCTAGATGTAACCAAAGCATGAACTAGTTTTTCTGCATCCTGTAACGTCATCATATTTCTTATTTTAGCAATATTTCTAAGGTGAAAGAAGGCGATCGTGGTAATATTATTCACCTGAGCCTCAAAGAAAAGACTAGGGTCAGTAATCACACCAAGGTCTTTGACTGCTGTATACACTGAGATAGAAACACCATCCAGAGATTTTAACCTCATTAATACACCTTAATGTGCAGTTCTCGGATTCTCACCTGACTGCACTCTTGTAAACAGTGTATCATAGGTTTTATAAATAATAATTTTACCCTCTTTCTCATTGTGCTCTTAAAATTGAACATAGGCTTCTTCTTCCAGGCTTAATATTCTTATACATATTGTTGCATAAACTGTCTGCTGTACCATTACAAATTACATTCAGGGTTAATAAAGATCTCTTTGTCTGTCTATCTCTCTGTCTGTCTGTCTAAGTGTCCATACACTCATCCCTTCATCTATCCATTTAAACCATAATAAATCTCATTTAAACATAATTTCAAGGAATTTTAATTCTTCGCCCTCATTGTTTTTTTTTTGCAAATCTTTGTGACTAAACGTCAGTCAAATAATGGTTTTATTATTGCTTCAGTCCACCTATTTATTTTCTCACTGAATTATGCACCACCTCTATTGACATACAGCATTTGGCCGACACACTTATCCAGAGCAACTTACATTTATCTCATTTAAACACCTGAGCAGGTGAGTTTTAAAGGCCTTATTCAAGTAATGGCAGCTTAGTGGTATAGTGTGAGATTTAAAAACAGCATGTTGTTGAGTCAGTTGCTGACTGTCCTTATAATTCAAAAAGCAGTTTTGAGAAAACAAAAAACTTTTTCTTTCTCCAGTCAAGGGAAACATAGAGGTTTTTTTTTTTTATCCGCACACTGGCAGATAAAATCCCTTTGAAAAATTGTAAATTTTAAACTAATTCTTAGATCATTATTATTATTATTATTATTATTATTATTATTATTATTATTATTATATTGTTTTTTTTGGCCAGACCTATTCGTTATTAAAAGCAATCGAGCAACCATGCATGGCACAACTTTAAAGACATTAATTTAGTTAATCGGGTCACCCAATCTGTGAGATCTCCACTCAAGTTTCCATCTGATAAAAAAAATAGATGAATAACCTATTTTCATGAGAGCAGAATAAACAGCAGCTTTCTAAATAGGAAATTCAACATCCACCTTTGCCTACTTTAGTTCCCAAAACATTGGTAACGTGCCTGACATCACCTAAGAGAAAACCGAGACGAAATGTCAGCCAAAGTACAGCAATGATGTAATTTCCCAAAGTACACTTAAAAACTTTTTAAAGACTCATTAATTATACACTAGTTAATTGAAAACCAGATACCACACATGTCTAAAATAAAGCGGGTCTTTGTCTCATTTCAGACATATGCATTTATCCCCTGGGGATACTGCTGAGAGGTTTTAGGAAATGGTGGTACCTTACAAAGTTTGACAAGCTTAGGTAGCAGTTTTAAAAGGTGAGAGGTGAAACTTTACCAGGGCTTCCTCACCCCTCACTTTTTATTGAAATGTTACTTCATTTGTCAGCTTCTAAAAGTCTTTGAATAAGGTTGAATGTATATGAAGGTCGATTTTAGTTAAGTATAATCAGTTTCTGGTGAGACGTAAGATCCATCGAATTTCACCAAAGGCATTGATATAATAAGTGTTGTTTGGAAAGATGCTATTTATATCCAAATTTGGCTTCAAACACAAGCTGTGAGACTGAGTCATATGGTAGATAACCTCCACAGCAGGAGGGCTTTCGTATTCATATGAAGCTGGCTTATGGTGAATGCCTTTTTTTTCCCCCTTTGGGGCAAATTGACAGCGCTGTATCAGAGTGCACAGACAGCGTCTAATCTATTGATTAACATGGGAACAATCCTTCTATCACACTTTCGGTGTGTGTACAACAAAGTGTGTTAGTCGATAATTGGGGCTTATTGATGAAACATGCACTCATTCATTATAAAAGACTTGTGTTTAACCTCCTCTACTGAAGAAAATACTGCTTCATATTTTCGAGAAAATGTTCATATTAATAGCCTCAAAAAGGAAGGATACTATTAAGCATAGAGGCAGTTACTTGTCACATATGCATACATACATACATACATACATACATACATACATACATACACAAAAGTTCTTTCTTTGCATGTCCCAGCTTGTTTGGAAGTTGGGGTCAATGCAGAGGGTCAGCCATGAGACATCCCTGGAGCTGCTCAAGGGTACTGAAGTGGTAGTTTGACAGGGCTTCAAGCCCCAGCCTTCTGATCAGTAACCCAGAGACTTAAACATTGACCTACCACTTCCCTTGAGCTACAAATGCTTAATACAGCAATGGAAACTGTTTATGTCAAGAGAAGAGGCCAGCCTTTAGTCTTCTTTTTAAGACATTAAGGGGAACTTCTAGAGTCTGCATGTCATTACAGAGAAGAGTCTCTTTCTTGCAGATGGTACAGAGAATGGTTTTCTAATTGACATCAGGTAGCTGGTCTGTTTTTTGCCTTTGCATGTGAGCATGAGTGTTTCAATTTTAAACACGGGTAGCTCCAGGAAGCTCCAGGAAGCAACGGGTGACGTGGGAGAGCTAGGTTAGATCGAAAACAAGTCATGCAGCTGCATTCTGTATCAGTTCCATGGGTGGAATGGTACGCGGGGGAGTATGGGATGACCTTCCAGGAAAGAGTTTCTGTGGCCCAGTGTTAAGATGATAAGGGACTAGACAAGCACCTGAGAGGCCTACATGGAGAGAAATGTCCCGAACCTCTTAGCGTCGTAAAGGAGAAGTCAAAATTGCAATATGAGGAATGAAGAATAGAGGGTGTCCAGATATAAACCAAGGTTGCATGCAGTAAAGGACAGTGCAATCCCAGAAACCTCTTGGGATGGACAGACGTGTCTTATGATTGACCATGGTGTAGGCTGCTGAGAGGTCAAGAAAGCAACCAATGATAGATTGGCTGATATAGTGGTCTGAAACTTCTCTGTAACAGTTACAAGGACTGTATCTGTGGAGTGTGTTGCTGGGTTAGGTTTGTGATAGAGGGATGTGATTGCTCAAAAAAAAATCTTAGAAGCTGATGAGAAAATAATAAGATAAAGGAAGAGGGATAAAAAGATAGTTTTATTGAAACTCCATCAGCAGTGAGGAGCTTTTAAAGATTAAATGCAGATCTTTCCAACTTTCTCATATATAAAGATGTGATGGTTTGGAGTTGCATTAGAGCAGAATGTCTGTATAAGTTTTACCAGTTGCTGTTGGTACTGTATGTCGAGAAGCAAAGAGGGAGGGGTAGGGACACTTTCTTGGTCTGAATGATAGAGGGCAGAGTAGGTCAGTGAATGAAGAATGTGAAGAAGGTACTGGAAGTTGATGCTGGTTCTAGAGAGGAAAGGGAATCAGGAAATAGTAGAGTTATTAGGATATTGGAAGCTACAGAGGAAGGAGAGTTGGAATGGGTGCTGCAAAACAAATTCAGATTGTTTCCTCACTTGTGTGTCACAGGAGGGCAGTTGTTGAAAGTCAGGTCAAAAGAATGCAAGAGCAGTAAGAGGCAGGAGCTTGAAGTCCATAAGAAAAGTGAAATGGGTCCTGGCAGAAGACAGGAAGACATTCCGAGTCACCCATAGCTCTAGAATGGCCCAGGCCCCACGGTCAGTAGTTGTTTGTCAATCATTTGGAAGGGGGGCATTTAAAATAACAATGGTAATTGGTAAATGGTAAGTAATACCAAAGCATAGTTTTGCTGAAATAAGCCATATTACCAGTTATCTAGCACTGTATTCCCAACTACATTATGAAAATCAGTTCCATTTAACTTGGTGCATATATATCATAAAAGCATTTATGTAATATGATGACCAACTAAAAAGGAACTTACAAGGAAATATTTTGTTATTATTATTTTCCCATCATCAAATTCAGCCTTTACATACAAAAAAACAGAAATTTGGATCAAATTTGTTTCTACCTTATGTAAAACCATTACTCAACTTTCTTAATATAAAACGTAATACTAACTCATCTCCCACTGAAAATGGACATCCTCACTCCATCTCTACCTCCACTCCCTAGAGAGAAACAGTCATAAAACTCATTTCTCTCCTCATTCTCCTGCAGTCTGATCTCATTTTAGGCCAAGGGTTTCCTGGAGGCTTTCATCCACTCATCATGTTTCCCCATTTCCCATAAGTCCCTCAGCCCTGAGGATGGCTGCTGAACCTCAGCTCTGGTTCTCTGTAAATAAACAACTTTGGATCCCTTGGCAACGCAACACAGTTGATTTATGGTGGTACTTTCCACAGGTGAAGATTTGCTCTGCCTGACTTAAAAAAAAACTCTTTGTCCTCTATGTTTAATTAAACTTAGCATCAGATTGTGTGTGTGTGTGTTTTTGTTTGTCTGAATGTGTGTATGTTTGGGTTTAAAACCTTTCTCCCTCTTGCATCACAGAGGGTGGGCCAAAATCTCTGGCCCAAAATCTCCTTCTGTCTTGCACTTTCTGCTTTATCTAACTCAGTGTTGAGATGCATGTAAAAATGTTTCTCTCCCTTGCGTCATTGTGGCAGGAGCCTGCTGGTAAGTGTGCTTAGTTTATGGCTCCTGGTGAGAGATGTTTGAGCACCGTGTTAGAGGAAGGTGGTTTTAGGCCAAATGGATCTACCTGCTGAGAGCTGGTACTCAAAGCGAAAGGTGTCGTGCTGAGAGAGACTAAACTCTTTATTCCTTGTCTTTTTCCATGCCTTTGATCATAGTTTTTAATGTGTTTGTGACTGGAAGCTCACATGTGCTCGGTGAAAACCTTGCCCATCCTGCCTTTTCTGTTCTTAGTGGCCTATTGGCTAATTTAAAGCCAATGTAACTTCTTAGTCATTTAGACCCATTTAGCCATTACATTATGTTCTAGACCTGATATTTTTGGTATTTGTGTACATCTATTAATAACTGGACTTTCAGTTTTGTTATGTTTATTGCAGTTTTCTCCAAGAAAAAGCACTTAAAAGGGAATCAATCAAAAAAGAAATATGAGGTATAAATAAGAGTACGTTAACATAGCCTTGAGGCACTTTTGTGGGAACATACACTGAACCTGAAATGACATTGTTTACTGCAATGAGAAGCCTGGTCTGCAGCAATTAAGGTAAATTTATAGAGGTATTTATAAAAAATGCTCACTCCACAGGAGAGGTGTAGGATGTTCACTCTATATCTGCTGAGCAATTCGATGTGTTGCACACAAGCTTAATGTCTACACTAAGTGACAGTAATGGCACTGAGCATGCAGAGGTCAGTGGTTCAGCAGTAAATACAAGGTAATAACTCTTGCATGCAGGAGAGCTATGTTTATGTTGTACCAAGCTCTGGCTAACTTTATAAGAGTGACAAAAAAAGGCATAACGCTGCCAGCAACAGGAAATGAACGTATTTTAGAATTGTTGGGGCTAGGGTCGCGCGACAATCATGGGCCTGGGATTTTCTCCATTAATACCACAATTAACTGCATTGACAGGCTTTCAGACCAGATGAAGTCAGTTTTGCAGTCAATTTGTGCAAGAATGTACTGCAAATTCTTGTTTATATGTTTATTATTTTAAGAATTCTAGGCTTTTAAGATGTCGTGTCACCATCTTTATTGCCAACTTTAACTTATAATTGTCAATTGAGGCACTATTTGGATAATAAATATTTGGTAAATTGTTATTTCAACTGTCACAGCTACAGTTAATTGGAGTAAATATGATTTAACAAATACATTTTAATAATGATATAAGTACATATATGTTTTTATTTTCAGTGAGGGTATTTACACACAAATCAGGTTAACAGTGTGGGAATTACAGCACTACATACACAAATCCAAACTGACTCCCTTTCAATGGAAAAGAAAATTGGATTACATTGATTGCAAATTCTTTGCAGTCAATGACTCATTGACATCTGGAACTCATAGACATTACCTAGATGCTGGGTTTTTTTCCTGCTAATGCTCTGCTAGGCCTCTGCAGCTGTCTTCAGCTCATGTCTGTTCTTAGTGCATGTTGTCTTCAGTTCTGGTTTGAAGTGAAACATATATTTCTTATTTAAATGTCACATTCAAAATTCTGTCTCTATCAGTGTCCAAATACTTTTGGAACTGTACGTATACACGCACCATGCAACTGAAAATTATTTGAAATAAATCACCTGATCTTTTTCTAGTCTTCAGTTTTCAGACAATTCTAGTTCCTCTGTGTTCTCTTATCAGCAAGGCATTTCAGTTAAAGGACCATCTGCTCACAGACTTCTTGTTTGTTTGCTTTTCGAACTGTTCTGTGTAAG
The DNA here is from genome assembly GCF_946808225.1 of Silurus aristotelis. Taxonomy (NCBI): domain Eukaryota; kingdom Metazoa; phylum Chordata; class Actinopteri; order Siluriformes; family Siluridae; genus Silurus; species Silurus aristotelis. The sequence goes on from NC_139596.1 coordinate 6,281,492, forward strand.
CTCTAGAAACTGTTGTATGTGAAAATCAGAGGAGAACAGCAGATTATGAATTATTCAAACCAGACAAACTAGTAGCAACAGCTACTGTACTGTATACCATATTCTGTATTCCATATATATATATATATATATATATATATATATATATATATATATATATATATATATATATATATATATATATATATATATATTTATATTATTTTATTTATTTATTTTTTTTTTTATGTAAAATATTAATATCACCTTAAGATCTTGACCTGTATCTCAAAGACTACACTATGAACCTTATGGTTGACTGATGTGAGGTGTATGTGTCTCTATTAGAGAAGGCAGTGTGTGTAAGTCTTCCTCTTCTTCTTCTTCTTCTTCTTCTTCTACTTCTTCTTCTTCTTCTTCTTCTTCTTCTTTCGGCTTCTCCCATTAGGGGTCGCCACCTTCTCCATACCCCCCTGTCCTCTACATCTGCCTCTTTCACACCAACTACCTGCATGTCTTCCTTCACCACATCCATAAACCTCCTCCTTGATCTTCCTCTTTTCCTCCTTCCTAGTGGCTCCATCCTCAGCATTTTTCTACTGATATACCCCATGTCTTTCCTCTGCACATGTCCAAACCATCTCAATCTCGCCTCCCTCACCTCAGAAAGAAATGTATAAATAGTGAAGAACACCTTTGGCACGTTTTATAAGCGGCGTTGCAAAGTATTTCTGCTGAATGTTTGGAGAAACGAACTGTCCGGATGCCAAGAGCGTGTAAAGCTGTTATTCATGCTTAGGGGATATAGTTTAATAAAAATAAAGTAACATCTGTACATTTCTGTAATTGTTTGGTCAATGTGTCTCCCAAAAACCAATGACTAGGTGTTTCCAAACCTTTCACAGGCACAGTATGTTTTGTGCTGATCAGGAGTTTTTCAGATCAACCAAAACGTCATGGCAAATGTCTTACTTCTTACTTTTTCTCTCTAAAACTGTTCTTCGGTTTGGATCTGCATTTTCAAAGTTTTAGAATTGGATTTCTTTTGGTAGATACCCTGTAACATGCATACGTTTGCATTTAGTTGTATTAAATATGTTAAAATAATAAAAATAAATGCAATAGACTAAATGCTGGTCATCTAGCCTGATTGTGCTCAAGGAAAACACATAAGTTACAAGTCATGGTTTCTCAGTTTGTCTTGCATCAGCTTCCATAAAATCTGTAATTAGTGTAGGAGGCTGGCTTTAAAGGAAAAAATACAACTTTTTCATGTGGCATCCCTCAAAATCCATCACATTCCACTGCTCTGATTTCATTTCTATGGTCAGTCACAACCAGGTCCCAAGGCCTCTCTTGTGGTCTATTTGGAGACGTGGTGAGACACAACCCACTGGCATTGATGAAGTGTATTAAACAGCAGCCTCCGCTGAATAATCACACTCGGCAAATCAGTTACATCACGGCTGGCTTTGTGGTGAAACCTCACTGATTAACAGAAGACTTTGTAATCTGGTCACATTATTTATCAAAAGCAAACAAAGCAGTGAGAGTAGACATGCTGAACACTGATGATCAAATATGATTAGATATGACACAACTAGTTTGACACATAGTTACTAGCAAACTAGTATCAGATTAAAGTGAAATTTAAACATGCTCATAATAATAAAGAGATGCAGTAGATTTTTGCATTACTGTATATCATATACACTTATAGTACCGTGAGCGATCATGAGAGATTTGGCTTTTACTGGATTATATTACATCTGTTCCTGTAAGAATCATTAAGAAGCATTGCGTCTTGGATCTTCTGAAAGTAACATTGCCTGCATTTTCTGCTGTCTCATGTGGGCTCACGTTTATAGATCCACATGTTCCATTAAACCAAGCTCCCACAGAATGAGCCTAACTGGAAAAGGGTGGAAAAAATGTTAAACATAGGAACTAACAGCATGGTTTGAACTTTTAAGTGAGTCACACAAGCCTAACGAGTGGAATGTCTCTACTTTTGACTACAGCTTGGCTTTGCTACGAATGTCGTTTTGTGAAAGGTTATAGTGAAAAAATATATTTCTACCAATGGGATTGAGTTCAAATCCCAGCACCACCAAGCTGCCACTGCTTGGCCCTTGAGCAAGGCCCTTAACCCTCAATTGCTCCGCTGTATAACTAAAAAAATTGTAAGTCAACCTGGATAAGAGCATCTGCCAAATGCCATTAATGTAAATGTAAATCTTAAACATGGTTACATAATTCCTTACTAATATACAAATCCCAGGACAATACAAAGGTTTGCTTTAGCAACTATGACAAAACATGGGATGCATAAGCATGTCGTAATTTTCAAAAATCACTGCAACAATCTAAATGAATAAATGGAAAACTCGAAAAAGATTTATTTAATGGACATAATACAAATAATACAAATGCAAGGCTAATTGTATAAATGTGTTCAATAATATTTTTTGGCACCATAAAACTTTTTTTATTGCTGAAATTTCCACTGAGGAACTTGGGGCACAGAGGTTTGGATAAGACAAATTTAATTTACGAATTATAAGAACTAAATATTAAATATAATAACTTATATTATATTATATTATATAATAATGGTAGGCTGTGGTTTCACCAATATAGCTAAACAAACCCACTTCTTAATGGCTCCTTTGGCTATGCCTTATGGAACAAACTGAAGAACCTTCATGAGCCTTCTACAGCATGCAATAAATGTGATAAATTAGAAGTTAGCTGCATTTCTGTAGCACAGTTCAAAAAGGTCAGAGAAAAATTACCTTACATATAAATTGGTACTAAATTAGAAACATGAGGTGAGGTGGGAGAACTCACCCCACATGGAACACCAGTCTATTGCAGGAAACTGGCAAACTTGAAGAAAATAGGGAACCCACATAGAGAGTTGGAGAACTCTTTACAGACTGTAACCCATGCTCTGGATCTCAGGATTAAACCTTAGACCCTCAGGCTGTAAGGCAGCAACGCTACCTGCTGTGCCACACTGCCACTTATTAATAAAACATCTGGCTTCTTCCAGTGTGTGACCAGACCTCACTGACACCGGTGATTTGATTACACTTCAAAGCACGCAGAACTGTTTTTTTATATTTCCATGGTTTTGAGTCAGACAGCACTGACTTTATGACTCATTACACAAAAGAAAGAGATACCTAGCTTCTTCCAGGAAGGAACATTTATCTAAACTAGTCTAGAATAGTGCTAAGTACAAAATCTGCATGTGTTTATAGTAATTCCATCAAATGGAATGGAAAAGATCATTTTTGACATTTACTCCCATCTGATGTTACCTCCAGTGGGATGAGCCAAACACTACAATAAATTACATGTAATATGCACAAGGAAAGGCATAATTTGAGAGGGGAAAAAAAACATAGCATGGTTACATGGTGAAAAGTCAAATAGGACAGTGGTGTATTTGAAGCCGTCGTTAAGGATGTGTGGCTTGGACAGTTGCAAGAAAATTATCTAGGGGTCTTGCCTCTGTGAAAGAATCTTAGACAGTGCATTTGTGAAGTAGATTTCACTTCTTTATATGCAATAATGATTTACATGGGTTTTAGGTGTATTTCTTTAGATTCAACCCTAAAATTGGTGTGGCCCAAAGTGAAACCCAGAGGTAGAAATGCCAGCATTGTCTGTGAACTCAAATTGGCTTCAGCAACAGATGTAGGTGGGACTGCTTTCTTTCATTCTATTCTCATATACATTAGTAGCCTTACTACTACTGTAACACTGACCATGCAATTTAAGTAAACGTAAAGTAAGTAAATACATCACACATACATCTAAGTAAATAAATCATGCAGCACCTCAAGGTCAACTATTGTTTGTTCTGCATGTGAAGTAGATTTGTGATTGCATGTAAAGTAGAAGAAGCCCTTTGTCACACATACAGTGTGGCACAATACAATTAATTATATATCATTTATTTTATAATTTAAAATTCTAATTATGTAGAAAAATGATTTTTATAATATAAAGTAAAAGAAGCCCCTTTGACACATATACAGTATTGCACAGTACCTTTTATTTATAATTTTTTACCTATCCGAGCTTGGGGTCAGAGCACAGGGTCAGCTGGAATACAGCACCCCTTGAGAAAAGAAGGTTAAGGGTCTTTCTGGCAGTTTTAGTTAATATTATTTTCTCACACAGATCATTCATTGTTTATTCCTTTTTTTCTTTTCATACACTGCACAGTTTAACATGTCTATTTCATATTTCATAAAGTTTCATATTATTTACATAATTAGATCCTGAACAAATGTATAATCCATTGAAAAAGATAAAGACGTGTTTTTTTTATAATTCAATCTATAATCTTGTTGAACCCAAGAATGTTTTACCTTTTGAAAACGTAAAACTCATTTAGGAAGCTAAAATCCATAGATAAGATTTTACATAGATAGAATTTTTATTTTTGGCATATATTATCTAATTGTTTTTGGGTTAAGCGAATAATCTTTTGAACTTACTGTGTTCCTAAAATAGTTCAACTCTCTCCCAGCTTTCACTTAACCATCTAAGCGGTGCCTTGAAGAGATAAGAACTTAAATGTTTAAAGGGTATCAGATAACCCACACGTTTCTAAAAGCACTTCACATGATACATAGAGATTCATGACTGATTAACAACCAACCTGAAAAACGTTCTGCTGCACAAGGGGGGTGGGGATCTGGGGGGGTTTCTGCATGTGTAAATTTTACAAAAGTGGTTTATAGACCCATCATTTGGGGTGTTTCACACATTTCTCACTTGGAGTCGACTTATCTAGTGTTCTTAAATTTTATCACCCATGCTCTTTATGTGTTTTTTTATTTACTCACACAAATCATTTGCATTTTTGGGGGTTATGTATTGTTCATATAGTTCAGGTTCTTGTAATGCACATTCCCATTTTTTTTGTGCTGCACACATAGTTACACATACAAAAACCTACGATTACATGTGATATATAATTTTTCAATAAATCTGGCTACACTCTTCAGTAAAACCTACACTGAAAATGAATTTAGAGCCATTAAGGATCCTAAGGTTTGTTCCTCTAGGAGGCTCTCTGTAGGCAGTTTCAGAGAAGGTTTTACATTCCAGAAATCATTACTTACACACAGAAAAAAAAAAAGAAAATTCTGTAAAGAGACACATTTCAAAAGAAGTACATTACTGAAATTGCCAAGTCAATAATATCTGCTGTGGATAAGTTGTGACATTTAGTTGTGTATTTTAGTGGTGTTGACAAACCTCATTAACAGACATGTTTAGCTATGTTAGCATGAAAACATAAAAAAAGAACATTCTGCCTGTGTTACCACAAAACCTAAATCATTCCTTAGACAGTCTTCCAGAACAGTGAAAAGTTCACGCAGTCCACTGAGAGCTTTATGGACATGCCCATTAAAGTCTTTCAGAGAGCTATATGTAAAACACTTATTATTTCAATAGTTAAATGTCTAAAGACAACAGCTTGACCATTGCACAAAACCAGAGATGGCAAAGGTACACACACCCTTCACTCAAGTAGAAGTACAGAAACTCTGGTAGAAGTACTGATGACACTTTTTTACTCAAGTTAAAGTAAAGAAGTTTGTGCTCTGACATGTACTTAAGTAAAAAAATAACCATTTCTACTACCTGTTTTATTGTCACACTGGTAACTGGTCCTCACATCATATTATATATTAATAGAACAGAATTTAAAATTTTGTTATGTAATAAATGTATTCAGGCTGAACAACCATATAACATACAAGCAGAGAAAATATGATGATGATCAGGTGATCAGGAATGTCTCTGTTATCAGTCATGTTTACATCGCTGGCTCTACGTTAGCCCATTCTTCTTTTTGCCTACTGTATTTGTACTTCGTTACGTCCCACCCCTGGCACAAGCCAACCAATGATTTGTTGAGTGTGCAAGTAGTTTTCCAAGTTCAGAAAAATCAACTCTACATTTGATCCTTCTTGGAAGCTGTCCTTGCGCTCAGCTACATCTATAATAAACCCATTATTCTGTGGTTTTTCACTGTTTTTTTAACCTCAAAAACATTCGTCTCTTTTTTGAAACGTTTGCATCCTTTAGATGTGGAGGAGTATATGTCTTTCAGCTGCCTCGACACGCAGGCTTTATTTTCCTTTCTCTCTGCTCTGAGTTACGAGGGCCTCTCATAACCAGCCGTGTTTTTCTTGTCAGCGACTACTGTTTTCGTTCGAGGGTCTACAGTCTTGCTGATGGAGCATTTGGACACACATGGCACTAAACAAAGCTTCTGTCTTCCACATTCACAGCTTTCACACGTGGGCTCCTGGAAGACGTGACGAAACCGTCAGCCGAGTAAGGGGTCAAGTTTGCCTTTCATTAGGAAATGTCTTTAGTTTACATCTTGGGTTTATGAGGAGCCTGCTTCACACTCACACAGGGAAGAGTAGACTGCCACACAGATGTTGGGGCTTTGTCGCAAATCACAGCCAGTCGACTGAGACTTAGTCTGGTGTTGTGTTGTTTTATGGGTGAAATCGCAAAGCAGCATATGCCATCTCAATGGCTGTTCTTCTCCAGAATAAAAGCTTATGGTTAAAGCCCAACATATGTCTCAGCTTTAGAGGCACTTGACAAGATAATGAAAAACATGACGAAGTAGCAAAGTGGGTCAGCTTAGGAATAACAAGAACACCATTTTATTTAGAAGAAAGAGATAGTATAGGGCCTGCCACAATTCTGAAGATATGTCAGAAAATAATATACAGAGGTACAGAAAGGTTCTAGTGTCTGAAGACAGGTAAGGGCAAAAATGATGAAACATGACCCACAGGATGAATGGAAAGCATGACATGTTTAGTATCTGGGCTTTATCTGTGTGATTACAGCAGTCTTTCAAGATTATTACTTGTCACACTGTACACCAGGATGCCGTATAATCTTAGCCTGAATTCGGGAATAAACTCTGCGATAATATAATCTTTGTATGCCAGTTTTTAAGATTGAAATCCTCCAACAATGAATGTGCAAATGAAGAAAACGATCACATTCTGTTAAGTGTTATTTGACTGATGATGAGCCAAAAATAGACTCATAAACATATCAAATGTTTCAAAGTGATCTTGCAGTAATAATGAGATTTTTAGTATGTCCATTAGCATGTTTTGATTATGTTTTCTATTGCTGTGTATGTTTCTGTCTAATGTGTTTAGCGTGATCCTTTTATTGGTGGCTTTTAGATAAGTGTCAAAGCACTCGAAAACGACTCTGTGGTCAGTTGTCTTTGATAGCAATGGCACTAAATCAGCCGCCAACAAGCACATTCAAGTATAACACACAATAGCAAGTTGAAACATGAAATAGTAACCAATTGCATTTTGCTTCAGGCAAGCAGTAAATTATATCTGACAAACCTGACGTAAAATCTGAAAGCAGTTAACTATCTACAGACCATGTTGTCAAATTGTCTGAACATGCATTTAAATGCATTCACTAAAATGAATTGGTTTTATGCCTCATTGATTATAAATCATTTTGCGGTTCTCATGTGTCTGCTTCTGATTGTAGCTAAATGTTTAAAGTTTTGAAAAAATAAAATGTAATAGAAATGTATAAATAAATAATAATAATTTAATAATTCAATAATATCTAGATTAGTAATATAGATTTAAGTGTCAGAAATTAGTCCCTTTATGTTTATGCCTAATGATTGAGCCATTTGAGACAGTTGTAAAAAAAAAGCCCCCCGAGAGGGTATGAATAAAAAAGAGAGGAAACAGAATAAAACTAGAACCCATCCTCATTTGGGTGAAACTGAATGTTCATTTATTATAGTTTCATCATTGGTATCAACTGTTGACTGATGGAAATTTAAATTAAAAGCTAAACAAAAAATGGTTTATATTATATGTAGTTTTTAATCTAGTAACAGTGCAAATGTTACAAACTGATGTACATGCAAACTAACTAATGTGGAAAGATTAACAACAAAATTGACCTGCAGAAAAGTATTCTATATGTTTTACATTGTTAAAGAAGAAGTTTAAAATGTTTCTTTAACATTATTTAATTAAATGCAATACAATTTAATTCAATTCAGTTTTATTTGTATAACACTTTCAACAATGGACATTTTCCCACAGCAGCTTTAAAGATAAATAGGTTATAAATGTTAAATGTATATGTTTATAATTTTAGTAACAATATGGTTATCCCTAATAACCAAGCCTTGACATTGGCAAGAGAAATCTCCCTGAGATGGTATGAGGAAGAAACCTTGAGGCATCTAATGTGCATACATTATAGTTCAATTATTGTTGAGGCATGCTGTTCAGTGACCAGTTCACTGTGCATAAATGCAGAACTTTTCATGATAATTGTAGTCCCAATCCATTGTAGCGGACTGTTATTTTAATTACTGTCCCAATCCATTCTCATAGTTCATGAATAATGTCTCTGTTCTCAGTCATGTTTGCATTACTGACTCCCTTTGTCTCATGAACATTAGCCACATACTTCTTGTTGCCTTCTGCCCTGCTCGTTGTTAGCTTCGTAGGCTAGCCTACTTCTGTGGTGCGTGATAGGGAGGAAACGATACACCAGTTGTAGGTTGAAAAAAGCTGCGCAATGACAAGAAATAAGTCAATGGGCTGAAAACAGCATGCAATGAAAAGAAAAAATAAATGTAAGAAGTAGAAAGTACAGTTATTTGTGGAAAAAATGTAATGAGTGAAAGTAAATAGTTGTCTGAAAAATAAATAGTGTAGTACAGATACCAGGAAAATCTACTCAAATGTAGTAACAAAATATTTGTTTTTCATTACTTCCCAGGTGTACCTTATATTTTTCATTAGAGTTACTGTGAACATTACAAAGTTCTGCTTTATAAACTCTTCCCACAATTACTTCATAATGCAATGTAGACAATACAGTATAACTTTTAATGATTAAATACCTATTTATTAAGCTTTAAGTGTAAACTGTGTTGTAACCTAAAATACTACCAATGTTCTTATACATCATAATGTTAAGAAATTCTATAGTAGGGAATCTTTCATTGGATGTACTTTACATTGATTATTGCATCAGGCCAAACTTTTACATTTGCTTTTTTTGACAAATTGAAACTCTGAACGCTGCCAATGAATTTCTGCACAATATAATTTCAGCTTATTATTCAGTTATTTAATCAGTTATTAATAGAAAAATGATAATTTAATAACTACTATCAATTATTGTATAAATTAAAAAAGAGATAAAATAACAGGAAGTTTCTATTAGACACAAGTTAGTGCAGAATGTGTAGTTTGCTTCTACTGTGGGATTTCACACTTTTTTGTTCTCCGATTGCAAATTCGTGCACGTTTTAATGTAATTTAAATTGATAATACTCTTATATGGATGGAAGTCAAATATTCTTTATAAACATGGTGATTAATTTTTACAAGTTTTACAAGTGAAATCATTTTGCCCATTAAAAAAAAAAAAAAAAAAAAGATAACGGGTGTCCACATCCAACCCTGAAATCGAGTCCTGCAGTAGTTCTTGTACATTTGCTCACCACATTTGCACAACCTAATTCCAACTTTTTAAGCATCAGCAGAAAGATTTATATTTTTAAAAACACAGGCATCTTGATTTTATTTGTTCTTTTGCAGTGGGGGACGATTCAGTGCAGTTATAATGATAGTTATTGGCAGGATGCATTTCTGCTCTGGAGTGGGTGTGGAGGTATTTGGGTTACACTTTATAATAACAGATGGATACAAAGAGGGAAAACAATTCTACAGGTCCCTTGATGATCCTTCAGAGAGAGAAAGGCAAAGATCTGAATGCTCCTCACATGTGGTGAACTCAACATGCCCTTCTGGAGCATGAGATAATAAACTGGAGAATTCTCATGCCCAGTGCTGCGAGGACTGAGCACACTGTTTGCCCAGGTTATGACTTTTGTTTTCACATTTCGGACTGAAGAGTGGAAAGCATAACATTAAAGCAAATCACTGGTTGTTTCAAAGACATAAACGGAGACATATTGACTGTTCATTCACTGATCTGTGCAGTGCTGATGTTTTCAAAGGCCCCAGGATGCACAGAGCTACTGTTGGAGAGTGTTGAGGAATGCTGCTTACCTGAAGGAATTGTTAAGACTTAATGGCATGGTGTGTTGCTTTGTACAAACACAAATGAAGGATTATGGGACATGGACATGCCAGACAGCTGGCCATGATATTAAATAGGAGGACTAGAACAAATCTACTATTGTAACTGTTACAATTACCAAACCATAAGGGAGGTTTTTTTATCAGGTATAAAAACTTTTAAACGCACTCAGTCAGAAAAAAAGCAGATCAGCAGCACCATTAGAACCAAAATGAATGATCTGAAATTATTGCCTTTTTAATCAATACTAATAAAGTGTTATGGATATTCCAATATAATGAGCTTAAATAAATGACACACATTGCTTACTAACTATGTAGGGCATTTCATTCATTCATATCTACAGTCTGGGCTAAAAAGAAGCCTTAGGCTCTACTTTATACAGTTTTTTATTCATAGATTTTTTTTCTCATAACTGATGTTGTAGATTTTGCCAATTTCTTTGTTACAATTGTTTGGCAAAATGGCATAAATGGTAAAATCTTTACTGTATTTTACTGTAAGAAATAGCCAGATTTATTGACTACAAGCCAGCCATGTTTCCAAATGTCCTGCCCGTGACATCAGAATAAAAACCAAGACAATGTTTCTTTGAATTTCATCTTTAAAACTTTGTAAAAGTTTCATCACCGTGATTAACTTATATGAATGAACACATGAAAATAAATCATCAAAAGAATTTATATGAATGAATATGAATGAATTAAGTACAAAACTTTTTTTTCATATTCATGAAAGCAAAAGTAATGGTGCAATGACATACATTTAATCAATAAATTGCTAATAATTCATTTTGTAAGAACATGTTGAGATGAGGTTTACTGTATTAGTCAAATTTATATTCCTTGTAAATCCCAGAAGTGTACCAAGTTTAGGTTTATGCATTAGCAAAACCTGGTGTGTTCAGTCATCCTGCTGACCTCATAACTGGCGCCATGTGCGCTGACCCATGCGATATGCTTGACTTTTTTTTAAAAGCTGGAATGACACTCAGGAGAAAGACAAACACAGAGCGATGTGATAGATTTCCCCGTCTGACTCAATGTTTCGACCTCCACATTTCTTCCAGTAGCCGGAGAACTCTAAGGGGAATGAATGTATCTGCTCCACTGAGAGTGACGAAGGGAATGACCTCACTTTATACTGTAGACCTCACTGCTAATGGTGTAGATCTCAGACTCATATACAAATGGAAAGCACATTGCAATCGAATGATAAACCACATACTCCTGCAGAATTACTTTGCCTATTTTGGACAATCACAAAATGAAGTGTTTATGTCACGCTATTCCTTTGGAATACTGGCATGATGGGGCTGATATAGCTTTATAAACACATCAGCCTTTGATGTCATTTCTCAATTCCTTTCAATGGTGAGATTTGGGGGGGTTCATAATGGTTCTTAATTAGTCATTTATTCTGAAGATCTTATTTTCGAGTCGATTAGGGTTCCAAGGATAAAGTTGCACAGTTACAGGTTAAAGGTTTTGTTCTCTTGTTCATTAGTGGCTTTCTGGGAGTACAGGGATTTGGACTTCCAGCCCTCCAGTTTACCACTTCTAAAAATGTGTTTTCGACAGTGGTAGACAAGAGGGCTAAAAGTCCAAATAACTGCACTGCCAGATGCTTTGCCCATGTCTCATGAATCATTTTTAGAAAGTCTCTGGACCATTATTGTTTATTTGCAATCTGATTAGAGGCTTATGCTGTCCAACAAGGATGCAAACACATGAACGTCATGACAAAACAAGTTATTCATACCAAGGTAGCATCAGGAGATAGAATAAAGTTCAAACCATCATCTCTTACTAATGTCGTATTCCACAGCTCTGTTTAATGCTGAGTTCTGGTTGTTTAGATGGTGTTATCTTTTTGTAGAAACAAGTTACACAGAAAATCTTATTATTGACCCTCCACATAAACACATGTAAAATCTTGTTTAACGGTTGCTATGGTTAAGTTTTCTGTTAGTTGTTTATTTAGCTTTTTTGAAAGAAGTCTCCTGTGTCAGCCCTTTTTCATAGTGAGGTGAAGTTGCAAACCTTTTGACAGGGGAAAGTCTTCCATCTTTAGTTTCTTTGTAACTTTAAAAGCTATTCTTAACTTTAAACATACATATAACTATAAACAGAAAGAAATGTACAATGTTTACCCTTTTCATAAAGAAAAATTGTTAGTGTTGACATATTGTTTGGTATAGTACCTCTGCTTCAGGTAAATGTAGCATTAACTTAGCTACTGTTCAGCTACTAATTTGGATACGCATTCTGGACCTACATCTTTTACACAAAACTTATACACATTTACATACTGTAAATTCAAATCAGTCCCATTTGGAAATATTGTTTATCCTGTAACCCAAGTTTGCTCAGTGGTTGCAAAATAAATTACTCAGAAACAGATGCAAGGAATATTTTTTTTCTGGAATGAAGTAATGAAGTTTCCAAATGTATATATTACTCATGTGGAAACAGAGGTCCAGATTAATATGCGATCAGATTGTATGTTAAATTGATAATCAACTCAGCCATACATGTAAACTACGAAAGCTCCAGGCTCCACCACAGGCTGTAGAATAAACATCTTCTGAATACCAATTAACCCATTTAAGTATAGATGCCCGGATACTTCTACAAATGAATTTTCAGTTAAATTCGTTGATTAAATGTTAACCAGGACACAATTATGGAAATGTGTTACTTTTCAGAACGTCCCTGACGCACACCTGAGTTCCATTACCTTACATGAGGTCCCATTACTTTAGTCTGTGGAAATAGTACCCAGTTTTCCCCAGACATCCAGGGTTTGCAGTGCTTTTCTGATTGCTACCAGATGTGGCATGACCACCTACAGACTGTGATTAAAAACAAACAATAGTGACGTAAATCATGTCTAAGGAATGATGACTTTAATTTCTTCAATTTCCTCTTGAGAATATACAATAACTTAGATGTTATGTTTTTTTTTTAAATATTGTCCTTATTGTAATGAGTAAAAACATATTGTTACCGTATGTGATTTTCTTTTTGTTTTAATTTGTTTTTCAGTAGCTGCTAACAAATTCGATGTAATAAAAATTCTACAAATTAACATGTCCTTCTGTACCACTTTCCAAAGCCTCTTTATCAAACAATGTTCTATTTCATTTTTGTTCAATCAATACTCTGCATTATGCTAGTCTGGGATATAATGTAGCTCGATGTAGAGTTGTTGGGAGTCTGCAGGCGACCTTATTAGATCGTGTTTGCCATCTGTATTTGCTCTCAGAAAGCCAAGTCCCAAGTCCTAGCAGAAAACAGTATTGATTAACCTTCACACAGTTTCTGCATCCCATCATGCATCATTGCTTCACATTCACAGTTCACCCACTTCTTTCGTCAGTCCCAAAGCTGTGCTTTAATACAGATACCGATCTGAAGCAGGACTCGTCCAGATTAAATCACTTTACTGGTGAGATGCTAATATTGTATTTTTTATTTTTTTGGAAACAGCTTGACAGCGATATCTTTGGTGATATGAGTTGAAAAGCATTTGCTTAATGCTTAACACTAACCAAGTTTGAAGAACATTTAAGGCTGTTTGCTTTAATCCTTCAGGAACCAACCATCTTGGAGCTATTATTCACAACCTAATCAACTATGCCACTGCAATAATTCAATTTAATCAGGTTTTATATACTGGGTCTGATCACCACTGCAATAATTCATTTTAATCAGGTTTTATATACTGGGTCTGATCACCACTGCTTCACTGTTTAATATGAAATATTTATTCAACATTAGAACAACTTTTCTTTCACACACAAATAGTACACCTGAAAACTTGGAGCTCTAAACACATCAGCATTACAAGCTGTACCACCATGTTGCTGTAAAAAGTACTCTATCTATACCACTATATGGGATAATATAATGAGGGATTGAGACCTTGCCAGTGGTTGGCTGTAGAGAAAACTGATCAATATCTGATTTTCAGAACAATTTTTTTCCCACAGATTCTGGATAACTCTACTAGTACTATTATGCAGTAGAGTGGTTGAGTAGAATGGGTGCCATTTTCTGAACACTATAACTGACTAATGCCTAAAAGCATCAATTGGACAAACACATTGACCAAGGACTGTCTGTTTTGTCCAATGAAAATGTTACCCACTTTTTGCTCACACCTATCATACAGCAGCTACCAACATAAAACAACTGCATTATTCCTACATCACAAGGCAGCTGAACACACTCTGTCCTCTTCCACATACTTCAGTTTACAGTCTGACTGAATTTTGATGCTTTAAATGACAAGCAAGGGCTTAGATGATAAGATACAGTACACCAGTACACCACAAGCACACCATCTCTTCCACCTAGGCACTATGGGTAGTTTTGTCCTTTTTAACTCCTAGTCATGGATGACTTTGGCTTCATTGAGATTTGAATTTGTGATAATAAGGCCTTGGGGTGATGCCTTTGCCTGCCAAAAGTCAGCGCCACTCTGCTCGCTTCTCTATAAGGGTTTAAACTCACTGTATTTCTCACTTGGATTTTGTTACTTGGATATGTTTTTTCTATTTACATTTTTTTACCTTGGATTATTCCGATTTCGCTCACCTTAGCGATTATGTTTCTTTAGTTTAAGATATATTTTGAATCCTGTTCTCGTTTTTTTTTTTGGACCGCAGTGCCTATGAAACCAATAAGGTATCATTATCCTTTATCTGCTTCTTTCCTGCACCTGTCTTTTTTTGCTGCACCCTGACTGATGCAGAGATAATTACACCAGCGATGATTGAACACATTCTTTTCAACCTATTGATTGTTGCTGATCACAGGAGAAATCATCTGCAAGACTAGATTTTGAAAGAAGTAAAACCACCAGAGTATTGTATACATAAAGAGAAAAGGCCTTCTGTAATACCAATTTTGATGGGTATGATGATCTTGTGTCTCAACAGTATACCTAGCAAAGAAGTTTGTGGTTCCTGAATATCAACTATTTTTTTTTTAGTGTAAACTCACTTTCTGAAACTCCTACTTTTACTAGATATTGTAGAAAAGTAAATAATCTCAGTGCAATCCATTTAAGTGTCATTTATCGGCTAAAATGGTCTCCACTTTGGATAACACCTGCTGAAAATACTGCAAAAAACTCTTTGAATTGGTATGAGGGGGAATCCGGGGGAATCCTTCCTGATTGTTACTGATTTAGAGCAATGAAAACTGGACAATCAGCTGACCGGTGATGTCATTAGAGAAGCCATGTTTAACAACACCAAGCTGGAGTAAGTGTAGCAGCTGCAGAGTTCCCTGGAGTCTCAAGCAACCAGTGGCCTACAACACACACATACACACAGTCACAGACATACACACACACACACACACACACACACACACACACACACACACACACACACACACACACACACACACACACACACACACACACACACACACACACACACTATCATCATCGAGGGAAGGACCATAGCATCATTCAGTGCAGTCAAATGTACTTAAATGTCCTCTTGGTTTCTGCTAGTCAGCAATAAGGATACTTCACCTCACTTCACTCACTCTGCTGTGCAACCAGATGTGCTTTAAACCACACAACTTTGCCCTTGGATACACTGGATAACTGAGAGATTAAAATGCCAGCACTGTCAGCATGTTGTTTGAGTTTAAGCTCTAACAATTCCTCAACCATTATTACCTCAGTGAAGTTCCCTCAAGTTAAATATTTTTGTTTGTATTTAGATTTTAACTCTGGTCTACAATGCCCATCAGCCACTGCACCACTGCATGACTGTCACTCTTGTCACATTTTATTTACTTTTATTATGTCCCTAATTACTCACAACTCTTCCTTGTCCCCCATGGTTGTTGCTGTACTTTTTGTTTCACGGTTTAATGTTATGTTCTTTGCTTTTTTTTGTCTATTTGTTTTGTGTTTTCACTGAAATTATTTTCACATTGCACATCACTATAATATTATCTGCACTTCCATTAGCTCTCATCAATACATGCTGTTCTAATTTATTAGGTATATCATTAGAAGAATGCTGAAGATGGAGCCACCATGCAGGAGGAAAAGAGGAAGGCCAAGGAGGAGGTTTATGGATGTGGTGAGAGAAGACATGCAGATAGTTGGTTTAAAAGAGGACAGGCTGATATGGAGCTATGGGGATCATTTGCTTGTAGACCCCTAACAGGAGCTGATGAATGGAGAAGGAAAATTTTTAAATTAATTAAATTCGATTTATTTCCTAAAATATAAGCAAATTGTCAGTTCATTTAAACCATTCAAACTTTATACATTTTTTATTTTTTTTTATTTGGTCAATATATTGGATTATTGTATCACATATTTTAACCCTTATTTTTAATTCTATTGTGTCTGACAGCTCAATAGCAATAAGATCCAAGGAATCAAATGATTACAAATTGATTTTCCAATCACAGGCAGGAAGACAGATAAAGCTACCAAAAGCCTTGAAATATACAGCTGAGTTTCTTCCTAACTTCAGTAGGGACTGGATCATCTCCCTTGTGAGTTCTGCTACTGTAATCAGCACAGGATGTATGAAGCAGGATGTCCAACTTCTTATAAATCATCCTCCCTGCTGCTGAATTTCAGAACCACACGGTCAACTCTATACTTATGCTTATGACCCTTTACTAGAATGCAAACTATATAGCAGAAGCTATAATACAACCGGACAATGCTGGAAGAAAGAACATAAGAAAGAATAAAATTATTGGGGTGATTCCACATTTAGTGTTTGTAACTCAGAAAACAGAAAATGTAAGCGATTAAAATGGTTTACATTTACCTCAGGCAACACATCTAATTTTTTTTTACAACTTTTTGATGAATAGCTGCATTTTGCTCTTAAAATAAGGAATAAAATATGTGAGAATTTAGAATTTATGTAATAATTTCCTCTTGAGGTGATAGAACTTCCTGTTGAACTTTTTCCATGCAGCCTTTTCCAAATATTTCCTAGAGTAAAATGTGTTCAAATAACAGGGTTAAGTGAATTTTGTAAAAACTTAAATGCACATTTTTTTTAACCGTTAAATGGATGGCTATTATAAAGGAGGCATAAGATGCTCATTGAATTCACACATTAATGCAAAATTAAGATTTCTGAAGTGATGTGAGGTACAAATTTAGACATAATTTAATTATCTCTAGATTGTGCTGATAGAGTACAAATATGCATAGAGTTTGTTAACTACAACACAAACTGTAATGAAACAATTAATTGGGCATTTTTTCAGGTTCCTTAATGTAAATGGTTTAATCTTAAAACATAATGTATTTATTATTTTGATATAAAACTGGTGGTGTGGTTAATAAACAGAGCCATTCTTCCTTTTCAATCATACCATCCCACTATGTTAAATTGAAGCTCATTGAAATAACTGCACACCTTAACAATGATGGAACTATAATGAATGGACATTTAGTGCCACCCGAATGATGATGGGTTCCCTTTTGTGTCTGGTTTGTCTCAAAGTTTCTTTCTCATGCCATCTCAGAGTTTTTTCTTGCCACAGTCACCACTGGTTTTCTTATTAGGGACAAGCTTATACATTTATATACTTATATTATATTTTACATTTTATCACTTTATGTCTGTAAAGTCAATGTCCATTGTTAAATGCGCCATACAAATTATGAATTAAATTGAATTGAATTGAATAAGGCTCTGAACAGGACTGGAAGAGAGCATTAACCACCTTTTTCTGTACACATAAGCTCACGGGTACTTGTTACTGGCTAGTGTCACTCTGGTCCACAGGGAAAAGGAAGGAATGCCAATAATGAGAACCAATTATGCTTTCTTGGACTGCCAGCCATGTACAGCTTTGGCATTCAAGTCTCTGAAGGTCATAGCAAATGCTTTACATATGCACCAAAAATAAACCCATTCATGTGAAAAGGAGTCACTGAGACGAATCTAGGAGAAAGACCAGGAGCTAATCTTAGTGAACAGGCACCATGGTGGCACACCATTACTGCCTCATAGTTCAATTCCCAGCTTGTTGTCTGTATAAAGGTTTGCATTTTGTCAATATAGGCTTCCTCCAGGTAGTCCAGTTTCTTTCCATCCTACAAAACATGCCAGTAGATAATTGCATGAGATAAATTGCTCAACAGGCATAAAAGTGTACATGGGGTGCTGTGATGGGCTGTCGTTCCACCCAGGTTGAATTTTTGCAGGATTCATTGAGCAGGATATTGATGATGAATGAATAATATTTCTGAAATCTGGGATCAACAACAACAAAAACACCTTTGTCATCGGTTAGCTGCTAACACACAATACGAGCTTTTGTGAGATTTCATATTGATCTATTATATGAGCTACAGCTGTGACATATTTACTCATGGGTATTTCAACACTTTAGATCAGAAGGTGTTTAATGTTGCAGCCAGTGCAGCAGAGGGCAGTAAGATCTGAAGAACAATGACAGGGACAGATACAAAAACCCCTATCAGGCATGGGAGGGAATTACATGACCCCTCAAATTATCAGTCTATCGACCCATGTCTAATAGGATTTCAACTATCCAGGTCTCCCATTTATAATCCCACTTACAGTGTGTAATGATTGTGTTTTTGCTTTGTCTATTAAATATCCACCCATTCGGAATACACACACCTATTCTGAACACACTGCAGCATTTCTCTGGCAGTAGATGGTGCGAAACAGGCTATGGATTGATTTACGTGTTGAAATAAAGAAACAAGAGACTTGTCTAATCAAACAAGAGGATCAACATGTTTTTTTTGGATTACAATAAAATGAATGAATGATGAATTGCCTTATTAAATGATGAAGTATGCTTGTGGGTGTTACGTGCTTGCCGTTAAAGCTGCTCACCAAGGGAGCTGTGATGAATCTAAACATGGTTGATGCCTACTGTGAAAAGACAGCAAACTGCGACACCAAACCCCCCACCCCCATTCCCCTCACATCCAGATCCCACGCACGCAGTTCTCTCCCACACACTAATCCATTCATATGATGGATTAATTTTGTCGAAAGCCTGGAGTCTGAAGCTTTCCATATGCCCTGCACAGCATGAAGCCTGTGATTGCCTCCGTCGCGTACAGATATCATTACCCTTGCTAACAAGCCATGGTGTGCCTGCACCATTCACTTCAATTCCTGTTTTATTTCTACAATATCTTTTCTAAGACACAGGGCCAATATTTTCCTCATAAATTCATAACTGCAAATTGCTTTCAATAAGGAACAAGTGCATTACATTTGAAGTACTGCATTGTAATTTTTTTTAGATTACTGGGGTTTATTTGCAGAAATAAGATAGTTATACACTGTAAAGCACTAAAGACAATGCTTAAATTAATTATAGAAAATTAGATTTCTTTTCTCTAAAGTAAACATATATATTTTTCAAATTAGATATAAGCCACTTTGATATGCGACCACTGGTTTGTCATAAACATTCGGATCTAAATTTTCAACACCTGCTCCTTTATGCATTTATCCAATCAACCAATCGTGTGGCTTCTACTTGGATAACTGTCTAAATGAGCAGGTGAACAGATGTATGTGTAAGTGAACATTGAGTGCATATCAACAATGACATATATTTGATTTTCCTCCTTAATATGATACAAACCTGATTTTTTCAGTGCTGTGTGTACAAATAAAAATCTGATCTGGATACATATTCAACCAGTGGCCATGTGCATGAACAAGATCACTTTATGTATCTATGCACATATGTGGCTTTCTGGGTTACTGAATAGGAGGTCAGAGACCAAGCACCAGGACTGCCAAGTTGCCACTATTGGGCCCTTAAACAACATCCTGTACCCTATCTCCACCAGGGGTGGTGTATCATTGCTGACCTTGTGCTCTGACCCCAAAAGTATTCATTTCTTTGTATGTGTGTTAAAGTGAACTGCAATTTCATAACAAAATGGATTGAATGACATTTTAAATAATATTTTTCTCAAGGTTCTATTCACATATAATAGCATGAAGTACTTTCATTTTCACTTTATAAAAAAGATGCCACTTCTGGTTTCATCTCATATGGCAAATCTGAAAATAACACTCCTCATATAAGTAAGAACATATGCAAAGCTCAGTAGTAAGCTGGAGCAAGGAATCAGACTGTATCAAACTATTGTAAGGGTAAGAATATACCCTTAATAGAAATTAACACCCAAATTAACATCAGCAAAATACTATTTATAGTGTAGACTTATATAGCACACTCTAAAACAATAGCACCACTATGAGACAAAACAAATGCGAAAAAATAACTAATGTTAGACGTTGCTGTCTCGCTGTGCTGTCGAATGGAAACACTGCTATCAGAGATGTAAGATTCCTATTTCAAAACAGAAAACAAACCTCATTTCTAAAGAAAGGTAGAAATGAAAGAAAAATGTTTTGCCATTGGTTAATATTATTCTGTCAAATACAGCCTTTCAGTAAATCTTTATAGAGACATTACAAAGTAAAAATAAAGCTTGAAAGTATAGTTGAAGAACTAAAAGAAGTAGAAGAAGCCAATCAGACTAATTATAAGCCTTGCATGTACAATAATGTCAATAAAAAACAAAATAGAAGTGTATACATTTTATGGTGGGCTGCAAGTTAATACCAGTGACAGAAATACATGCTTAATGCCAAGACAGTAAACTTTCAGTGTGTCAAAATCAGCTCCCTAGCTTCTAACATCATAAATCAGTATATGGTGTATGAGTTTGGCCACTGGTAAGGACCCTGGCTTACTAAATATTGCAACACAGATGACTCATTTTCCGGTGACATGACTAGGTATTGAAGCCCACATACACATCACCACTGACATAAATCAACAAAAGTTAGGATGAACCATCCAAATTCCTCATCAGTCCCTATAAAGAGCACAAAACAAAAATATGTCATAAATGTCAAATTTGTTGGTACTTAATTGTACTTTAAGCAAGATCATAGACTAGCTAGTTTAAAAGTCAACAAACTCATTCAACCTATATATAGCACATCGAATAAGCTGTAAATATCATTAAAATAAATCATTTGAGAGCTATGAAGACAAGCTTTCGATAAAAAGATTTTGATCTATATGATGCCTAGTAAGGGAATGGTAAAATAATTGTTCTTTGATTTCTTTCAGCAGAGATTTAGGCTGATGGTATTCTAAGTCTGCAACCTAGTGAAGCAGTGCCGATTTATTCATTGATAGGGACTCAAAGCACATTTGTATGTCGCTCTGGATAAAGGTGTCTGCTAAATGCTGTAAACATATATGTGAAAATGTTCCTTGGGTGTTGCATTGCATTGTGGGTATTTTTTTTAGGGAGCGAACGTTTCAGTGCTCTGGAAGGATTTTTTGACTGAGAGTGACTTCCTCTCTGACTTCCTGATCACTGTCCTGAATTCTGAACTAGAGAATTTAATGATTCGCATCATCTGATCTGAACAAAACACCAGAAGCAACAAACATTATTAACATTAACATATCCAATGAATCAGGACGATTTAAAGGGGCCTCATGGCAAAAAAAACCCTCTTTCTACTCTCGTAAGCAGGTGGTCATGGTCTTTACATTCAAGCTGAGTCTCAATCAGTAAGTAAACTCCACCTGTGTCCCATTCACACATCCTGAATAAGCAGCTAGACTAATGAGTTAGTCAGGCTAATAAATAGCTCTTTAGGCATCTTTACGGCTTTAGAAGAGTTCTAAATTATTCAGTTAGCACCGAAAATGCTTTTGATACACAAAGAGTTGAGTGTAAACTAGATTTACTCAGATAAAATGCCTTTCTGCGTCTCTTTTTTTTTTAACCAGGTCATGCTTAACGGTTCCAGTATTTCATATAGCTCAGGTGGCACTCCTGATTTATGGCCGTCACTATGAGTTAATGCAGCTGTGCCATTAAACACAGATCTGAAGGTGAACAGGGGACAGGTGAGGCACTGAGATGCAGGGCCTTATAGAGAAATCAGAGAAGCTTACTGAAACTGGGTCATTCCCTGGAGATTGTTGAGTATATAATTATGTAGAGACTCCTCAGTCTGGTTTTTCTCTTCCCTGTCTGTGCTGCACAATGGACACTTTAACACACAGTGTAGCTTGTGAGTTCAGACCACATCCTCAATTAAATGGAGTGTGATCATGAACCATCAAAAGTTCTAAAAACGCATGGTTAGACTTGAGTAGAGTTGTTAAATATTACAGAGAAGACAAGAAATACACAGATGGGAGTTAATTAGAAGTTGTGCCACAGTTCTTTTGCTCAGCAGTCAATTCAGATAGGTTTAAGGGTGTTTCTATAGCAGCAGCTGTACTGTGTGTCAAATCAGCGGTTTCTAGAGTATTAATGCACTCCTTTTTTAGCAACAGCTCATTTACAGAAACTAGTATGGCACACACGCAACATAAACTGAAACTACAAAAATGTGTTGATGAATGTCAGTTATTTAATTGACATATAACAGTCAGTTTTTTTAACACAGAAAAATCTTCAGGATAGAGGACTTCCTGGTTTCTTAAGAGCCTGTTGTGGATCACCTTCCTGTTCAGCCATTCTCTCTGTCAAGCTTAACTCCTTAGTTATCTAGGAACAAGGCAGAGCTTTAATTATTACATATATTATAAATATTTGCCTTTTAAGAAGCCTATAACTTATAATGTCAGAAAACTTTTTGAAAATCAAAGCTTTGTCCACGAACATGTTTCACAGTTATCACCAATTTACTCCCATTTCCTTTAACACACAGCAGGAAGGAGATGAGTTGTAACTGCTGAAATACGTGCTGCTCCATTATATGTACTTGACGTCATATCCTCAGAACTTCTTCTGTCAGCGGGAAAGAACATGTTTGCAGCAGCCCCTTCTTTGGCAGTGTAACATGGACAGACCTCATGATAATATTTTCCACCTGGAAAGTGTGAGACATGTCGGTCCATCTGGTTTGTGGGTTTCTTTGTACTTTGAGCTTTACTGCAATCTGGAGGCTGGCATTAGTAAATACTTAAAACCTCTTCCACTTCAATTATCTATTAAAAAAAAAAACTTCTATGGCAGCATAACCCTTCATGTCAGGTGAAGTCAAGATTTTCTTTCTCCTACCTTTTTTTTAATTAGGGCAGTAAACTCACTAATGTCAGATGCTGCAAACGTTTATCTAATGCACTTCTGGGGATGTTTATCTAAGTAGGCAATAAGGCAAAATATCCTCCTGTAATGCGAGAGACTGCTGAATGTGATGTTTAATCACTGTGTCTGAATAAATCAAAAACACTTATTTTGCTATTGCAGATAAGAAAAGAAAGCTTAATAAATCTAAACCATGACCCTGTTGCAGTTCACCACTTTTCCTTCCTTGGACCCCTTTTAATAAATACTGACTACGGCAAACAGGGAACAACCCACAAGAGCTAGCCCGACAAGTCGTCTAACAATCACAATTTGACCCTTTGGTCAAATTTACTAAAATCCATGATGCAGAGAAAGTCAGTGTTATTAACTCACTGGTAATAATGTTATGTAATACAGTATGTGTGTGTGTGTGTGTGTGTATATATATATATATATATATATATATATATATATATATATATATATATATATATATATATATATATATATATATATATATAGAGAGAGAGAGAGAGAGAGAGAGAGAGAGAGAGAGAGACAGTATATATCAATGAACAGTTCTGTGTTTATGGACAATATAGTGAGTTGAATATTATGTATTCAATTATTGAATGCTGACTTCCTCTGACTCATGTTCTTGTGCTGGAGATGGTCCCTAATGATTTTCAGTCCCAGACTCACCCTTGTTTCACTGGATAATCACATACATAATGAAGATTTGTACCGAAAAACTGCAGTGGTAATCATAAAAAGGGTCCCAGCACCCTAAGCTTTTTTCAACACACTTACCTTTTAATGGATAACCGATACTAAAATGCATCTATCTATCTATCTATCTATCTATCTATCTATCTATCTATCTATCTATCTATCTATCTATCTATCTATCTATCTATCTATCTATCTATCTATCTATCTATCTATCTATCTATCTATCTATCTATCTATCTACAGTGAGGAAAATAAGTATTTGAACAGCCTGCTATTTTGCAAGTTCTCCCACTTAGAAATCATAGAGGGGTCTGAAATTGTCATCGTAGGTGAATGTCCACTGTGAGAGACATAATCTAAAAAAAAAATCCAGAAATCACAATATATGATTTTTTAACGATTTATTTGTATGAAACAGCTGCAAATAAGTATTTGAACACCTGTCTATCAGCTAGAATTCTGACCCTCAAAGACCTGTTAGTCCGCCTTTAAAATGTTCACCCACACTACATTTATTATCCTAAATTAGATGCACCTGTTTGAGGTCGGTAGCTGCATAAAGACACCTGTCCACCCCATACAATCAGTAAGAATCCAACTACTAACATGGCCAAGACCAAAGAGCTGTCCAAAGACACTAGAGACAAAATTGTACACTTCCACAAGGCTGGAAAGGGCTACGGGGAAATTGCCAAGCAGCTTGGTGAAAAAAGGTCCACTGTTGGAGCAATCATTAGAAAATGGAAGAAGCTAAACATGACTGTCAATCTCCCTCGGACTGGGGCTCCATGCAAGATCTCACCTCGTGGGGTCTCAATGATCCTAAGGAAGGGGAGAAATCAGCCCAGAACTACACGGGAGGAGCTGGTCAATGACCTGAAAAGAGCTGGGACCACCATTTCCAAGGTTACTGTTGGTAATACACTAAGACGTCATGGTTTGAAATCATGCATGGCACGGAAGGTTCCCCTGCTTAAACCAGCACATGTCCAGGCACGTCTTAAGTTTGCCAATGACCATTTGGATGATCCAGAGGAGTCATGGGAGAAAGTCATGTGGTCAGATGAGACCAAAATAGAACTTTTGGGTCATAATTCCACTAAACGTGTTTGGAGGAAGAAGAATGATGAGTACCATCGCAAGAACACCATCCCTACTGTGAAGCATGGGGGTGGTAGCATCATGCTTTGGGGGTGTTTTTCTGCACATGGGACAGGGCGACTGCACTGTATTAAGGAGAGGATGACCGGGGCCATGTATTGCGAGATTTTGGGGAACAACCTCCTTCCCTCAGTTAGAGCATTGAAGATGGGTCGAGGCTGGGTCTTCCAACATGACAATGACCCGAAGCACACAGCCAGGATAACCAAGGAGTGGCTCTGTAATAAGCATATCAAGGTTCTGGCATGGCCTAGCCAGTCTCCAGACCTAAACCCAATAAAAAATCTTTGGAGGGAGCTCAAACTCCGTGTTTCTCAGCGACAGGCCAGAAACCTGACTGATCTAGAGAAGATCTGTGTGAAGGAGTGGGCCAAAATCCCCCCTGCAGTGTGTGCAAACCTGGTGAAAAACTACAGGAAATGTTTGACCTCTGTAATTGCAAACAAAGGCTACTGTACCAAATATTAACATTGACTTTCTCAGGTGTTCAAATACTTATTTGCAGCTGTATCATACAAATATATAGTTAAAAAATCATACATTGTGATTTCTGGGTTTTTTTTTTTAGATTATGTCTCTCACAGTGGACATGCACCTACGATGACAATTTCAGACCCCTCCATGATTTCTAGGTGGGAGAACTTGCAAAATAGCAGGGTGTTCAAATACTTATTTTCCTCACTGTATCTATCTATCTATCTATCTATCTATCTATCTATCTATCTATCTATCTATCTATCTATCTATCTATCTATCTATCTATCTATCTATCTATCTATCTATCTATCTATCTACAGGTAATTTTTATGAATTTGAATATGTTGTCACCCATGAGAAGATCAGTCTGGTTTCTCTCAGGTTTTCTTCTTTAAAACATCTCAGGCAGGATTTGCCAATATTACCTCTGGTTTGCTCATTAGGGCACTAACTCGACATCCAGATTTCTGTAAAGCTGCTTTGTGACTGTGTTGTTATTTAAAACGCTATATAAAAGTGAGTTGAATCAAATTTTTTTTGCTGGAAAAAGCTTTCAAGCATTTATAAAAGCACACGGGACAAAAAGGAATTTGCTAACATTTGAAGTAGTCACTTGTAGCTCTTAGTCCACTAAATTACAGCTAAATTACTCAGGAGCCTTTACTGCAGTCTACACTTTTGTACTGCACATTTCCAGTGCTTAACTTTGGTAAAATTTGACATGCTAATTCACAGATATGAAAAGTAGCACAACTGCATTGTCTTTTTTTTAATGTAGAATAGCCAAAATAATATACATGCCACGTTTGCTTCTTGATTTCACTGTAAATTATTTCCAAAAAAAAAAAAAGATGATGGTGCATTATGTTGTCTGTCAGCTGTGTTTTTTATTGGTTATGACTAGTGAGCTAGCTAGCAGCCACAGAGTATTTTCCTCATTCTTACTCAATATTGCTAGTCATAGTTAAATTATTAATTTCAAGAAATCGAAAGCCTTAAAAACTTAAGTCTGCCTTATCCCTTTGAATCATGCTGCAGTTTCACTCAAAGTAAAAGTAGAAGAAAGATTCCCAGACAAAAAAATGTCTGCTTCAAATCACACATTGAACTAAGATCCGAATGGTAAATTAGTGACCAGGGAATGTTTAAAAAGCATTAGCCAAAGCTAAGCAACAACAGGTTTATTCCCCTCAAATGTTAGCTAGCATGATGACTCTGATTAAAGCTAATAGCTCCTTTTGAAAAAAACAAAGTGTACATAGCAACAAATAGATTACAGTGACAGTCATTTGGCTTCATCTGTTATGTGTTTATGGTTTAGACTTGACGTTGTCTAATGCTAAAAGTCTCCCTATGGCTTTCAAAATGTATGATTATTGGGAAATGTGATGTGTTTAAAAATGATTAGACAGTATAGATAAAAATAATAAAAATGGATAAAAGTTAAAAGATTTAGGTTAAAGATAAACTCATGAAGTGCAGCTATTCAGGTAAATAGGGATATTTAATGAAAGTTTTTAAATAAATAAATAAATAAATAAATAAATAAATAAATAAAATAACAAATTGTTCCTGCTCCTCTTATTATATTTTAATTTGTGAACTTTAATGTTAATGCAAATGTTAAAAGAGTGAAGTCATGAACTAATAAAAATCGAGAAGATAGATTCCTAAATACACAAACATTTGAATTTATTATGTAGTAGTCAAAGCTGAGAAAGCAGAGCTGCAGTCCTGAGGGAGCTCAATTTCCATATGTGTGCGTGCTGCTGCTTAAAAGTACAGTAGCTCTATTGAGCTCTAACATCTCCACTTACCTCAGACCAACAGCATCTGACAGCAGGCTGCAGTTATCAAGGGATGTTGATTAAAGAGGAGGACAGACCAAAAAGTTTTACAGTACAAATAACTTCATTGCAAGTCAAATGAAGGACATTTTATGTGAAATTGTATACTGTGTGGAGCTAAGTGTTGGAAGGATTGGACAGTGTGAATCATCTGGAAATGTACATTGTCAGTTTTCTATTTGAAGACACTTTTAGGTGTCTGGTTTGAGCCTGAACAGAGGAACAGAGTTTCACATGTTCTTTTTGAGTCAGTATGGGTTTAGTGTAGGTTCTCCAGTTTCCTCATACCTCCTGAAAACAAACCTGCAGGTGGAAACTGCAAATTCCCCCTAGGTGTGCATAGGTAATGATTATGATGATAATGATGATCCAGGGTTTATTCCCACCACATGCTTGGTGTTTTAAGGACAAGTTTGTATTCCAACGTGATCCTGACCAGCTACTTCAGATCACCTAATAAATGAAAAATTATTTATCCTGTTAGCATAAATAATAGATTTTGTGTGAAAAGTTGTGCCCCTATCATGAGGGTTAGAAAAAAATGGGCAAAGCCTAAATAAAAGTGTTGCTTGTGATCATTATGTAAAACTTAACATATTAAAAATCTGTTAAGTGACTCTATCATACTCAGTTTGTTCTTAGTGGATTGTAAATGTCTGTATAAGCAGAAGCTTGAGTCACACAATATGTATGGAAAACCCTTCAGAGTATTTCTTCAGAACTTCACATAAGTGCCAGTTCATCCTGAAAGGATCGAGTGAAAGAGTGATCTGTCTCAAAGAGAAAAATATGGTATCCTCTTCTTCAGGTGAAAGAGAGAAGGGAAAAAAGAGAGGATTGTACTATGTAGATTCGATTTATTTTGTGCATAGAGAAGATCCTCGAATAAAGGGTTTCCCCATCCCTAGGGAAATCTGCTCTCAGTTCGGTGGCTGAATTTTTTTTTGTTTTTGTCCTCTCTTTGCCTGTCTGCTGATGAGAAAACCAGGTGAACTCATAGTGAAAAATGGAGCACTGGTGAAGGAAGTTTTACAGATGTTAGACAAGCTTTCGACATCATCCATGAATGATTATATGTCATGACATTTAAAATCCCAATATGTTTTCAGTCATATCTTCTGACATATTTTGATTAATTGATGTACTGAGAATAACTGGAATTTCAGGACCTTATGAATCTTTAAGAAAACATTATACGGAACAAATTTATATGGAATAAAGTATTCCATGACTGGATGTGCAGGAATCCGGATCCTTACATAAGGCTATTTCCTGACATGATAAATGGAGCCTATTGAATAATAATGGATACTGTCTACATGCTTCCTGAGAAAACCCAAACACATTGTTTAATTTCTGTCGAGTCCATTTTACCATGGCTGCCTTCCATATGGAAGAAGTTACCTGACACATAACAGGAGTGTTTCAGCGAGCATTGCTGTACCGTTTGCTTCCTCACACCCGGGTCCCCTTTCTTTCTTTCTTTCTTTCTTTCTTTCTTTCTTTCTTTCTTTCTTTCTTTCTTTCTTTCTTTCTTTCTTTCTTTCTTTCTTTCTTTCTTTCTTTCTTTCTTTCTTTCTTTCTTTCTTTCTTTCTTTCTTTCTTTCGTTTTCTCACATCAAGACCGTAAAATTTTACTTCCTGTTAAGCTTGTTACTTTTTACTGCCGTTGCAATGGGAAAAATAATTCTGTGAAAAAGAATCCCAATGGAAGGCTTGAAAAGCTTTCAGGAAAAATGTTTAATGCATTTCTATTATTAAAAAGTTTTAGCATGTTTTAAAGAAGAGACAGTCCAAAAAAAAAAAAAAAAACAAGGACTGCATGGTGGTGTGATGTGAAGCCATAATTACAAGTTTTTCTTTATTACAGAACAACAGATTGTAACAATCTGGAGCACCTGAAGTGAGTTTCTGTTAACACTTATAAACAGCCTCTCTTCTTTCCATCTCTATGTTAACTTTAAAAACAAAAGTATTTTTAGGAACAAAAACAGTCCTCCACCCTGGAATAAATAAGAACAGCTTCACTATTTTACCGAAATAATGTTAAATAAGAAGAAAAACCTACAATCGTATGAATTATTTTGTTATAACAGTGAATCTGTTAATTGTTTGGCTTATATTAAATGAGCATCCAGAACAGAAGTACCAGTATATTTTGAACTTTCTGAGATTCTTTTGTATTTAACATAGTTGTAAAGAGTGATTATTTATTTATTTATTGATTTATTTATTTTTATTATTATCTACCCTACCAGGTAGAGCAGGTGTACATGTGCTCCTCATAAAGTGGCCAGTGATGGAATGTTAATATAACTATAAGGATGAAATATTCAATTAAAACCAAGTATAAACCACACTTTTTATTGCACTCCTGCATTATTGCCAGATGAAAATTAACCAACACTTCCTGACAAATCAGAATTAAAAATCCAACAGCAATGTTGTATAACAGACTATAAATTTTTGATTTACAGCATGTGTATAAAAACATAAACTAGTTTTAGCCACTAAAACCATATAACATTAGCCTATAAATGCGCTTTGCATTGAAGAAGTAAAAAGAGTGTCTGGTATAGATGATAAATGCACCTACTGTATCTTTATTAAAAAGAGAACGAAAATGAGAAATGTCAGTAGTGGTCTGGAGGCGCATAAATAAATGTGAGGTGTCATAATTCAGACAAAGGTTTTCGCCTGAACCAAGAGAGCCTCAGCCAGAGACAAAGAAACACCATTCATGATAATAAACCCAGCTCTGTGTTATCCCTCCTACAACACAGTTGTAGAATTAGATCTGGCAGAATCTTAATGAAAACCCGAAATTGGACACGATCGAATTCCCTGTCTTCCTTTCATCACGATAAAACACGAGTGAGACAAAGAACAGGCTGCAAATTTGACTTGTGGAGGAGGACAGTACAATACAAAGTGTCTCTTTGTCTCTTTCTGTCTGTCAGCTTTTAGACCTTAATGACCCTCAATCAATTTACACACCCACCTCTGAGCAGATAAACATATTATAGGTATTCATTCATGTTCATGAAGTAGGCTTTGCTCATTGCACCTGTCACTCTTGATTCATTCATCTCTCGACACTTTGGCAGCCATATATGGCAGGGACTTCTTATTTGTTGCCCCTGCCTCGGTTTACACAAAAGAACAGAAGTGGAGCTTCTATAAATATATACATTTGCAAAAGATAAACTAAACATACAGAATGCTGAACATTTTGTTGAGTTTGGATTAAACACAAAATACAATTCTTTTTTTATTAATTTTTTTTATGGTCTTGTGTTAATATGAACTGGCCTGGTTCAGATAAGGAGCTCACTCTGGGGCTTACTGATAGCGTGTTATTAGACTTCATCCACACTCCTCTGAGCTGATAGGCTTCGGCTAAATGAATAAAAGACTGATAGCATACCAGTAGCAGAGCCTGGGAAACACATATAGAATAAATTATTATCCTATAATCGCTGTTAATTATAGTGTATAGGATCAAAAATGATAAATCGACAGCACCACAAGGCCAACATCATCTTGGAAAGAACCTTTTATTTAAGAAAAAATAAGGTTGGCCTTAAGTGATTTCTTTCTTTTTGCTTTTCTGTGTATTCATTAAAGATTGTATCAATACATGTTGATATTAAAATGCAAATAGAGTACAGTGCTGCAGGAGTCATGCAAAATATATGATTTTAATATACATTTATATGCTAAATAGTATACATAAAATGTTATCAGTTAAAGGGGCTTGAGGCAGCACCCCATCAAGGGTGTAGTTCTGTCTTATATCCAGAGATACAATTCCTGGTTTACTGCAACCATAACATTGGTCCATTTGCTGGATGCTAACAATTAAGACTAGGATAAGATTTTACAATCAGCAACCATCAAGCCACCAATTATAAGCTTCAGGTCCAAGGGCCATATACATTTGTATAGTATGTGTTTCTGGGTTTGAACCAAAACTTAGGACACTATCTGGGCTGACTTTGTGCTTCCAGTGTCTACTTGGGTTTCTTAGAAGTTCTAAGACTCTCATCATATTTTTCTGTGTGTTCTTGTTGGTGAATTGGCTACTCTAAGTTCTGAATGTCTTCTAAAGGTGAATGTGTGAATGATGCCATGCATGAATCCCCCATAAGCCTGACCAAGTGCTTTTAAAGGATGAATTAATGAGCAAATGTTTAATCATACTCTCTTTATTGGCTTTTAGTTGAAACAGTTTTAATATAATATATAATATGATTTAAATATATGATTATTAAATATAGTTCTAGTAATTTCAAGCTTGAAATGGTCTTGTTTAATTGTATCTAATCTAATCATTTTACCCGTTTACTTCATTTCTACCTATCGAATCAATA
The DNA here is from genome assembly GCF_946808225.1 of Silurus aristotelis. Lineage (NCBI taxonomy): Eukaryota > Metazoa > Chordata > Actinopteri > Siluriformes > Siluridae > Silurus > Silurus aristotelis. The sequence continues at coordinate 6,313,365 of NC_139596.1, forward strand.
TAATTTGTAAAGTTTGAAGTAATGGCTGAAGAGTTAAATAGTAAACAGACTGATTACAATAATATTTGAAATGTAACAGATTAGATACTTTCAGTGACATTATTGATATTTTCCTTTGCTAAGAAATCAGTTTTCAAGAACATTGATGTTCCAGACAGTTGATGAAAAAATATCAGCCTTTTTCTGCACTTATGACTGTTTGGATAAAGACATGATAGCTTGGGAATAGGTAAAAACACCAACATTGTAAAGAGAAATCAATCAAAACTAATTAAACTTGTTTTTGGCACAAGGAAGAGTAATAATTCATGCAGAAGACATGACTGATGCACAAAACCTTGCAAGTATCTTCTCATGTCCTTTCTGTTGACTTTATTTTCAATTGCGTTTACAGATCCATTTCTCTTATCCACCCTGAGAAAGTGTGGGTTGGAGAGATAGGACTGGGGCGATCTGTCACAATCCTGCACACGTTTCCGGACACCTATACTGAACCTGCATTTAAATCTTTACTTTTTTTTTAAGGCAAGCTGAAAATTGCATAATACATTCTTATGGCCACTTCCACCCACTTTCCTCCCCAACATTAAGAGGGGACACAGCAGGTTATTTATTTTTACAAATGGCCATCTGCTATGGCAGATTGTCAGATGGCTGCATGCTAAATAACCTACCTGACCTGAACCTTAGGAACCAAGCCTGGTAAAATTGCTCAAGGAGGTGCAGAGCTCTTAATGTAAGACAAGAATTTCTAGAAAAATAAATTTAGATATTAAGAAAGAAAGATATTAAGTATTACTGATACTGTTTAGTTTTAACTTAAAAATGTGTCAATATATTATTTTATCTCATTGTTAAAGGTTATGTGTGCACCCTGGTTATCTCATTGGACCAGACATAAAAAAATATCCTGAAAGAAATTATTTAGTTTAATGTCTTTTGGAATGCGGCTCCATAGCCTGCCTACATCCTCTATCACAACTTCACAGAACTGCTCCCAAGATGTGATTTAGATGGAACTTGTAAATAACATCCTGTGAGTCACAGATTAATTAATTTTTTTTACATTTCCAGTCCATATCATTTGACAAATGCTAATGATGACCCACCTTACTCCCAGAGTACCCATCTGCTGTTTGGTGAGTCCAGAGGGAGTGTCAGAAAGACAGAGAGAGCAGCAGGTAGTGAGTGAATTAGCTCTGAACCATGACCTTTGCTTGCAGCGAGGAGCCACAGGTGTGCTGGAGAGGAATGATGCCAAACCCACTGCATCCTCTGTAGCAGATTGCAGACTGGCCATCTATTACTCAGACCTGATGAAAGTGGTGGCAGTTTACAATGACACAAATATGGAAATCCAGGAATTGTTTCATTCATTCATTTAGCCTGTACAAGAAGTCTGTTGCAGAGCACAATGCAAACACATTTAGGACAGTCAGGACTTGGGGCAAGTGAAGCCAATTCACCCACCACCATGTTTTTTGCAAAGAAACGCAAGTGCATGAAATCTTAGGGACTCACAGGAAACCTAAGGAAAACATGAAGGGTACATGGAAAACCAGTCAGACTGTAACCCCATCTTAAGATTGAACCAGAAACCCTGATATTGTGCAGCATTACACACCAGTAGTAATAAATATGGGTAAAATATAAGTGCAATGACAACCCCCAATGTTATCTAATACACTGATTTACTAACAATGTAAAACAAAAGTTATCATTATTAGTTCAATGAGAATTTGAATGTGAAAAGCTGTGGCAAACTGAAGGAAAAGAGAGTAAAGACTTACCACACATATGGTACTATATGCATAAATATTGAGTATTTTGAGTTTAAAGGTTGGACATGAATGAAACACTGTCTAAAAACCAATGTAGAATTGGAAATAAAAGAGTTTAGAGGAAAGGTATTTATTGTGTTCATAAGCTTTAATGCAGTGGTAATAATAAAAAAAGTGCATGCTCTCTATTTAAAATGAAACTCAGTTCAGTGCAATAATAAAAAGCCTGGAGAAACCTATTATTTCCAAAAAACCATAAAAATGAGCTTTAAATGTGAAAAAAAGGATTTTCTTAATTTAATACCTACCTTTTGGTTGTATACATTTGCACATGCAATCACTGTTTTTTAAGTGATTTTCAGAATTACGTTGTAAATGCTAATTGAAGAAATTATCTATGACATCTATATGCACTTTTAAACATTTTAAAGTAGAAATGACCCAAAGTGTCTTTATTGCTGGGACAAATCACTGTAAAAAATAAGACTCTTGCCTAGTATTATTAATTTTATGAAACCCATACCACTCTGGAAATCTAAACTCATTGCCACAACTGATGATCTTTAGATTTTACTCTTGTGTTATTGAAGCAGATGTTAAAATCAAGAACTACTGTATAATATTTCATGAAATCCATCAAAAGGATGTCTGGACCTTAGAGTCGAAGCAGCCAAGACTGGATTACAAAGCTGTCAATCAAACCAGGATGTGAAGATGAAACATCCAAGCAGATGGTTTGCCATGGTATCTTGAGAACGAACCCTCCACACCCTTCCCCCAAGCACCAATCCAGACAAGAATAAATCATTGGATAGATGCTGTAAGCCCCTTAGATTTGCTTGAAGTCCTTTTCCTCATCTACCTAGTATGATGAAAATATATAGATCATTTATTTAAACCTTGTGCTTCATTAGATCAAGCAAATCAAGTTATTTTGCAGCTTATTGCATTTAGAATAGCAAAGACATTTACTACTTGACATTGAAGAGTCCAGGCATATTATTCATACATGCATGCATGGTTGAGTAATGGGACTGATTTTCTAAAACAGGAAGCTAACCCTGTTGACCTAAAGCTAAAAACAAGACAAGCCCAGGTCTTATCCTGAGCAGGTGTTTTTTCTGTTATGTGCCGGGATTCTCATCATCATCATCGTCATCAGCAGAAGCAGCAGCAGCAGCAAGCAGCAAAATCATCACAATAGAAGGCGAGCTTTTGTGGAGTGTATCTGTATATAAAAAGGTACATTTTCATTGTTTTTGAAGGCAAATTGCTTTTTATGATGAAACACTGGCATTTTGATGACTGAGCAATTTTTTTTACATTTTATCTCCATTATACATTTTCTCATCTTTTGTGAAGCTTGCTTCAATCTTAAACTGTGCAATACAATTTTTATCTGTGAAATTATGTCTTTTTGAAGATGGTGAAATTAATTTAGTCATCAGACTTTCCTCTTCATGAACCTATTTTCCCCCTCAAACCAAACTAAGTGAAAATGTCATTCTTTAAAAAAATATCGATCTTTTCTTGGCTAAATTTAGGCACTGACCTAGACTCATTCAACTTGGAGCAGTTGGTTGCACCCTCCCCCTTCTTGACCTGGATAATCAGATTAAATAAAAAATAAAAAACAGCAATGCATCCGAAAGCACAGTGGGAATATTTAGAAGATGTTGGGATTCTTCTTCTTCTTTCCTGTTGGGAATCTGTATCTTTTTCCATTTCTTGTGTATAATGAGTTGGCAGCGCCATATTGACTGCAGATGACAGTTATGAATCGTGGAGCCACATTACAATTTGCGATGATATCAAAATAAAGACTAGTATATATGTTAAAGGCCATGAGATCGGAGAGACAGGGACAATGGAAGAGCTTCTCATAATAATTCCAGGCATGCATTTGAGAGAGGCATGTGAGATTGAATCTCAGTCTTATGTACAGCCTATAAATAAACATCTACAGCAAACAAAGACATTGGCGTATAGATTTAAACTGACCTGAAAAGGCAGACAGTGAGGATCAAAAGATGAGAGATTCTGGTAGATAGAGTGCAATTGAACATGGCACTTTGGTATTCAGTGCAAACAGTCGCTCCGAGAGGGGGTTTTACTTTTCCAGATCCATTGAACTGAGAGGGGTCACTGAAAGCACACATTTCCAGATGTTCTCTTAACTGCGCGTAAGCTTTAATGACTCCAGCATACATGGACATATTAATTTGATAAGAATATGCCATTTAGCCCGAAGGATTCTTTTTTATTTATTTTTTCAATACCAAGTTTTTGACTGATCAGAATAATCTGCATTTTCTGGCAGGAAATCTGATCAAATCTGTATATCTCATCTTTGGTTTCATGCTAATGTTTAACAAGTCAGAAGTCCTTGTAACTCTTACACTCTCTTGTTAATCTTTAAATTTAAGAAAATTTGCTCCACAAGGTTAACTATCATTCATGAACTTTTTCTTTTTCTCCTCCCACTATATCATATATCTTTAATGAATAAAAAGTGGGTATTGTAGTAGTCAATTTAAAAGGACAATGTTAGTCAATATCACTTAACAAAAATGTTTTTCCTGTGCTGTTGACAAAAATCTGGATACACAACAGTTATAAATTGGATGGTTATATAGCATCTGTGCTAATGTCATGAGAGATATTTTTTTCAGGCATTTAACTGTTTCCAGGCATTTATCTAAAGAATGCACATATGTTGTTTTAAAGGACACTTGACCTGTGTTTAAAATTAACTTTACTTCCTATAAAGTACAAAATTAAATGTTATAGCCACAATATTCAATATTTACATTTACATTTGCGGCATTTAGCTGACACCCTTATCCAGAGCGACTTACAAAAGTGCTTTGAGTCTCTAGCAATGAATAAATCTACACTGTTACACAAGATTACAAACTTAATATAAATATAACTCTTGAATTCTACAAGGCAAACTTGGAAAGTGTTATTTAAGTGTTTCAGGAAGGTTTTTAATCGTCGCTTGAAGATAGCCAGGGACTTTGCTGTACGGACATCTAGGGGTAGTTCATTCAACCACCGCGGTGCTAGAACAGAGAAGAGCCTTCAAGTGTACTTACCTCTCATTCTGAGAGAAGGTGGTACCATTCGAGCAGTGCTGGAGGATCTCAGACAGCGTGGTGCAGTGCGAGATGTGATGAGGTCACTGAGGTAGGATAGTGCTGGTCCATTTTTGGCCTTGTAGGCAAGCATCAGTGTTTTGAATCGGATACGTGCAGCTAATGGAAGCCACTGAAGGGAGCGCAGCAGTGGGGTGGTGTGGGAGAACTTGGGCTGATTGAACACAAGCCGTGCAGCTGCATTTTGGATCATTTGCAGTGGACGAATAGAGTTCAGGAGAAGACCTGCCAGCAGAGAGTTGCAGTAGTCGAGTCTTGAAATGACAATACACTGAACAAGCACCTGGGCAGTCTGTGTGGACAGAAATGGTTGAATCCTTCGGATGTTGTAGAGAAGAAATCAACAGGAACGAGACACATTAGCAACATGTGGGAAGAAGGACAGTTAATTGTCCATAGTTACCCCAAGGGTTATGAGCAGTGGCTAAAGGGGGGAGCAGAGAGTCATGAAGTGTTATTTGGAGATCTTGACCTGAAGATGAATCATCTGGAATGACCAGCAATTCTGTTTTGCTGGGGTTGAATTTTAGTTGGTGAGCACTCATCCATGAAGATATGTCTGTCAAGTTGTATAATGAAGTTTGTATCAATGAGGGGTCAAAATTGCAGACTACTATTTCCAGACCTACAGAATTCAATGGCAAATTAGTCCAATATCACCCCAATTATGGATTCATCTGAGTATGAATGACTAAACATGTTGAGATGTAGGTGTAGGATCCACAGTGGATACACTGCAATGAACATTTGCTGTGGTTGGAGCTCCTGGCTATACTCAGTCTGTCTGGTCTTGGGATTAATAGTCTAAACAACAGAGGAATATTTGAAGGCAGTAGCTCTGAAGTCTTTTCCATGGAAAGACAAGGCATATGTGATTAGTCACCCATATGGTGGCAGTTTTTGGTGCAATGTGAACGTTGTTGTTTATGTGAACCAACCGAATGTGGTTTTACAATGATAAATTTACCCTTATGGCCTTTTATCTGAAGGTTGGCCTTCCCTATGAAGTAATTCTTGAAAATTGCTGTGTGGTTTCCAGTAAATTGGATGATAACATTGCATGGTCATTCAATGCTAAAATGTACATAGTGAATATTTTCAGGCATACTTCACCACAAACCAGTGCATTTTCACATAATGCTTGAAAAACCTACAATTTTCTCCAACTTTGTTTAAGTCTTCAGTTTAGTGGGTTGTTTCTGTTGCCTTGGAGACTGGGTGGAGATAAAAAAATGATGAAAGATGGTCAGGACTGAAGATTTTCTGGAAGACTGGAGGATGGGGACTAATTTGCCATTGAATTCTGTAGGTCTGGAAACTGTAGTCTGCAATTTTGACCCCTCATTAATATAAACTTCATATGAAACATAGCTGAAAATAAACTTTTATAAGTTTATTTTAAGTTGCTCACTTCTGGCTTGTATAAAATTTTAAATTACTATCTTGTGCTAGTAAACTGCTGCCGCCTGATCTTGACACACTTCCACTGCAATAGCTGGTTTTGCCCTCCAGACATGCCTGATCCATTCTGATGCTCTACATCATGAAGCTTCTGCTCTTATGACACACTTTCTACTCATTCAGATGACCCTGCACAGATAGCATAAAGATTTGAACTTCTCCAAAACAAATTCACTCTTGCTGCAGATAGTCTCACCACTATACACTTGAATTGTACATAGGAACTGTTATGGTAATCATAAAGTCAGTGCTAGGCCCAGCTTTCTTATATACTCCTACTGACCATCTTTCCGCACCTTTCCACACACTGGAAAGTACAAAGTACCATTTGACTTTAAAGTATACAAAAGTAAAGATGAATAATCCTATGTCAGCTTGAAGTAGATGGGGTCCATGTGTAATCTTTCTCCTCTTAAGATTTCTCTCTCATGTCATCTAAAGGAGTTTTCCTTCACTATTGTCACCTCTCTTTGCTCATTCAAATTTAAATCTTCCTCCAGATTCTGATAAATCATTCACAAAATTCACAAAACGAACTTTAACTACATTATTACAAAAACAGGAATTCAGGTGCAATGCATTCTGTACAAAGAAATTCTACATTTATTTTGTTGTACTTCATCTAAAACAAATTGAATATGATGTGAGAGAGCAAAATGTCTGCTATAATTTATGATGTTAATGGTATACTGTATGTATTATGTAAACTTTATAGGAATTATAGATTTTATGATACTGGACATCATTTGTCAATCTTTTAGTACATTATTGTGCTTCTAGGCTGAACTAAAACAGTCTTACAAGATTTACAAAAGTTTTTATTACTGACTGTCCTCATACCCTTGTGTGTATTTTGATGATAAATATCAATCACCAGTAAATAATAATAAATAGATTATTAATAGATTACCAGGCACATTCATAGTACAGCTTCTTTACAGTATAATGACCCCAACAAAACTCTATAACGCTGATAAGAGAGATGATAAACAGTAAATGATGGCTAAACAATAAAAGAGAACCCCCTAAGCATTGCATGTAAAAAATCTTTTAGTGATGCAGCTCATCCACTGCAGAGTCAACTAACATAGGCACAAACTAATTTTTGTAATTAATTAATGTTTTTGTATAGCACTTTTAACAATGGACATTGTCCCAAAGCACCTTTTTTTCAGAATTAAATTAATTAAAAATACTGTATAAATGTTACATTTATAAATTAATCCCTATAAGTGAAAACCTAATAAGAAAACCAGTCGTGACAGTTGGAAGAAAAAACTCCCTGAGATGAAATGAGGAAGAAACCTTGAGAAAAATCAAAATCAAAAGGAAACCGGTGCTCATCTGGGTGACACCAAATGTCAATTTTTTTTAGCTTTTTTAGTGTTGAGGTTATCATCTGTTTATTTGGACACTTGAAAGCAAAACTGTTCAATTGCAGCGTTCAGCCATTGTAGCAGTCAAACAATTGTCAGCCAGTGTTTAAATGAATCACAGTCCAAACCCATTCTCATGGTTTTTAAATTTAACCTTCCATAATACGTAATACTGCATTTCGTTGCCTTGTACTTGTACATGTGTAATAACAATAAAGTTGAATCTAATCTAATCTAATCTAATCTAATCTAATCTCATCTCATCTAATCTTAACTAATGCATCATACATCTTTACACTGTTCATGGAACCATCCTCAGCAGGAATGTATGTAATAATTAGAAAACCTAATAGTTATTACTATGCCATTTCTTTTGTCCTAACTGAATACCTAATCTATAAACAATATGAATTGACACTGCTTTCTTTTAAGTCTGACAGATTACTTTGTATATAAAACTGCATGAACTTGATACTAATTATAAAATTTAAATCTGCTCAGACAGCTCAGTTTACATTAATGAGTCTGTCATATGTATCAAATGTTTTAAAGGCCTTCATGGACATATTAATAAAATTTTTGTATTGAATTCTTTGCAAGCCAATGGCATTTAGAATTCCCTGCATATTTTTGGTCCTATGTTATTATGCAGTCTTGCTCATGCCAACCGAATATCAAAATTTTTACTTAGCATGTAGTAGGCAATATGTCCTAGGTTTTCTTCAAGGTTAACCATGATTATAGTTCAGTTCAAAGCCTTTAGATGTATCAGTTAAGATGCTTCTGTTCACATCATCAAATTCTTGCTGTTGGCATCAAATCAATAAATTGACATAAGCGCTTCAATTTCACTGGTTACCTGACATGCTTGTGTCACCATATTTTAAAGATAAGGGGCATCAAAAACAATGTCTGTTTTTCCCCCACACTTTCCTTCTGGTATGCGCCTATGTTCTGTGTTAGAAATAAGCTTTTCCATTCTCAAAGCTTATCACTGGATCGAGTCCTAGAGGTGAAGCCTATATTTATGCAAATATATAGATATTTTAGTCTTTTCTTTGTCATGTCTCTGCCTCCATCTTGTGAAATATTATTTTCACTTAAACACTTAAACAGTTTTTTTTTTTTAAACAAAAAACTGCACAATGTAAAATAATTCTTCAGTTGTAAAATAAGATTATGATCTAAGATCTTTCTATGTTGAACCTTTTAGAACCAGTGCTACTGTAGGATTTACTTTTTTTAGGCTTTCGATTATTATGTGATGAAGATACATGATTTATTCATTATGAATCAATTGATTGTGATTTTCTTCATTATACATACACTACCAGACAAAGGTTTGAACACACCTTCTCTTTCAGTGGGTTTCTTTATTTTTTTACACAGGGAATGGACATTGAATCAGTGGAAAACTGTCCTTTGGTCTGATGAGTCCAACTGCAGTGTCTTTGTTAGATGGTTCCTGAATATGTGTTTCCCACTGTGTAGCATAGAGGAAGTGTGATGGTGTCGAGGTGTTTTTTTGGTTACAGTGTTGGTGATTTAGGTAAAACTGAAGGCACACTAAAACAGCATGGCTACCACAGCATTTAGCAGGAACCTGCCATCCCATCAGCTTTGCACTTAGGTTATGTAAGAGCTATTTTTTCAAGAAGGATAGTGATGATTGCTGCATCAAATGAATTGGCATCACAAATCACCCATTCAGAATCCAGTTGAGATGGTTTGAGATGAGTTGGACTGGAGAGTGAATGAAAAGCAGCCAACAATTACTTAACACCTCTGTGAGCTCCATGGGGTGAATACCTCATGGGGCTGACAAAGAATTGCAAAAGTGTGCAAAGCAGTCATCAATATTATATTACAATATTATACATACAGTGTATTCCTATCCTTCACTTACACTGTTTTTGTCCAGCCAGTGACAAAGCTGTTAGATACTGGGGGATGACTGCTATGTTGGCGGTCCCCAGATAACCAAACAGTTTAGGGTTACATTAACCTCATGAGACATTATGATAGGAGACCCTATTTTCTGCAGGTACATTTTCTGACTTAATTGATAATGTAGGTGTTTTAAATCACAGGGGTCTCATTAGAGGATCTCCACAGAATAACCTGACATGCGTTATCGCATTTTCTTATAAAATGTTAAAGATAAGAAAGATAAAAAAAAAAACACTTTATTAGGATCATATCATACAGGTATGATTATATAATTCTAATCATTTTTTTGTTGTTGTTTGCTTTATTTGCTTTACTAATTATTTGAAATATTCTTCATTAACAAGCACCTCTAATGCAAGATTAAACGACAACAATTAACAATGGTTAATAATGTATGATTAACAACCTTATAATATTATGAGTAGGATTAAAGTCATGATACTTACAACTGGAGTGAGCAAACTGTACTTTTAATAAGCTGGGACATTACAAATGATACTTATTTTTTTTTTTCAAAGCTTTGCCATGAAGTATTGATCTGTCAACAAATTCTTTTTTCTTTGCAGTTACATTTTTTATGGGACTGATTTCATTGAGGTGATTAAACCAGGATCAATCGATCCAGCAACAGTGACACAAACAACAAGAGATAAAAAAAGATGGCAAGACAAATATTAAATAAACCCAGAGCTGTCAGTTAGCAAGGGAAAAAATGTGTGTGCTTGTGTGTAGGTTTAATATATGTGACAGCATGTATAGGTGTGTGTGTGTGTGCATACACATCTGCAGTAATAAGATTAAATCTTACCAATACTTGGTAACACACACACATATATATATATATTTCATTTCATCATCTTCTCCCGCTTATCCGAATTCGGGTCGCGGGGGCAGCAGTCTAAGCACTTCTCCGTGTCCAGGGATCGGGCTGTCAAGGCCTCTGCCTTCGACTGCTGCCCAATCCTCTCAGAACCGGTCCCTTTACATATATATATATATACAGTGGGTACGGAAAGTATTCAGACCCCCTTAAATTTTTCACTCTTTGTTATATTGCAGCCATTTGCTAAAATAATTTAAGTTTATTTCTTTTCCTCATTAATGCACACATAGCACCCCATATTGACAGAAAAACACAGAATTGTTGACATTGTTGCAGATTTATTAAAAAAGAAAAACTAAAATATCACATGGTCCTAAGTATTCAGACCCTTTACTGTGACACTCGTATATTTAACTCAGCTGCTATACATTTCTTCTTATCATCCTTGAGATGGTTCTACACCTTCATTTGAGTCCAGTTGTGTTTGATTAAATTGATTGGACTTGATTAGGAAAGCCACACACCGGTCTATATAAGACCTTCCAGATCACAATGCATGTCAGAGCAAATGAGAATCATGAGGACAAAGGAACTGCCTGAAGAGCTCAGAGACAGAATTGTGGCAAGGCACAGATCTGGCCAAGGTTACAAAAAAATTTCTGCTGCACCTAAGGTTCCTAAGAGCACAGTGGCCTCCATAATCCTTAAATGGAAGACGTTTGGGATGACCAGAACCCTTCCTAGAGCTGGCCGTCCAGCCAAACTGAGCTATCGGGGGAGAAGAGCCTTGGTGAGAGAGGTAAAGAAGAACCCAAAGATCACTGTGGCTGAGCTCCAGAGATGCAGTCGGGAGATGGGAGAAAGTTGTAGAAAGTCAACCATCACTGCAGCCCTCCACCAGTCGGGGCTTTATGGCAGAGTGGCCTGACGGAAGCCTCTCCTCAGTGCAAGACACATGAAAGCCCGCATGGAGTTTGCTAAAAAACAGAGAAATAAGATTTTCTGGTCTGATGAGACCAAAATAGAACTTTTTGGCCTTAATTCTAAGCGGTATGTGTGGAGAAAACCAGGCACAGCTCATCACCTGTCCAATACAGTCCCAACAGTGAAGCATGGTGGTGGCAGCATCATGCTGTGGGGGTGTATTTCAGCTGCAGGCACATGATGACTGGTTGCAATCGAGGGAAAGATGAATGCAGCCAAGTACAGGGATATCCTGGACGAAAACCTTCTCCAGAGTGCTCTGGACCTCAGACTGGGCCGAAGGTTCACCTTCCAACAAGACAATGACCCTAAGCACACAGCTAAAATAATGAAGGAGTGGCTTCACAACATCTCCGTGACTGTTCTTGAATGGCACAGCCAGAGCCCTGACTTAAACCTAATTGAGCATCTCTGGAGAGACCTAAAAATGGCTGTCCACCAACGTTTACTATCCAACCTGACAGAACTGGAGAGGATCTACAAGGAGGAATGGCAAAGGATCCCCAAATCCAGTTGTGAAAGACTTGTTGCATCTTTCCCAAAAAGTCTCCTGGCTGTATTAGATCAAAAGGGTGCTTCTACTAAATACTGAGCAAAGGGTCTGAATACTTAGGACCATGTGATATTTCAGTTTTTCTTTTCTAATAAATCTGCAACAATGTCAACAATTCTGTGTTTTTCTGTCAGTATGGGGTGCTATGTGTACATTCATGAGGAAGAAGAATGAACCTAAATGATTTTAGCAAATGGCTGCAATATAACAAAGAGTGAAAAATTTAAAGGGGTCTGAATACTTTCCGTACCCACTGTATATATATATATATATATATATATATATATATATATATATATATATATATATATATATATATATATATATATATATATATATATATAAAACATTATTATTATAATTATTTTTTTTTTTGCACCTTAAAGATTCTCCAACTGAGAGAAGCCTTGTGTCTCCCAATTTCAACCCTATGAGGACACCAGAATGCTTAACCAGCCAAAAGAACCTATCGGGAACTGTTTTGCCTAAGAGTGAACACACAGCTTCAGCTGATGACTGTTACTATAAAAAGTTAGAACAATCAAACATCAAATCACAAGAAGAAATACTCACAGGAAACAATTCAATAGTTCCGGATGTCAGGTTGTGTGAACATCTAGTGGTCTAGTGGTTAGAATGCGGTGCTCTCACCGCTGCAGCCCGGGTTCGATTCCCGGTCAGGGAACCAACCCCAGCCATTAGGGTTGCACAAGCCAGTGCACTCTTAGTGCCGGTCCCAAGCTCGGATAAATGGAGAGGGTTGCATTAGGAAGGGTATCCAGCGTAAAAAGATGTGCCAAATCGAACATGCAGATCATGAATACGGATGATCTGTTGTGGCGACCCCAAATGGGAGAGGCCGAAAGAAAGTACTAAACTGAACGTCTCCAGGTAACAAATGTAACAATTGTTCCCTGAGGGAACAAGATGCTGCATCAACAACGATTTATGAACACTTCTACATTGTCCACGCTCTGAATCACGCTTCCTGGTTGTGACGTCACCCCGCCGGTGATGCCACACTTTTCCATTGGGGCATCACCGGCGGAGTGACGTCACAACCAGGAAGCTTTAAAAGTACATGGAATGGAGCCAGCGCTGGCTTCTGAAAAGAAAAGGAAGTGTTGAAGGGATGCAGGCAGTGACTTGAAGCAGGGTGACAAGAGGATTTCTAAGAAGATGAGATGGGGGGGGTCTTCCAGCAGCATGGCCCTATCCCTGTTGGAAAGATCTGACAGGGTGAGCCATAGGTGCCTTTCGGTTGACACCAGGGCGGACATGGACCAATGGCCCTAGCATTCTCCTCGGAGGAAGAGAGGTGGAGCTGCATGCTATCATTGCAAAGGGAAGAAACCGCTGAATGGACCCAGCAGTTGAGGAAGGAGAAATGGACAAGCCCATCTGCCAGGTCCAACTGCGAAACACAGGTCTTTGAACAAAGCTTCGCTTCAGCGGAAGCGGGGCAAGAATTGCGCTATACAAATAAAAATGAATTGAATTGAATACTGTCTTAGTAAAGATGAGTGAGAATGAACAATATCATTTTTGTCTCAAGTTAATTTGTTGAAAATTATTACATTTACATTGATATGTAATGGTTTTGTTTTTAACGTGATTTTTGTTCACTATAATGATTAAGCTGTGATTTTAAATGCCCAAATTACATAACCTACAGGATCATGCCTTTTATTTATTTTTCAGCAGGCTAGAGTATGCAGTAATATAAAACATACCACCTACATTTAAGGACACTTCAAACGTATTCTTCTTTCCATCATTACTGGAAGCGTTTAAAGTGCTGGTATAGATTTCATTTGGATTTTTTCCTATGGAAAGTGCTTGATCCTGATGAGTGAAAATCACTTGCTTTAGATTAGTAAGTGAGAGTTAGCAATGGACAAACTCTGAGAAAAAAAATGCGTTTTTTTTTTTTTATCCTTACTGATGTGTCAAGTGGTGACACATCCTTTTTTGTCCACTTTTTGTCACACATGCATTATGCGTTATTCGTATAAAAGACCTAGTGCAAGTGAGAGGTAATGGAATGGAAAGATATTCTCTAAGTGACCAAATATGATGAGATTCTGCTCGCCTTTTAATACTTAATGAGCTTAACGCAAACAGGGTAGATGAGACGGAGGCTGAACCTTACCAAGGGAATCTCTACACTCATGCGGCTCATTGGTTCTTGAAGATAACACTCAGCTTAAAGACTGAACTTAGCTGCTTCAGCCAGTTGCTCACCAGAGACAGGAGGCTTTAGAAAAGCATTTAGCTGCATTACCTCTGCATTATCATGGTATGCATACAGGTTACTGTCCTCTGGGAGAAGGCCGAGGGGGTTTGTTTTAAACAACATGGGGTAGCTATTATTACTATATCATGTTTAAATGATATGTTTTTCAATGTTTACAAATAACATAATCTCCGTCATGCTAATGGTCTTCTTATTCTCTATTTCCTCTTTATGCCAATTTTGATTTGTTTTTTACCCCCTGACTCTAATGCATGAGGAAATGTTTTTGGCTTTTTGATGTGTTCTTTTTGATTAGCAATGAAACTCCCTATGGAAGTAATTGTCAAATGTATACAAGTAACAAAATGGCTGCATATTTAAATATGTAACCAATTTATGCCTACACTGTGCTCTATGACAACCTGTGGAAACTTTTATACATTGGAAAAAAGTTAGAAGTTAAATTTAATAATGAATCAAGTCACTTGTTTGTTCTACGCAAACATTTCTGTGCTGTGTTTCATTTTGTCCTCTCATCTCATCTGGACTTTTGTTTACTTTATATTTTCCTCCTCTAACCCTGCTGTTCTGTCACTTCTCATTTATAAAACACTGCAATAAAAACCAGTACATGGAAAATGACAGTACGGCTCGCCTATTATTTGAAAATCAGTTCCTTTTTTAAATCAGGGATGAAATTGCATAATAATATGTTGCAGTGAGGCAGAAAAAAGATCGAGTTGCTCGCTTGCTTAGCACACCGTAATGAACAGTCATTAGGCAGTTGAAATAGGCTGGTTAATGTGCGGTGGCTCTGTACAGCATCAGGAAATGAGGAAAAGAGCGGTGACTGAAAAGTGTTTTCTCTTCGTGTTCATACTTAGCCTGAGTGTCTAAGCTTTGTTTAAATACTGACCAAAATGTGAAAGGAAGAGGAAATAGTAACATGCTACAAAATATGCAACCAGATTTCACACTATTCAGCTGTATCCTCAATCATTAATATGGGCTATAAAGCTGGAAGTGAGACACAAGAAGCATTAATCTAACTCTGTGACAGCATGGAGGCTGTTTTACTGGTAGATGTGGCCTTGTAAGCTTATACTAATGAAATAAACATACCTGTCAGGATCAAGAGGATTATTTCTGCTTAAAGGCAAAAGAGTGTCTTTGTTAATAGAATGCCCATTGTGAAGAGTTTTCAGCATATTATTTAGGTGATTTAAGCAAAGTCAGTGGAGGTCAATACTCATTCCAGAGGTCCAGCATCTTCACTGATATGTTTGGCCAAAGTGGAGATGGACACCTAATCTTCATTCCAATGAAACAATGGAACAAAAAACTTTAGGCTAAATTGAGCACGAGCTTGTAACTGAGAACAACCTAAAGTGTGTGCAGCAGGTAATGCCTGGACAAAAGTAACCTAGCAACATCCTGGTTAAAACATCCTGCTAGGGCAATGAGAAAATCTAATACCTTTGGCTTCATCTTGACCAGTCATTTGAACCCAAAGATGGATGCTTTTAGTACTTTGTGTCAATTACAAAAAAAAAAAAAGTACAGCTATTTATGGTATCAAGCTCACCAAGTAACACAAATCTTAACTTAATAAAAATTGTAATTACACTTGTAAATATCAAATGGAAAAATTCCATTACTACACAAAATATATATAAGTATAAACTGGTAAATTTACAATGAAATAAAAGTATGAAAGTATAATACATTTGAAAAGCAGAGAAAATGTTTAAACTTTAAAATGTAGTAAGTATAAAGTTAGATATAGTAGTTATCAAGGGAAAAGTCAGGTATAGTTCAGAGGTGTTTTTTTTTTTACTTCTTATTGGTAAAATAATAAAAAATATGTAGACATTATTCAGTCCAGAAAGAAAAATTAGTGAAAGATAATAAGCATAAAAGATAAATATAATGTAGGAAAAATATGTCATGCTTTTAAAACTATAGCAAAAAATACTGTAAAACTAATTATTGGTAGCAATTTATTAATACATTTAAATATATTTTTGTATTAATGGAATTATCAACACACTTCTTATAAAGGTTTAGAATTGTTTAAATGGCTGACTTTTGACATACCATAGATACATTTTATTAACACACCATTAAGTATAGTAACGAAGAATTAATATGTTAACACTTTCAACCTTGACCTATATTTATTTAAAAATGCTGCTTGCATTTTTGTGATTCTCTTCAATAAAATTTCCCATTGGTCGCAATCCCATCTGGCTCACAAACGACGATATTTCGTTTGTGTGACACATAACGGCTATGTAAAGCCACTGAATACACAACACCCAGCTGTCTGTGTGCACCCTGCTGGGCACTGGCATAAACAAAACTCATTTGGCTCTGACTCCTATGAATCAAACATAGTGTTCATGGAGAGAGGTTTTCATCTTTTCACAGTCAAGTGCATTTGGCAGCCAATTACTTCCCAAACAACACCTTTTGCAGAATATTTTGCTGTGCTACTACTTTCTCTAAAAAACAAAACCAAATAATGCTGCAAAGTCCTTGGGGCTCAATTAAATACCTGCCTCCATTTTCTTGTTATCGATCGATGACCTTCCCTCTCAACAGAGCATTAGTTTTAGTTTTTTTTTTTTTGCTTACCACTTTCGAGGGATTGCCAGCAGCCCGATCCTTTTTGAGATGTTTTACTCACTCTGGCAAAAAGGTGCACTCTGCACAGACTGGTCCACCGGCACCTTTTTTTGCTTCTTTAGAATTAACTATGTAAGTCAGCATTATTCAACTTTCTGTGTAGATAAAGAGAACTTTCTTGAAGGGATATTTTCATGGGCTGAAAGAACTGACTCCTTTAACGAAATATGCTTTTAGAATTGACTTTTTTCTGAGAACCTAGATGAGATGGTTAAGTTTGGTATACTTTGTTCCATTTCAGCATCAGCAGAACAGCCTTTTAAGATTTTAACAGGAATTTGAGTTTCTTTTCTCTCACATAGCATTGCCCGGAATCAGCTATGGTCAAAAGTGACCAATCCAGAATTACAATTCCTTTTCACCTTGGCAAAATGACCAAATGAGCATATGCAGGAGCAGGACCCTTCGTGGTACAAACGTGTCCTCGTGTGCTTGGCCCTGTGTTTGGCGTCTGTTCTGCTTTATTCAGTAAGTAATGCTAATGACCAGATGCTGGCTGGTCTTCACTGCAGTTCAAAATAGGATTTAGCGTGACGTGGATTCATGCCTTTTCCTTGACTACAAAGGGATCCATGGCTACTCGACTTTCTTTTGGCAACCTCAAGTACTAAAATCTAATCTGTTGCAAAAATTTGCAGGAATTCTAACAAACTACTACTTTAAACCCTGCCCTGAACTCTCACCTGCTAAATGCTGAGGCGATTTCTCAAACGTATCCTTATTTCCATTTAAGTCAATTAACTAAAACTTAAAGTGTGGCACAGGTGGATATTCCCTTTTAAAAGCATATTAAATGATTTTACCAAGTAATATATTCAGGAAATAAGGGAGGAAAATATAAAAAAATAAGTTTTGCTGTAATAAAATATTTTGTTTCAACAAAATATTAATTTAGAATTGTGAGCATACATATGCTCACAGATTATTGTAAGCTACTTTCTTTTTTTCTATGTTTCTGAGGGTTTTTTACTTACTTACATGTAGTAATTTCAAATTGAGCATGAAAAAAGGTATGGAATGATTCACTTGTCAGATTGTGACAATGTCATAATTTTGGTTACATTTATTCTACATCATTAAAACCTTTTCAGCAGGGGCATGTAGAATCTTTATTTTAATTGTAATGGAAATGACAGACATCACACCCAGCTGATTTGGTCAGTTGAAGCAGATTTATTGTTTCAATATGCATTGATTTCTTTACTGAAATGTAGTGAGACTTCTTGGGTAAACCTCTGGGAAAATTGGTACTTTAAACCTTCCAGGTTATGGAAAGAAAAAACTAACAAACACTGTTGGGCTCACCTTTATAGACAGTATCAGTGAAAAGGTTGTGCAATCTGGCCCAGTGAGAGGGAGAATTTCATGTACCACCTTGATTATTTTCCTATAAATAAAATAATTTGTATTTATCCAAAGAACATCATATATTTTACCACTTTATCGATATATGATGTGAAATGTAGTCACTCACTCTTGCACAAACAACATCTTTGGGACAAATGCTGCTCTCATTTTCTATATTTACAGCATAGTTGTTTTATTTCTGTTTTTGTCTTTTTTCATTCTTTATCACTGTCATGCCTGATTATTGCCCAGTTTTATCATGCCTTATTAGAATAACATCCAAGCCTTGTTTTCCCAGTCCCTTGTTTACTAGTTCCATGTATTCATACGTTGACGATTATGGATTCTCCTTGTTCAATTCTGTCTGCTTGTTTTGCCAAACATTGTTGCTATGATTTATGGATTTGCCCCAATAAAGCATTTATTGGGTTGTCACATTTGTTTTCTGTCTTATCTAACTGCACAATATACTTTTGAAGTTAAAGAGCAAAAAACACAGGTTTTAAAGTTACAGGGAAACTTGAAAAGCTCTCCTAAGGAGTCTCCCATGAAGGAAATTTAAAGTTACAGCTCTTTTCCTCATTAAATGCTTGATGAACTTACACTAAAACCTTCACACGTTTAATTCATTTATTATATCATTAGATTGAGGGTTTAGTATATACACTGAACAAAATTATAAACACAACACTTTTGTTTTTGCCCCCATTTTTCATTAGCGGAACTCAAAGATCTAAGACTTTTTCTATGTACACAAAAGGCCTATTTCTCAAATATTGTTCACAAATCTGCCTAAATCTGTGTTCGTGAGCAATTCTCCTTTGCTGAGAGGAATCCATCCACCTCACAGGTGTGGCATATCAAGATGCTGATTAGACAGCATGATTATTGCACAGGTGTGCCCTAGGCTGGCCACGATAAAAGGCCTCTCTAAAATGTGCAGTTTTATCACACAGCACAATGCCACAGATGTCTCAAGTTTTGAAAGGTGCGTGCAATTGGCATGCTGACTGCATGAATGTCCACCGGAGTTGTTGCCCGTGAATTAAATGTTCATTTTTTTACCATAAGCCGTCTCCAAAGGCATTTCAGAGAATTTGGCAGTACATCCAACCGGCCTCACAACCGCAGACCACGCGAAACCACACCAGCACCAGGACCTCCACATCCAGCATCTTCACCTCCAAGATTGTCTGAGACCAGCCACCAGGACAGCTGCTGCAACAATTGGTTTGCATAACCAAAGAATTTCAGAAAGCATCTCAGGGTAGCTTATTTGCAGGCTCGTCATCCTCATTGGCGTTTACAACAGCGTGTTCCAGTTCCGGCCAATATCCAGTAACTTCGCACAGCCATTGAAGAGGAGTGGACCAACATTCCACAGGCCACAGTCAACAACCTGATCAACTCTATGCGAAGGAAATGTGTTGCACTGCTTGAGGCAAATGGTGGTCACACCAGATACTGACTGGGTTTCGGACACACCCTCTCCGCAACCCCCAATACAGTAAAACTGCACATTTTAGAGTGGCCTTTTATTGTGGCCAGCCTAAGGCACACCTGTGCAATAATCAAGTGTTCACTAACACAGATTTAGAATATTTGAGAGAAATAGACCTTTTGTGTACATAATAAAAAACTTAGATCTTTAAGTTCAGCTCATAAAAAAATGGGGCCAAAAACAAAAGTGTTGCATTTATAATTTTGTTCAGTATAACTCCATTGGGTAAGCATCTTAGCAACTACTATCAAAGCTGCTTTTTATTAAAAATAAATTAACAAACACCTTGTGGCCATTCAAAATGAACAATTTAACAGCATTTAGGTATCTTTTATTTTTTCTGACTTCACAGCCAGAGTGTGGGGGGTGTGACACTTTTCCATGGGCAAAAAATCCTCCTATTGGTATGTACACCACCCGAGCATGAATAGTACCACATTTGTTTGGATCTAAAGACCAGAACATCATTTCTTTCTAGGCTTGAGTTTCATAAAAAAAGTTATCATATAATATCATATAATGTTCTGTTTCACATTCCTTTTCAAAGAGCTTTATGAATTAATATTTTCTTTGATATTTGAGGATTGTGGTGACATTTCAGACAATGAGACATGAGCAATGTTATATGAGATTGGTCTAGGGTTAGAAGCACAGGTAGTAAAAATACTTGAACAGGGTTGAAAAATAGGAACATAAATTTTATATAGACACAGTAAATTCATCTTGATTTCAGTATCCTATTTTTTATTATATTGTATTCAGATTACTTGGTCAATGGATAACATTAGTCCCTTAAGACTAAAAAAAGTAATACTGCTAGGCAATTTAAATAATTGAAACAGACTCTACAAGCCACTAGAGAATTTTAGGAAACTTGTGCTTTTTTGGCCTCAAAAAGTAAGTATCCTATTTAACAATATGCCTAAAGGAAATGTCCCATAGTTCCAAATGGGGGAATTATGAATGTCAAAATTGCAATTCAATTAACATCTATAGCATTTAGCAGACACATATCCAGAGCGCCTTAAAAAAGTGCTTTAAAAGCCTTTATCAATAAACATATCCTGATACGGGTTCACTTGGTTACAGATTGGTAGTATGTTCAGTCTCCCAAAAAAACACAGCCAAGAAAATCTACATTTTCTAAGTGTTCATTTAAGATCTGAAAATGTTCATTGCCAGCTTGTCATTTCCTGCTCGTCGGGCACAACCTGTCTTACATGAATTGGGGAAAAAAATGAAGAGGTAGGAAATGTAATAGCACAATAAGTGTGATAAAAAATTTATTCAGCTCAAATTTACATTCCCATTATACCCCCACTTGGTGAAAAACACTGCGGGAGAAAGATTTTGTCAACATAATCCAGCTCAGGAATAACAAAGTTCTAGCCAAGATAAGAATACACTCGTTATTACATTGTTGACTTGCAAGTTTATCTAATCACTTTCCCATGTGTCTGCACTTCGGCTTGCATCTAAAGTAGGGTTGTCCTGGTGAGCTGAATCATTTAACCGCAATCACAATTGCTTACAGAAGTAGAGCTAGTTTCTTATCCAGAGGCAATGGAAACAGTTCTCCATCAAGGTGTGACTTTTTTCAAACAAAAGAGATTATCTGATTCCATTTAGACTTACATCTACAGAGGTTCTAGGGAGTCTGTCATGTTAATCCAGAGGTCCATGACTGTATTGCTTTTCTAAAACTACATGACATTGGTTCAGATTAATTATTATAGTTGCAGGTCTAATTGAAATGTAAGAAATTAATCTACCTATGAAAACAAGTTTAAATGATATTCACTTTATTCAAAATATTAATACATTTTTATAAAACCAAGACACACCAGAGCTGTAATAAATCATATATGAGGGCCCTGCTGTTATTAAAATGATTTGTGATCATAAGGATCTCATTGGTAATTCTTTAAATCTAGAGGGGGTTAAAAAGGGAATTGTCAGAACTCAGAATGCAAAAAAAAGTTTGAGGACTTACAATCATAGCAGGTTTCTTAAGATCTTTCAAATATGACTGCAGTCGTATTTATTCTCCATGATAAAGGTCTTAATGAAACATGAAAGCTGATCTTTTGGATATTGCGGAATTCGTGGCACGAGTGACAATTGTTTGAAGATTCTTAGTGTAGTCTCTTGTCATTTATCATTCTTTTTAATTTATTTTTTATTGTTCTTATGTGTTTGGCTATATGTACAATTGCATGCAAATCAAGACAAGTAGTTTACAAATGTAAACATGCTCACAGCTAAGGGAAAAACTTGAGGAGGTAAGAATTTAGTTTTTCCATAGCTGCCCACATCCTCTGGACTAAACCCCTTTAGGGCTCTTGTAATAAATGTATCTTAAAGAGGCCCAGTCAGTTAGTGTGATTGTTGGTAGACAATCACTCAGTAAACAACCCCCTACTTCTTCTCTAAAAGCAATGGAGAGGATAGATGGAAGGAAAGAATGATAGCAGGGTGTAAGAAGAGGATAATATTTCAGGGTTTAGTGATTTAATACCGTTCACTAGTGGGCAGAAATGGTTTTGGTGGCAGGTGACTGTTTGGCTGAGGAAAACTGATTGAACTCATTCACTGGCTTATTAGACAAAGGGCGTTTGGAAGACACAGGACTATCCATCTATCCGTCTGAGTTATATTACATGTCATAGAATCCATGCTGATGACCTGAAGCTTCTTATCTCTGTGTACGCTTCAGTGGTCTAGTGGTTCAAACACCGATTGGAGTGCTGGGCCATAATGCATATCTACCACCCAGAAGATTTTTAAGCAAAGACTGCTATAAATATGCTTGTCTCACAATTTTTTTCGAAGGCATATAAGTCACTGAGGCTTTTGGTAGTAATGTCTCAGTCTCTTAAGTCATGCTAGAACATTATCCTTATTAGAGGCACCCTGGTAACTTTTTATAGCAGTTTGACTCAGTCTCCTGAAACATAATCAACAACAGTTATTTTTAAATAGCACACAAAGCTTGCTGTAATTTTTACCAAACACAGCATGAAACTGCATACAATGTCTTTACTGCATTTTATCATAAATGTATTTAAAAAATAATTTATAAAAAACCTTTTTTTAAAGTGCTTGAAAGAATAAGTATGTGCTGGTGTGTACATTTTAGGTTCCTCATACACCTTGAGCCTGAAACAGTGTGCTCTTTGTTTTGCATCCTGCCCAGTTGTACACACATCGGAGGTTACGGGTGGAAATGAAAACAAGAGGACCACCATGCCCATTCATTCCTCATGATACTCCTTCAGCATTTTAATGCACTGGCTCTTTTCAATAATGGAATTTGCAGGCATCTAAAGCTCGGACCCTCAATAGAATCGGGGTCTGCTGTGCATGTCAGTCACACACCAATGACCAATGAAGCCTAACCCCTTTAGTCATTCTTCATGCTTTGAAGGAAATATTAAGATAAATGAAGGAACAGATATGACAGGCTTGTGAGAGGGTGAGCAGTAGGATGTGTGATCAGTTTATTACTTATTGCAGATAAATTCACATTCAATAACACTGAAAGCTCATAGATAAATTCCAGACTTGAGCAAGATCTATTTGAATTTATAGGCTTGGGCTAGAATGTTTACAAGGTTTAGCCTGATGCCCAGCAGATTGGTTTTCAGTTGTTGATTGTTCAAGTCTAGAGATCTTGAGTGCAAGATACTAAATCTGGTCAAGAAGGCTGCTGTCAAGTCATGAGATAAAAGTGAGCGTGATATACATTCACATCGAGCGTGCTCAATCAACCTTAATTCTTGTTGGCAAGCAATCATTTACTCTTCTGTCTGAGCATTCTTCATACATTCTTAGTCTATATTTCAGTGCATGTCTAAGAAGCCCTGATCTCTCTTTAATCCCTTCAACTCACAGGATCCTCTGAACAGGTTTAGACTCCCATATCTCACTGTAAAGCTAACTATGCAGCTTAACTAATAACTTAATTTTGATTACAGAGTAATTTATAATAGGAATGAATATCTGAAATTGTACAGTAGTGTAGTAGACTCACAACTCCAGGAAACCCCCATTTCGATCCTGAGCTCAGCTTACAGTCTAGGCAGAATTTTTAATGTTCTTCCTGTCTCTGAGTGGGTCTCCTCTAGGTTCTCTGGTTGACCCCCTCTTCCCAAACATATGCTGCTGGATTAGTGATGCTAAATTACATCCAGGTGTATAATGTATGTGTGCACAGTAGACGCGTTCCATCCAGGGTGTGTTCCTGCCTCACACCAAGTGATCCTTGGAATGTTTTTTGGGGTCCATCATGACCCTGATCAGAATACAAGTGCTTATTGAAGACTATTTTTATTGAGTGAATTTTGAAGAATGAAAACATGAGAGGTTCATTTAGTGATTTTAACAAAAATACTAGACTCTTTTTGTAGGTCATTTTGCCGAATGCTATCAGAAGTTTTTCAGTTATTCTCAGCTGGCTAAATTTGTACAAACTAGATCATCGGATATCATTTATGAACTGAGAATTTGTAAACGGAACAGTGAATAATAAAAACCCAGTCGATTTTTTGAGAAGGATAGCAGATTGAAATTAAATCTGATGATGTGTGTTGGAGCACAGTCACAGAAACCTGTCCAGTTTGATTTCGGTTTTACAGTCATGGTGGTCTGTGAGAATAGCCGGTTATAGAGTGGCAGAGACAATCCTTGGGCTGTGACCCAGCTGGACTGTGTGTCATGGTTTCAGGCCACCACTGAGGAGTTTCCTTCACTATTAAGCAAACCTCAGCTTTTGGAACAAAACACTCAATTATAGAGGCATTTTAAAGGCAATGATCTAGTCCTTTGCCAAGCTGATGTCATGAAATAACAAAATGGTCATTGCAAAATAAACCGTTTCCAACTTACTTATGCACTGAGAAATCCACCAACATCAGAACATCAGTAACCAAATATGTCCAGTTTTGCTATTATTGCTAGTTTATTGGATAATGAATAAAATGTTGTGTTTTTTGGTGCATTGTGGTTTCTTACCCTTAAAAGTATTGTAGTTCTTGCTAAGTGCATATCTCAGATCATACTTACTTTTTTTGCAGTCAGTGTTCCTTTCATAAGGTGATTTCACCTTCTTCACAGCACACCTTTCTAGAAACAGATGATGTTCATACAGTACAGGAAATATAAATTATTTTGCCAAAATACTAAACTGAAGCCTTAGCGTCAGAGGAAGTGCAGGTTCTCATACTCCGGCACAACCAAAAATAAATCACCAACTGAACTTACTGCTGTTATCGGGGGGAAGTGCAAATGTAATAACATCACCATGGCAACTATGATATCAGACTGTAATTGCATTAGCAACTGTATATTTTCCAAGATTAAATAACAAACTAATATTATTTTGTAATAAATTTTGATTTGTTGTCTTCCCAAGAGTGGAAAAAATATATATCATACAACTGGGTGTATAAAAAGAATTTGAATTGAATTTACTTCCTACACGATTAAAAAAATAAAAAATTCACTAAAGCATAAAAATTCAAAATCAAATTTCTCGGTATAAGAAAGCGAATGTTTGTACATTAACTGTGCCTTAAGTTTTACTGATCCATATTCCACTGGGCATTACAGTGCACTATGCACACATATTCATATACACAACACACACACACACACACACACACACACACACACACACACACACACACACACACACACACACACACAGAGGAAATGTAGCACAACCCATCCAGGTGGGAGTAAACTAGAAAAGCAATAGGAAACCAAGGACAGAGGAGTAAAGCAGCAATGTTATTTATATACATCTACATGTCCAAAAATTCTAGCTGACACTAAAGGATTTGTGTTTAGTTTAGGATTCAACACTATTTTTATGTTCACACTAGGATCAGTCAGGGCTATCATCTAAAAAGAGATGATGTCATTCTCTATAAAAATTTTATTGTGAAATATATTGCAAATTATTTTCTGAATTGGCGAGTGTGGGCTCTTTGTTTCGTTCAAATGGCCCTCGACATTTTGGCGCAATGAAATTCTGTGGGCTCCAAGAGATTGCTATATATTATAGCATCCAGTAAGGACTTGGATTATAACATCCAGGAGGGACTTCAGCCTCTATAAATTGTTACACTGCTCAGACAAGGCTGTAACCTTTCATTGCCTTTTGCTAGTCTTCAGGGAAGGACTGAACTGGCCAGAATGTGGTGAGAACCAAAGGGAGATGATAACAAATCTTTGAAGAGTCTCCAGTGATATAAGTCTATTTTATTTATAAATAGTATTGTGTAAGTAATACCATAAAATGCAGGTCTACATTGAATTTGAAAATGGCTGCACAGTGTGCTCAAAAACAGATTTATACCATCCAATAGCAATAGAGATTCAGTATTTGTCACCTTGGGTTTGTAGATATGTGTGATGTCTTCAAATGCATTCAGAACAAACAACAGCCATAGGGAAGTACCCTAACTTGACTCCATGTTATTCACGTCTGTTACAGTGCTCGTCTCAGGACTCCATGTGATTCTTTCACCTTTTACACCAACGTGATAGCAGGGCTGGAAAGTAAAAGATATTAATATATGAGGACAGAATGTGTGGTATGTCATGAGAGCTTTATAAAGACAAAGCTCAATTCTCATTTCTTTTTTTGTGTTTTTTATCTACTAAGATTTTATCTTTAAAAAATGTTTTTTTATTGTGCTGTTACCAAAAAGGAGTTACAAAGTAGCAAAGGAATTTATTTATTATTATTTTTTTTTCTAATTTAGATTAAAGCCTGGGAGCTTAATTAGGAGATCCTGTTTTTCTTCATCTTAAGAAGTTAAAGGAAGCTTAAGGAAATTTGAGATGAATGACTCATGTTGCTAAGCAGCCAGAAGTCCAGTGCCGTGTTAGTGCTTGGTGAACGATTTCACTATGTACAATGGAAAAAGGAAAGAAGTATGATTCAGCAGGTCTGGTTCTGGCAGGAGCTTCTGCCTGAAGTTGGATAAAAGTCCATACCACCTAAGCAAGCAGCAACCACATTTGCAGAGGTTGAACATTCTTAAGGTTTTTACCTGAACTATAGCACAGCTGAGATTATAAAAGTAGTATTTTCATGTCTTTAATTAATGTGCATAAGTCAGGATTATTAAATCTTGCAGCTGTATCCTTCCATTCCCGTCATGGACAAAGTGTTACCCTCCAAGATTCTGGTTAGCTGTGGTCAACAAGATGGAATTTAGCATTACCAGTGGTTTTGCCCACTAGGCCATTCAGCTGCTTATTGAATTCATTTATATTGAATTACTTTTGCTGTTCTATTTCTCTTTATAATGAACTGTCACGAGTATTCCAACAGACCATAGCTACCAGTGTTACCTAGTTACCCTTTTTAGCTGCATGGATTCAATACATTGATTCATTACATGAATTTCAATGATGATATTTCATCCAAAGGATTATCATACCTGCCTCTCTGTGATATTTAAATGGTAATGCCAGCTATTTAAACAGTTCAATGCTTTATACATATTGCATAAACTTGTATACATGTCCAGGAGCAATATTCCATGTCCCAGTTCAGTTTATTCTGTAGTTATACATTCTCCATATTTGAAAAATGGTAAATGAACTATATTTAATGGGAATCTGCCACTGTCCAGTTTCAAACTTCTCCCCTACAACATATAACAGCTACAGAATTGGAAATTGTGAAGGCTAACTAAACTTCCTCAATTCATGGGATTTACTAAATTTTTTATAATTACATATTGTGTATGATTTTGGGCACTTACTAAATTCATGCATATGGGTGCAGAGTGAAGAAGTGTTTTAGTGTGTCTATAAAAATGCAGACAGGAGGGCAACAGAAACATATTTCACACAAGTATTTTGTGCTGAACTCAACGTTCAAAACAATTGCTTACTAGTAGTCATTGAAAATAAAATTAAATAATCAGCAACTGCACCAAAAGATTCAAAAAGGTAATATGCTCGTATTAGCAGTGATTTCCAGTATTATGCATATTGAATGTGGAGAATACATGATTAATACACTGTAATGATATATTTAAGATTGTTTTGCAATGTATATAACTATGCTAGGCTTTTTTGTCTTTTTTTAAATTATGGATGCTCCTCTGAGGAACTGTAGAGAATGTTTTTGCTCATTAAACATTTTAGAGAATTCATTTGCGACATTTGCAATTACATGCTTTTGCCAGATTACCTTGCAATTTAGATGTATGTAGATGTGAAGTGAACAGAACAATGGGAAGCTTGCACTGCAAAAAATTACTGCACGCAAAGGCCATGAGCCTGGGTTGATTAGATTTTTATTTTCAGGAAGCATATATGGGTTATAAAAAATAAAGAGCAGACCCAACACTCCAGGAGGCATCCAGGACCTGGCACGAATCTCAACTGTTCGTTCATTGTAAGGGAATATATCAGGGCTTCTACAAATGCCACCTGCTTTGTGGGAGGGGAAAAAAGAACAGTTATGGTATGTGTGTTTGTGAAGTAGGTTTAATGCTAGGGGTGGCAATTTAGCATAATTTTTGCTGAAGGTTTTATTATCAGTGTGCAAAAAATCCTTATTAATGCAGGATTAGATGTGTAAAGCATCACTGCTGGTGCAGTGGGATTTCACAGGGATTTTGTGGAGTGTTACCAGTAGAAAGTGTTCAGTCAGTAATTGCAGGTTGAAATTTCTCTGGAGAAAACGTAAGCACAAACAATAGCGGTGATTGGCACTCGAAGGTGCCTGCAGCCAGTTTTATGTTCTGAGTAAGGACATGAGGAAAGAAAGTGGAGAGTAGAATAAAATGGCTACAGGGAAGGCAAAAAAGGACAAGTGAAAGGCACAATGGGAGCGGTGGACACCTGGTGCTGTTCAAGCACATCTCTGCAACAAACATTGTTAGCATTTTAATGACAGCCCTCAAAATGTACAACTTCTACATGGTTTACATTTGTAAGAAAGCGCACCTGCGAGACTGCTGGCTTTAAACCTGGAAACTGTGGAGAGATTAAAAACAATTAGAGGCACACTGATTGCAATTTGAGCTACCACTTCATACATCTTGCATCATATGGCAGGTTGGTTTCTTGTCTAATTGTTTTTGTCCATCTTGGGGTTTTGCTTTTAAAATTCCACAGTACACTGTACATCTTGACCACATTTTGCATCCGCCTAATGGTGCATCCATTTTGTCCAGCTGCCTTCCCATAATGAGTGTTTTGATGCATCACTCACATGCTTTCTTTAAACGCACCTCATCAGATCTTCTGTGACACCGCTTTCATTTATCCCAAGCTCCTCTTGCCCTTTCCTGTGACTCCTTTTGGCCTGCAGCTGTCTGTCTTTTTTGAAGTTACAGAACTCCTGTCTCTCCATGGCTCACCACTGACTTATTCTGAAAGCACAGCAAAATGGTTTCTGTAATTAAAGATTTTCTTCAGTCAGCCTCATTTCCAGGGATAGACCTTCTTTATGCTGACTATAGCCTGCCAGAAGCAACGTGATAAGGATATCTATTATAAAGCCAAGTTGAGAAGGGTGGTCCTGAAGGTCACTGCATCACCCCCAATTGCCACCTGTTTTTTTACCCTAAGCCTCTAAGGGTGAAGACAGACTGCTTGAAAATGTTGCCTGCTTCATGAATGTTATTGAAACTTACACTAAGGTTTTAAAAAAAGGTTACAAAAATAACCTACGTTTTGAAAACAAACCTTTCGAATGGACATTCATGCTATTTCTAGCTAATCACTGAGGCTATGGCTTAGCTAGCAATGCTGTTGCTGTTATATAAACAATGTAAAAGCAGCCTGTCAGATAAGTGAGACTAAAGGAATTAGAAATCAGAAATATAATTTTCCTTAAAATTCTCTGTGGCGGTAAAAAATAAGCTTTGATAAAACCTAGCCAGAATGCAAACCTAATTTCATGTGTTGCCATATTGAGAAACAAGATTATGTTACAACGCATGACCTCAGAACATGTGAAAACGATGACAATGCTGTTTCTAGACAAATAGGAAACAAAAATGCAGGACATAAACTGGCTAATAACTTAGGATAAGCTTTGACTATATATCATGTAGATATTACATTACTGTGTTTTGTGACTTATAATCACACTCTTAATATCACCCAAATAAAAATGGGTTCCCTTTAAGTTTTGTTCCTCTCAAGGTTTCTTCCTCATACCATCTAAGGGAGTTTGCCACAGTTACAGAATACACAAATTTATTTTTTTTGTTCTATAATTTGTATTTGTAAAGCTGCTTTGAGACAATGTCCATTGTGAAAAGCGCTGTAGAAATCAACTTGAAAAACTTAAATTATTAAAAAATATACAATTTATGGCCGAAACATAGGTCAAATGGTAAGTTTTTTTTTAATTGGATGATTTATTAAAATACAATGAATGTGGTCTCTAAATGAGAAAAAATAATAATAATCTGTTGTTATGCCTAGCATTGACTGCAAACCTAAAATTTCATTTAGAAATGTTGCTAAAATATACATTTTTTTTAATGTCATACTCAAAATAGGTGCTGGGGGCTGTAATGACACCTATCGAAATTTTTTCTTGAAATGCCATACTGAGGAATAATACTCAACCTCACATGCAAAGTTGTCAAAATTCTGTTGCTAAGCAACTGGAAAATACGTTTGGCTAACTTATATTTACACGTCAAGCTTTAAGTGAGAGTGGAAAGAAGACTACACAGGGAATATTAACATTTCCCTCAGATACATGGGCAAGACTTCATACAGCTGAAAACGACACTGTAATTACTCTTCACATTTCACATCAACCACAAACCAAATTTCCATGGGTTCCTTCACCGTTTAGAGAAACACAAACATTGTGTCACAGCATGAACTTCAATCTATAAGAACATTGCCACTTCCGAAAGTCGAGAATTCCACAAGAGAGGGAATACACAGCACCGTTTGAACACACTAACATACATGATATATGATCACTGTTAAGTTGTTGCTAGGCAACAAGGACATATGGATAGCATATAAAACAGGATTATAAGACTTATATAATGCAATGGAATGGAAAAGTGGCAA
This sequence comes from Silurus aristotelis, assembly GCF_946808225.1. Taxonomy (NCBI): domain Eukaryota; kingdom Metazoa; phylum Chordata; class Actinopteri; order Siluriformes; family Siluridae; genus Silurus; species Silurus aristotelis. Next base: position 6,344,299 of record NC_139596.1, read on the forward strand.
TGGAGACAAGAGAATATTGGGACAATATTGACTTACATACATTCTCTTACATACAATGTGAAATGTTTTTGGGTAACTATTACAATTATGTGATATTTAATATTGAAAGGGTAATTTGTAATTATTTTTTATTAATATTATAACAGTTATTAGTATCAGAGTGCCATATTTATATATCCATATTCTGCATTTTGGAATACAACCAGGAATTTTTTTCAACCACTATTTGTCTCCCACTATATAACTAACATGTCAAGGTGCCACAAAGATTCATTTAATCTTAATTGGCTGCATAATTATTCACCCCCTCGGGCAGTGCTTAGTAGAATTACCTTTGAAATTACAGTTGCAAATTATGTGCAATATACTGTATGTCTATTAGCTTTGAACATCTGGATTGTGCTTTTTTTTCTTGAGAAAATTGCTTTAGCTCTGTCAGACTGTTGAGGAGCAGGAATTATCCAGACTTTTTCACAGATTTTCAATTAGACTGAGGTCCATGCTTTGGTTGGACCATTCACATTCAGGTTTTGAATCGCTCAAATATATCTTTTGCAGATTTACATACTGGTAGAAGGTGAAATTCCTTATCAGTTTCAAAGGGGGAGGGTAAAACTTATGCAAGACACTAAATGGATTTATAAATGTCAATGCATAAACTATTGTTCAAGCACTATAAATCTTCTATCAAATTAGATGTTAATTTTTTTCGGTTTGATAATTGCACTATTAAACCAAATGTGCATTTTTTCTAAAAAAGAATCCAATGAAAGATAAGACTAAGATGAGCCCAATTTATTTATTTATTTATTTTAGAGAAATGTTCATATGTGGTTAAAGGTTCTCATCAGTACCTGGGATTCCATAAAGTTAAAAAAACCCAAAATAAGCCGCACAAGTCGTCAAGGTAATGGTTAAATACGACAAACCATATATATTAATATGCAGCAGTCAGTAGTATCTGACTGTTCATTGTCACAACAGTTTTAATTAAGCAGCTACTTTGTTGGTATGGTCGACCTTTTGAGTGAATTTCCAGATAATGCTAACAGTCACGGTGAAGTCCTGTATCGTCCAGTCTGGTGTTCTCAAAACGATCTAGGAGCATAGTGTTAATTTAAAACAATACTGATGGTCTAAACAACAAACAGCTACAAATAACTTCCAGATGTAACAAATTTCAGGCACTGATGTTCTGTGAGGAGGTCTGGGGTACAGTCAAGGTTCTGGTATATCCCAAAGGTGTTTAGTGGGGTTGAGGAAAGGACCTCACTTTAACCGCCGGGACTTCGTCATGTGGAATCGGTTTGGGACTTTTAGTTCCAGTGATGGAAATTATAATTCTACAGTATACCACAACTTTCAGTACATTTTAGTGCTTTCCACTTTGTGGCAATTGTTTAGAAGAGAACCACCTATGGGTAAGATATTCCTGTGTTCCTACTACTTTTGGCCATATAGACCATATTTATTGTGTATAAGTTGCAGGGTCCTTGATTACAGCTTGTTGGTGTGCAAGATGAGATCTTTTCCGAAATACCAAATACTCAGACACTGACCTTGGCTGCTTGTAGGTTAAATTTATTGAGTTTCTGGCTCTGTGTGTAAATCTGATCTGGTGAGATCACACAGTAGAGGCAGCTCAAGACAAGCTGTCTGGAGGCTCACGGATTTATTGTGCAAATGGCGTGGAACATGGTTATGATAAACTCAGCATCCATCACGGACTTTCAGTTACTTTCTAATTTAGACGTTTGGATCTGATCATAAAGAGTGAATTTGCAAATGGAAGTACTCTTTAGTTAAATTTCATAGGTTTAGACTCCATGACCTTAGCTTTACTTCACACCTGATTGCAGTAAAATAGCACATTCAATCATTTTGATGAGTTCACCTTGTCACACTCCAGTATTATGAAGGTGAAGTTGACTTTATTGTTTTTTCTTCCATTAATATTGCTGTATATGTACAGAATATATTATAAAGGAATATGCATTTGGAAATTACCTCCAACCAGATGTAGATTGTGTTTGCATGGTTTTATGAAGTAACCTAAATCTAATGTTGACTTCCATTTATTGCAGAAAGGAAGGAGCACATTAAGGTTTAAATGGAATATGATGGTAATTATTTATTTTGTGTAGTCTGTGCTTTGATATTCTCATTTATCTTTATGTTTCCATCCATTTCCATGGATGAGTACACAGCTGATGAATGTCATGCCATTAAACAGCTAACACTGCAGAAATGTATATGGGTCTTCTCAGTATATAATGTGTGAGGAATTTGAGCCTGTGTGTGAAGTGAATATTCAATGCTGGATAATCCTTTAATAATAATAATAATAATAATAATAATAATAATAATAATAATAATAATAATAATAATAATAACAATAATAACAACAATAATAATAATAATAATTTGTATGTTCTGTGTTCCATATAGAGTTACATAAATGTTTAAAATTGACGATAATTATATAGCTAAAATAGTATTATTTCAATGTTTGAAAATAATAAATGAAAAATTCTATTTAAAAAATTGGAGAAGTGTCAAGAATTATTCATAGAACACCAACTGCTACCTAACCAAACACTGCCAAGTTGCAGGTCTTCAGAGATAAGTTATATTTGCATGTGTGCAGTGTGTGCAATCATGCTCTAATATGTACTTATGTGTGGATATGCACACTCTGTGCATGTGTGTGTGTGTGTGTGTGTGTGTGTGTGTGTGTGTGTGTGTGTGTGTGTGTGTGTGTGTGTGTGTGTGTGTGTGTGTGTGTGTGTGTGTGTGTGGTACAGAGAGAGAAATAGAGTGCTGCCAGTCCTGGTTGGTGGTGCTGAGGCGTGACGTGTCCTCTATTTAACACCCTGCAGGATTACTGACACGAGAGATGGTGATGTGCAGATGAAAGGAAGTGGTGATAAGCAGCAGAACGAGTGAGGATGGGAGGGCAGGGTGATGGGAAAAATAGTTAGATGGAGAGAGAGAGAGAGAGAGAGAGAGAGAGAGAGAGAGAGAGAGAGAGAGAGAGAGAGAGAGAGCATACCATGGCTTTTTGTAGCAAGGAATTTGTATTCCTATTTTCAGGGGAATGGTGAGAAAAAAAGTGAGGGAAGGATAAAGACCTTCTGGTTGATAAGCCACTATATAGCAGTACCCTATATTTAATGGAATTGCAGCTCATTCCAGATAGTGAAAAAAGTTAGCAAGGATGCAGTTATTGATTTTATTCATTTCTTGACCTGATTACTGCTTAATTACAATATCGAAATTGTTATACTTCTTTATTTATTATGTGATATATGATATTTCTTTTAGAATAAATACTTGATTATACATTATAGCATTTGTCTGTTTTTTATACTAAATATATATGCTAGTACAAATATGACTAAAAATAATGTCAGTCTCTACCCACATGTTAATCTACATTTTTGATTAAAAGATTCACACATATTCTTTAAGTCTTTATATTGTTTGAATGAAAGCATCATATAGATCCATCAGCATCCAGCTCACACACATCCCTCTGGACACTGAGCTTTATCTGACTTCTTGGAAGAAGGCTATGTGAAACACACGTAGGAGGAGTGATTGTGTGTGTTGTGTGTGTGTGTGTGTGTGTGTGTGTGTGTGTGTGTGTGTGTGTGTGTGTGTATATATATATATATATATATATACACACACACAGTGGTAGGCCATGCATTTGGTACCTGGGTCTTCAGTGAGGACTTACCCGACTTAACCATTACCCATAAATACAATACAAAAACACATTATTACAAAGCATGGCATTACAGAGAAAGAGGCATTTCGCGTATGGAGGATGAATACCAGTTTACTAAAGCAATAAAGTCTTATCACAAGTAACACAAGTTTCTGTGTTAGTTGTTCACAAAGATGTCAATGTTCTGACTAATCATAATTGAGCATTGAACAGTGATTTCACTGGATTTTAGCAGTTCAGCATTATTTTGAAAAGCTTTTTATTGACATTATATTATACAGTAAATTTGAGACTAATGAACTAACTAAATAAGCCCTGATCTAAATACTTTTCCATTGTATGAACACATAGGTTTGGGTGAGGGGAGTTGACTGTAGGTCAGTGTTAAATGAAAACTCCTACCAAGTGCTACACAGCGATGGGGGCTATATCCTTAGCTAAGCTGCTCCGTCCCAGTAAAGAGCCCTGATCTACCCTTTGTTCCATGCCTGGCTGTCCCATTCATTCACAGAGAGATGCATCACAGCGAGTAGACAAAGGGCATGGAGGGCACAACTCTCACCACAGACAGGGTGGGGAAAACAGATGCACAAAAGACGCTTCCTCAGTGAGAACAACCAAGAAATCTTCAACCCTGCTGAGAACTCGGCTTGTTCTTTAAATCTTTTAAGACATGTGTTTTTTTAAATGGCAGGTGCCATACACTGTCAGCTCAGTGTACTGAGGTAGTCTCTGTAATTAAAGTAAATTGCTGTGTACTTTGCCAGAGGTTACTTGTTGGCCAGAGGAATGCTTACATTGTAAAGCTTCTCCGTGTAGCTTTTTACAGTGGCTGTCGAAGCTGAAAACAAGATTGCGGCTTCTAGTCTCAGAGATATAAACATCTGGGGCATCTTAATCTTGCTAGAAATAAACCCTGACACTCAGCTCTGAGGCTTTACCTTCGTGCACATTAATAAATCAACCAACCTGCCTGTCTTTCCACAGTTTTGCAAAGAGATATAGCATCGTTCTCGATTCTGCCCGAGACAAGCCTGTATTCTCAGAGGGCTGCTACAAACAAATCTGTCTGTCCCTGTGTGGATGTGGTGGCTAACTTGTAAAGTAACTTGTTGGAGCTGTGATGAAAATGCCACAGGATGCTGAGGTATTGTGATGTATTGTGTTCTTTATTTTATGGAGTAAGGAGAAAAAATCAAGATTTGGATGGATTGAAGACTTGCCCTTGACTTGAAACTTACAAAGGGAATAAGTCAACTTGGCTTGAAGTAGAATGGTGGAGTTTTAGGATGGCTGATCAGTTAGCTGGACACCACAGAGTGTAAGAAGAAAGAGAGAGGGATAAATGAAAAAGACAAATGAAAAAGACATTTTCGACACTTTGGAAGGTCCTTCAGCCATATTATAAACATTAGATGTAAAATCAAGGTAAAAGTCCACAGTGTCCATTTTCAACAAAGGCAATGTGGTGGCACCACAGTTGACTCATTTGTTGAAGTTCTTGAGACTCAAGGTCAGGTCTAAGGTCTCTCAGGTCAAACTTTCCCTGCATTCCTTCCCCGCTCGGCCCATATTTCACAGCCTCAATCAGATTAAGTGGCGCTTTCCAGTCTCTAGGGCCAGTTTCTTGAGCAGGTGACAACATGGCATCTCAAATTCCTCTCAGTTTCAATCGAAGGCATCTTGTTCGGTCATCTTACAGTAAGTAGATACTACTGTTGTTAAATGCAGCTGTCACATGGGTGAATTATTGCCCTTAAACATGTCTACTCTATAGATAGGATTTCTAAAAAAGAGGAATCTACTTTTGGTCAAGGGTCAGTGATGTCTCAGGACGGTTTGGAGGAACAGTATAAAGGAGTAACTGCTCAGTGCTTTCTTTTTCCTTGCAATAAAGTTTTCCTTCAGCACATCCATTTGTGGCCCAAAGGCCCCATTCACTGAAATGCCTTTGTTGCAAGCTGTTTGAGAGGAAACCGCTTATTTGTCTTTGCGTGTTCAGCGCAGCTCTGTTTGTTTTAAAGTACTGCATCTCTATCTCAGTGAGGGAAAAACATTAAATCTTCACTTTTGCAAAAATATACAGAGCATGATTAGAAAGAAAGATGTGCACTTAACTCATACCTTTGGACTTCCTTAAATCACTATGATCCATCGGTGGAGGATGTTCTCAGCAACCCTGGACCCCCTAATTAAGGGAAAGGATAAAAGATTCTCAGTAACATCGGAAAAATGATAGGGAATGTTATGTACAGTAAAACTTCATGTTCTCAGTCATGCAAATCAACACCATAGTCATTAATCTGTGATATTTATGGGTCTCCATGCACCGATTTCACCAGGTCAGGTCAGTGTCTGAAATCACTATAGAAGCAGATAAAGCTTACCAAGCCTGAGGAAAGCTAGACTCTCAAGGTCACAAGGGTCATGGTAAAGTTCTAATCTCCTGTCACAGTTGGAAGAAATTTACAGGCTTTTTATAAACACATACACAGAGGTTGCTGACCTGTGTGTGGTCCAGGACATCTTTCAGCCTGTCTTAGCAATGAAGTCTAGGTCTGCACCTAATCTTTCCAATATTTTATGTATTTTAACTGTTGATTTTACTTCTGCTTGGGTTTTTCAATAGTCTGAACCTAATGACAATTTATTGTTTAGCCTCTATATAACTAATAAGCAGGGGCTATAGGCAGAAAAGAACTCCTTGGTCCTGTATGTGGCTCCTGCTTTTTAAATTTTTTTATCGTTGTCTTTATTTTAAGAATGACATATTCCCAATAAATCATTTTTCCCTTTCTTTGATTCGCTAAAGGCATGGCCCACATTTGCTGAGAGTCAATTTCTAGTTCATCTGCAGACGTTACACTTTAAACAGACCATTAGTGTTAATATATAAGCACATGAGCCTACACTGGGGTAATAAATGTGGCAGGATGTGATGGTTTTCAGTAGTCAAACTGGCCAAATGACCTTTCTTGCGTTAACCCACCCGACTCTGGCTCCCTGCTGCATAATGGATGACTGGATGGCTGAAAATGGAAGAAGGGATGTTGGAGAAATGCCAATATTACCTGGGAATTCATTTTTAATGAGGTAAACAGGTCTGTGCAGGTCACCGGGGTGCCTCTGAGATGAGGCCACGTCCCTCCAGTCCTCTGCTCTCTTATTGCAGTCTTGCAGCTCCTGACACTCCACTATGCCGTAGGCAGGAGCCACTTCCTCCTATAATTAGATCCCACTAGCGCTGACAGAAAGTGTCTTGCTACCCGTCGAGCCCTCGTGCTTTTCTTTCAATGGACTGCCACCAATTACAGGGAGGAAAAAGTACTGCCTGAACTCAACAACCTTTATTCCAGACTCATACCTGTGGATGTATCATTGTTATGGCCAGTAAATTGCAGAAGAAAGGGAACACAATAATTGTTTTGCAGAAGTGCTTTACTAACATATGGTTGTGTAATGGCTTGCTATATAGGATCAAACATTTTGCTTTAAAAGCCATCACAGCAGTTCAGAAGCAAAATCTCACACCTAGTCTCTCTGTAAAAAATAAAATAAAAACCACATTATATGAAGGTGCTGCTGTGAATAAACCTGGATCACGCAAGCCAGCACCTGCTGAAAAAATTGGAAAACAGTGGGAGGAAGTGAGTAACGTTGTCATTTGGGAAATCAGGACTGCAGGATACCTCTTTTACTGAATGCCTGAATCATGGGAAAGCTTGACGAACTGAGGCATGCGTTTCTTTGACATGGTTCCTCATGAAAGACGAGGGTATAGAGTACATTTCAGAGAAAGGTAAGAGGCGGAACAGATGGAAGGAGCTGCTGTGTGTTCTTATGAGGGCAGGGTTCTTGTTGACCTCACCCTAAAGACACACTCATACACTGGGAATAACAACCAGTCATTCTTGTAGGTGGTCTACAGTGGTGTGAAGTGGTGTTAGGAATACTGTCAGCTTCTTCTTCGGGTGTGAATTTAACCATCGACAGGAAAGCGTGGCTTACTTTAATAGAGGATGAGATAAGGATAAAAATAGAAATCCTTGTTGGCAAACAAAATTCTACGAATTTTCTTTGTTTGACAATAGTATGACCTGCTCTTGAAGGAACATAGGTTTTGTGCCACTTGGTAGATTCCACAAGTGTCCTGGTTCCTCATCTTCTCCACAACGAATCCAAGATTAAAAATCCACATGTATGGTGTGCATCATCAGCAATGCGTAACCTATCAAGCCTGTTTCTATCACGCTTGATTTCCTTCATCAGGGCGCACATTTACAATTCTCTCTTGGGGAAACCCCTCCTGGTCTCCACAACCCCCCATTCCATGCAATGAAAAGCTCTGGGGTCAGATTTCCCCCCACCCAAAGAGTGTCATCATCTCCGGAGCTTAATGAGGATCATTGGAAATCTTTGAAGGGCATTTCTACTAGGAGGCTTCAAACCGCGAGTGTGGGGCGTCTTTGTTATTGAGTTTACTTCAACCGGGGATCCTGTTTATTAGCAATGTGAGGGCACCGCGTGGGATGGTAATTGAAGCCAGCCTGGTTTGGGGTTCCGTTCTACCTGCAGTGTGTGTGTGTGTGTGTGTGTGTGTGTGTGATATATATATATATATATATATATATATATATATATATATATATATATATATATATATATATATATATATATATATATATATATATGTATGTGTGTGTGTGTGTGTGTGTGTGTGTGTGTGTGTGTGTGTGTGATGCTGGAGAGGTTTCAGAACTCTGATTAAGTGCTGTGTGTTTAGAGAAGCGTACAGCTCTTCTGAGGTAAAAGACAGTTCAGCTTTCTGGAACATCCACTTTGACTAAAATTACTTTTTTGTTATTTTTCTTTTCTTTTCTCGTTGAGCTGTTGGAAGAGGGATTATACTGATCGGCATGCAAATCCTGTCATTGGCGGTGTCATCACCGTCATCGAACACATAGACAAGCGCGTTTTTCTTTTCACCCCTCGTTTATTCTAATCCTGAAATGTATGTTAATGCAGCCTTGGGTTCCTTCCTCCCACCATTTGCTGCTCCACTTTGTAGCTTAATGCTCTTTCTCTCTCTCTCTCTCTCTCTCTCTCTCTCTCTCTCTCTCTCTCTCTCTCTCTCTCTCTCTCTCTCTCTCTCCCTCTCTCACACACACATACACACACAATTACAATTACACACGCTCTCTCTCTTTCTTTTCCCACATATCCTCTCTTTCCCATTATACTTTTTCTCTCACACACTTTCTGTCTCACACTAGCTCTCCATTGCCCGAAAATCTTTCTTTCTTGCCCCCACACTCGTTTTTTTTTTTCTCACACACACACTCTCTCTCTCTTTCTCTCTCTCTCTCTTATGCAGCTCAGCCTAGAGGCATCCCGTTTCAGTTCTCCAGCTTCCAGAGAGAGAGAGAGAGAGAGAGAGAGAGAGAGAGAGAGAGAGAGAGAGAGAGAGAGAAGGAGGGAGAGGAGAAAGAGGAGGGGGGTATATAAGAATGGTAGGTGGGAGAGGGGTCTGACCGCAAAGTGTCTACTGTTTAAGAGAAAGGGACTTCTCCCTCCCTCTTTCTCTTTCACTGGGTCCCTCTCTCCGGCTGCAGCGCCAGCAGGCTCCCTGCCTCCGTGGATCACTACTGTTGAGAGGGGAGGAAAAAAAGAGAGAGAGCGAGAAAATGACACAACTTGCATCTCTCTAGGGAAAAACAAGACATCACACAAAAAAGGCACAAAAAGATTTGCAAAGATTTGAAGTTTTTTTATATATATTTTTCTGAGCGCCACAAAGTAAATAAAGACGCCCCATCATTTCAGACACTAAGGTAAGTGCAGAGTTAATGATGTTTATTTTACATCAACCTGCAAGTGTTGTATTGAGTGGCTGTGAACTCAAATGATCAATGTTTTCCACTTTGCTGTTGCCTGATGACTTGACATCTTGTTCTAAATGGTATTGTATCTTTAAGAATGTACAAATATCATGTGCTTCATTATTGCATTGATTGATGATTGTGTGATGTACTTGATGTAATTTGAGAAGGATCAAAGATTTAGACTGTTTTTTAAAGTTCATAAAGGGAAGTTGATGTTTGTTTCGCTTTTGATTTCTTTCTTATTTATAGAAGATGCAATCTGTCCACTTTGGGTTAGCTAGTGCATGTTACCTGCCAGAATATCTGCATCTGGATTTTTCTATGCTGCTCATCCATGCCAGGAAAGTGTCAGCTGGTTAGTGTTAGCACTGTTATTTAGTCTCCTTTCAGCTCCCGGTAAACAGCGGGCGTCAGATTCCTCTTCTCCTCTCACATCCTTTCACGGCAATGAGCCATTGCAAACTCCCTCCCTGCTTAGGGCATCATTACGGGAGAGATTCAACTGAGAGAGGGTTCGCTTGTCTGTGTGTGACTCTATAAAAGAAAAAGAGAGAGAGAGAGAGAGAGAGAGAGAGAGAGAGAGAGAGAGAGAGAGAGAGAGAAAGAGAGAGAGAGAGAGAGAAGGGCAGGGGTTCTGACAGAGACCCCCAGGATCTCTGGGTTCCTTTTAAAGAGACAGATCGTCATCAGATAACTTGTTATTCATATGTAGAGCTGCTCACCAATTTCTATCGTCATCTACTTATTCTATACATTTGTATTTAAAAGCCATTAAAAGAAATTCTAATATATATACATATATATATATATATATATATATATATATATATATATATATATATATATATATATATATATATATATATATATATATATATATTATGAATTTACCACTTACTTTAGAACAATTTCTTACCCACAGAAGGTATTCCAGGACACATGTGTAATGTGTTTATGGCTATATTTGAACCTCTGGAAACATCGAAGAAGACATGTTTGACCAATATCTGTCTAGAATTCAGTCCTTCTTTGTTGTGTCGAGCTGAATGAATAGCGCACGTCCATCAGGGTTGCTTCTTTGGCTTTATTGCAGATCTAATGATTGGGGTTTAGACTATGACTGCCAGTCAGCCAATGGTATTTCCCAAGAACAGACACCGAGTACAGATGAATGAGAAAGCAGCCTTTGTTTCAACAGCTGCTAGCATCAGAGCTTTGGCCACTCAGATACATATTGGGCATAGTGGCCTTTACTAGGAAAAAAGAAAATGTGCCAGTACTTAAAACAATATATCTTATCCATCTTTAGTTAGAAGAACATGGCAGCTCAGTGTATAAGTGGTTCAAACTTTCTATAGGGTTCTACCTATAACCTGAAAAAAACCTTTTGCTTTACAGTTCAACATAGATAAGGTCATAGTGGAACACACAAATATCAAATTATATGGCTCAGCATTATGGATTATATGAATTATATGGATCTTCTGATGTAGGATTCAGTGTAGAACATTGAAGGATTTTTTTTTTTTTTGGGGGGGGGTGATCAAATACCTAATTTTATGGTTTTGTTTGGCATCCAAAAAGGTAATCAGATGTAAGGTTCTTCCTAGTACCTTCAACCAATTTGTATACATGTTAGATTGTTTTCCTTAAACCAACAAAACACCAAATAATAAGGTTTTATCAAGCATCCAGGATCAGCTGTTTTTGGATGCTAGACATTTGCTTTTTTTCTGATACTATGCAACTACCAACTGTTAAGGTTCTAGCCAGAATCTGAAATGATGTTGGTTTGTGCATCTAAACTTCGAAGGGTTCTCCCAGATAAGTTTTGTTGGATGCAAGGTCACAACTTTTTTAACAAGATTTAACTGGTCCTAAGAAAGATATGATGTAATATGTCAAATAGGTTTCCTTAAGTGTTGTAAAATGTAGATTTTAATAATGGAAAATTCGATGGGAAAAATATAAATTTTTACAAAGAGATTTATGAAAATATTAATGCAAATGAAACTGAAAATGGTATAAAAAACTTGAAGAAGGAAGCTTGATTTTAAGAAACTTTTCTGCCAATTTACAACTGTTCAACATTAACTACATATAGTAGTATTCAGTATTAATTTCATATTAGGTGCACTATGAAGTCTAAAAAGCAATCACCTTTTTTCCCCCCAGAATTAGCAACAAAGGCACTCTAAATGATTCATGGGAATGCATGAACAAAGATTTCCTTAAACACCCTGATGAGTAAAACTCCAGATGGTTATAATGTCTGTCTGATGCAAATGCAAGAGGTCTAGCGAAAAAGCCGCGGACTCAGACTTCTTTATACTGCCAGTGTCTGTTCTGCCGAGATCCAAAAGATCACACATGTCTGACTCAGCGCCAGTGAGCCCTCGAACAGAAATGTGCACCATTACATGACCAAGACAAAAGCAGCAGACAGTTTAGTCTGGACATGTTATGAAGATTTATCAAAAAGAGTTAGACCTGATGTTCAGAGTTCCTTGACCTAAGTGGACTCTGTCATGATATGAACTTTGTGCATTCGCTAAAAAAGGCAAAACAGATGTCCTCACCCCACAGCCAACATTCCTGCTATGGAATAAACGGGTGTTTTCCTGTCAGGATGATGGCAGTAAAGTTAATTTTGGACTTTGAGTTTTCACAGACGCACATCAGCTGTCAAAAATGGATATTTTTTACAATGTCTTTGAACGTCCCCACAACTGTCATTGTGGACTATGCTGATTTGAAGATGTGTGTCTCATTATTAAGATTAAAGTACCTCAGGTAGTCTCCTTTGACAAGTTAACTTGACACATTTGCCATGGTGTACATTTCTGATCAGAGTACATGCTGTTCCATAGTAGGAACCGCATGCGTGCTGGAAGCTTTGGCTTTCACTGCCATGCAGCTCAAAGGAGCAGAACCAGGACCAAGGACAGAGAAAGTCCTTTAGCTCCAAAATGAACAGACGCAGCTGTGGATTCAGACTAGAGAAGCATTTGTCCACTCTTCTCACACTGAGAACGAACACTCCATTATCCATAAGTGCTGAATAGCAAATTCTTCACTTGTTACACAAACAGGAAGTACTTTAGTGCATCTTCTTCAAATCACCATATTGGCATAAGTGAAAAGCTTCGGGAATCCATTGGAGAGGCTTTATGAGTAATGCTGTTATAAAATGTGTATATTTAACAATCGGTCATCTTGAGTGTCTAAACAAATACAAAAATGATGTCAATATTTATGTGAGGAAAGTTACAAGTGTTCAGAAATGTGTTGCAAGTTACATGTATTCACAGTGTGACTGTGTGTGTCTGGGGCATCTCCCAAGGTTGATTCCAATATTTCCTTTGAAAAGACGTAGCAAACACTATAAGTAAATGGCCATCATCAATTATCATGATCATAATAAAATTCTGTATGCTTCTGCTAGACAAAACTGCATGCAAAATGCAGGAGAAATTTGACTTAACCTAGCGGAGTAACCTGACCACAGTCACCCCATCTGGAAGATTTCCTCCTCCTGTGGTATTCATTGATCTCCAGGACATGAGTACAGAACCTAACTAGCACAATTTTGTAAACCAAATTAGAAAGGTTTGTTTTTATTCTTACTGCTTTGGATTGTAAATGAAAGCAAGAGGTTTGGGAACAAGAATTATGAAGGCTGTTCTGTTATGAGTATTCTGGAACTAAGAGGATAGGTTGAGTTGTAAACAGAACATCTGAGGACTTCTGTTCCTGCTGCTCTAGGGGTTAAGCTAATAAACATTGGGTCACTGGGGCTTTTAAGGTAAAACCAGATTCGAAGTAACAAATGTTCCTCCATAATTGCAACATATGGGATGAATTTGAGGTGCACATGTGTCTCAGGTCAGGATAGGTTAGCGTCAGTTCCAGGGTCATGGTTAGTGTCAATTGTATCTGTTTCATCATTAAAAAGTTGATATGCTGCTTGGGTTTCAAACATGTCCACTGCAAATGACAGCCCAAATCCTGCAATCTATCCAGTTTGTCAGAATGTTTTGCTGAATGAATAGACATAAAGATAAACCAGCGTCTTGGCGTCAGTCAAATTGCATAAGTGCTGATGTTGAAACAGCATCAGTTCCAGACGTCAAGGCATCTGGATTCAACTCCACTCTTTTCCCTTTACTAAAGCTATTACTTATTCTTCTTAACTTTCATAAGTCCTTAATCTAACTTTCCATTTCCTACACAAAGTTACTCAAGCCCCACTCTATAGCTTACACTGTCATTGTAAAGCACAGTGATGTCAGTGAACTGCTAGACCTTTAAGAGCAGTGTGAACACAGCTTTTTCTCAACACACCCGCCCTCTTATCACATGTGTGCACACACCAACCCGCTTATCGATGCCATCTGAGCCTCCAGCATCATTAAACCTCTATAAATGGGGCTTGGCTGGCATGAAAATCGGCCTTTCCATGCTGAAAAACAGCCTTCACTCATTTTCAGTTTCTGCGCAGATGAAAAATGCTTTGTAACCTCTAGTGAAGTATCTGTCCTGTTTGAAAATAGTCCTTTTTTTTTTTTTTACGTTGCATTTATTCACTATGGCTTGTCGGTTTTGTAAATTAGATTACCTGTTATTAAAACAAGGATGATTTGATTTGTTGTGAAATCCTCACATTGAACGCAGTCAGTTTATAACTGGATTGTAATTTATAACATTTGCAGTGGATTTTCTGTAGCTCACTGTTTTTCACTGCAAACCAGCCCTGTGAGCTTCTTTATTTGTGGGAAGTTTTGTGTGTTTGTGTGTGTGTGTGTATATGTGTGTGCACGCTTATGCATGATTATCATCACTCAAGATATTCATTTGCTTCGATCTGGACATTGGACACCAGCCAAGGCTTAAATGAGTGCCTTTTCTTCAGCACTTTGAGCCAAAGAAAAGAAAAGAGCCAAAAAAGGATTGGCACTCTTTCTGAAAAGACTTATTTGGAGCCAGTGGATTGTTGCAACACATAAGCTGAGGCTCAGCAACCCCCCAAAAAAATCTCTTATTTCTCTCTGTACATATTTCTTCATATTTACACACAGTTAAAAAGGGCCAAGTTATAAAGAAAGTAAAAAAAGTCTATGAGAAAGTAAATAAAGAAAAAGTAAAGTAAATTTGAGAGCCAAAAAAAAAAAAAGCAAAAGAACCTTGCACTAGGAAGTCCATGCTCATTTCTTAGGTGAGTGACAACTTGAAAATCCATTTATGAGCTGATAATATGAGCAAGTGCTGCTCTCTGGGTCATCGATCCAAACACACACACACAGGCAGACAGTGTTATGAGCTAGCCTGGAAATCCATCTCTTTGTTTGATGATTAGGAAGCGCAATCATAGTGCTATCCTCAGCAGCACTCTGTCTACAATTGTGACCTTCCAGGTTGGCAGATCTATAAAAACTGGCTTTTTGCGAGACAGATAAGTAGATCTGACTTCTAAAAGGTTTCATATCCGAAAGAGCTTTTCATTACGATTTGTCTGTTTTTACTGTAGTCACCAAGCTAGACTTTTTCAGTCCTAGCATTTAAACATGACCTTGACTGCTTTGGAAAATGTTCCCTGTGGTCATATCTATAACATACTCACTTGCTTTGGGAGAGACATTTCTTTATGAATTTACTTTTTTCTTGCTTTTACAGTGAGCGTCCACAAAACTGTATCAATCTATACCTCAAGGTGACTAAAATCTTCAGACATTACCATTCAGCACTGCCTGTGACCCACATTAAGAGAAGTGATGTTCTATCAATATTGACCTACAAAACCGAGCAAGCTTGACAATTTCAGTCAGAAAACGTTTTGATGCTTTACTGTCATAGAGTGGGGTTCATGTTCCACATAGCTGAACATCTGCAGTATTTTATGCATTATTATGACCTGTCACATTAATCATGATGCTGCTTTTTGAAGGTCTGCCTGTAAAAGCAGCTATGATGGTGTCTCTGTGTTATTTATTTATTTTATTTCATTTGCCATATTTTATAGAATTTAAAAGAGCATGTAAACACATTTAAAATTAGGTTAAGAAATACTATTCACATTTCATATAGACAAAAGTGCATACTGTATTGCAACTGCATTTAGACGAATATCACGTTAACATTCTGTACAGTATAAGTACTAATATGATTGATTTGGAAATGCGGTATAATCAGTATTTTAGTAGCTATTAGTTCTCACCTGAGGTATGTAATTACTGTGGAAGAGGAAAGCCATATCATTAATCATCAGTCTCCCAGAACAAATTAGAAAACTGCACCTTGCAAAACAGGTCAATTTCTGTAAAACAGGTACCAGAAAAGCAATCACTGAGGGGAAATGCTTTTTTTATTTTTTATTATATTTTACAATATCATTTCTGGATATGTGCTTGAAATAAAATCTTTATAAAAATTCAAATTCAAATTTTATTTGTCACATACACATTCATACAGAGTATGACATATAGTGAAATGCTTTTTGCGACTGTTCAACTGTTGACATGTAAACTGTTAAAGAGTAAAATAATGTTAAAATTTAATAAAATATCATTAACCTGACTATAAAGTATGAAAAGGTTAAGAATAATATATATATATATATATATATATATATATATATATATATATATATATATATATATATATATACAGTGGAACCTCGGAGCTCGCGGCCTCAGCGCTCGCGACCTCGCGATAAAACCCCACCTGTACACTTTTCCATGGTAAAAAAAAAAAACTGCCACTGGAGACCCCTTTCCAAGTATGCTATGATAAACATCTTAAACTAAATCCCTGGTTACAAGTCTGTCGATGGTAGATGTTCCCCTGTCCATCATACAAGTTTTTTTATAAGTTAACGTATCTAAATGAAAGAGCCTATTTATATAAACCCGGCATCCAAAACAAATGCCTGAAATGTTGTTATATAAAAACGCTAAATTAACAGATCGTAAAATATCTTGTATAAGCGTTATCATGGGGAAAAAGATTAGCACCATGTATGTATTATAAAGCCCAGGGAACAAAAACCTCACTGACAAGTGCATTGACTAGCCCCAAATTAAACCAGATTTTCATTTCCCATCTGATAATTTATGCATGAGGCCTTTTCCACCTTTCCATTTCATGAACTGTTTGAGTAATTCGCAATCTATTTTATAATAGCTATTGAGACACCGATGACTCCGAGAGTGATTTTGTTTTATCCACACAACAGCTGTTTAATCTTGTACTTAGCAAATCCCATATAAACTTTGTCCGCTCCACTCTGGATGGTCGCATAATATATTCCCCTGTGAAAGCTAGCAAGCACCTGATGAAACAGTAATCTATTTGGCACAACTGCTAATTATTCATATATTATGATGCACCCTGAGCACAATTTATCACCTTATTTACCACAAAACTATCTTCCTTCATGAACCCAACAAACTGCAATTTAAGCAAATAATCTTTTTTATTACAGGGGAACGTGGCCAGTGGAGCTTAGATCTAATTAACTTTTATGCCTAAGCTTAACGATGTATTAAAAGTTTTTATTTGGTCTTTGTGTGAGGTAGTCTTTGCTATTCCAGGCACTGTCATAAAAATAAAGGAGCAGCACAACATTGAATGAATACTGATATAAAGTATTTTGCTAATACGGATACAGTATGTCACATAAGTGAGTACACCCTTCACATTTCAGCAGCAGTTTTAGTATATCTTCTCAAGGGACAACACTATAGAAATGAAACTTTATACTGCTTTATACTTTACTTTATACTTTATCTATTTATATATTTTAGAGGAGTCAATATGCAGCTTGTACAGCAGTACAGATTTACTCTCCTCTGAAACTAATTTATTGCACTCCACAAAGATGGCCGAGGGTATAAGAAGATCTGTAACACCCTGAAACTGAGTTACAGTTAAATTACCAGGGTCATACAGAGGTTTTTCAAGATGGGTTCCACTCGGAACCGGCCTTGCAATGGTCAATCAAAGAAGTTGAGTCCTCGTACTGTGCGTCAGGTGCAGAAGCTGGCTACAAAAAAACAGACCCATGAGTTCTGCCAGCACTACTTTAGAGGTTGCAAAAGCTCCATGTGTCAGTGCTCAGACCATATGCCGCACACTGCAACAAGTCAGTTTGCATGGCCCTCGTCCCAGAAGAAAGCCTCTTCTAAAGCTGGCTTTACAAGAAAGCCCACAAACAGTTTGCTGAAGACAACCTGTCCAAGAGCATGAATTACTGGAACCATGTCCTGTTGTCTGATGAGACTAAGACTAAGAAAAACTTGTTTGGCTCGGACGATGTCCAGCATGTGTGGTGACGCCCTGTTGAGGAGAACCAAAAAAATTGTGACTTGCATACAGTTAAGCATTGTGGTGGTGGTAGCATCATGGTCTGGGGCTGCATAAATGCTGCTGGTACTGGAGAGCTGTGGTTCATTGAGAGAAACATGTATTCCAACATGTGAGGTGACACTGAGCATTATGCTCTCCATTCAGAAACTGGGCTGAATGGCAGATTTTCAACAAAATTACGACCCCAAACACACCACCCAGATGCTGAAGGTGAAGAAGCCTTGCTGAAGGAGAACGTGATGGAGTGGCCAAGTATGTCTTGAGACCTAAACCCTGTTGAGCAGCTGTGGGCATCCTCAAGCGGAAGGTTGAGAAGCACCATGTGTGATGTGTCAACATCCAGCAGCAAATATTGACATTTTGTACTCACTTTTGTGAGTACCTGTATATTGTGCTTAAAATATATGCTTTCAAGTTTAGCTTTAGTGAATATATGGCAAAGTTGCTTAGTTTTCTTCTTTTGGTCAGAATGAAAAAAAAAAACCACACACAAATACTGCTACTGCTATTGGTTTTTCATTCATAACCACTGGAATACTTTCCATAGCCTTGTAAATTCCTCTTTGCTGCAGATAAATGGCTTTTTTGGTTATTTTTCCAAGAAGCTGCTTTTTACTATTTTAATTTATGGTATTCATTGGTCAGTGTAGCTGCCTAGAAGGGAAAAATTCAATCACAATCTTGTGACTCCTTTTTTTTTTTCTTGTGTGAAAAAATTTGCTTTAATGTTACAAAGTCAGCTACCATATATACCCAGAACCTCGTATATATACCTAGTAGTGACACAAAGCAATTTTCTCACGCTTTGTTGATTAAATCTTTGGCGTGTGGTGTAAAACAGGCACAGGTGATGAGGGCTGTTTCTGACAACCTTGAGAGTCCTAGGAATATCCATCTTCAGGATGCTTTAGCTCTGTATCACAGGGCAGTCATCCTTGTCTGTCTAATCAGGGTTGTGTGGTGCAGCTGTGGGATCCCTCTCATTCCTGCTAATCACATGTCAAGGCGGCTGTGTGCTCAGCGTTCTGCCTCTTAGACCATATTACCTGCAGCTGACGTTACTAGCTGTGAATAGAACAGACTGTCAACCATATTCGCTGTCTCTGTCAGCTTTTTTAACACAGCATATCACTCCTTTGTAGTTGAAGGACACATGCCACAGGGCAGGTTTCTAATCATGTGAATCAAGAGTATATTTTAAACTGTTCTCATGAGAAATGTGTACAGATTTGATGTCTGGTTGGATTGCAAAGGCCCAGGGATGCATATTGTAAACATATCGGTTATTACAAATATGGCAGGTTTTTGGAATACATGAAAATGTGGTCACTTTCATGCTAGAAATGGCATAACATTGGACGTGAAATAAATGGTAATAAATGTTGGTGGGTTGGCAAACTTTACCATTTTGACTGGGTGGATAAAACCATGCTAAATACTGTCAGTGTAATATAGTGTTCATAAAAATATCTAATAAATTGCTTTAAGAAACCCTCTGAGAATTTCTATAGTCCAGCAATGTCATGGAAATTAAATCTTTGGAAAATTTGCAGAATGTTATGTTTTTGGTACCAAATAACAATATATATAAAGTGACATATATATATATATATATATATATATATATATATATATATATATATATATATATATATATATATATATATATATATATATATATATATATATATATAGTTATTTGGTTATTATACATTGTTATTATACATACTTGTTCCCAATTCATATCAAATAATTTTCCATCACTCATAAAATACAATTTTCTTTGAGGCTGAAAAGATGGTGGTTGTATCCTTGTCAGGTGAACAATAGATATATTAGGACAATAATTGGAGAATAGCATGAACCCTGACCAGCTATTATATTAGGGGCACTGCAGATGTGTCCTCTATACTAGTATTAATCTGTCATCTTGGATTATGGTAAAACCAAGACCGGAAAGGGACTAGATGTTTAGATGCCTGTGTTGCCTTATTTGTCATTACGGAAGGGTTTCAGAGGAACCACTGTCAAGGACTAGGTAATGAAACGAAAGCTTAAGCATCAATTTTAAACTGTGAAAATTGAGTGACTGCTGAGTAAAATGTAGAAGAGTGTGAGCAGCTAAGAATCTTTATCCCCTTCCTTGTCATTGATATAGATTATGGCAAAGGAAAAACGAATGTTAATGATGTAATAACGTATCAAAATCTTATTATTTTTTATTATTATCTATTATTATTATTATTATTATTACATGTAAGCCTACAGTAGAATTTTCACTCAAGAAATTACATTCTCGTTTTTATTTTTTATTTTACAGCTTCATCCAAATCAGAAACTTAATTTCTTCCACACTACTCTTAACTAACTCAAGTCTGAGTTAGTGTGTCATCATGGGGATGCAAGGCCTGCTTCTGGCCTGTGTTACTATGGCCATTCTGCTAGATCTCTCCATGGCTGGCCTGCTGAAGAAAATGATCAGACACAGACGAGAGTCACTGATGCCACCTAAATCTGAGAACATGACCCTACCCAATCCAGACCAACCAGTAGTTTTTAACCATGTATACAACATCAATGTCCCAACTGGATCGTTGTGCTCTGTTGACCTGGATTCACCTGGAGGATTGGAAATGAAGCCCAAGTCTGTCCCTTCTGAGCAGCACATTGAACACACTGTGGATGGAGAAAACCAGATAGTTTTTACACAT
Organism: Silurus aristotelis; assembly: GCF_946808225.1. Lineage (NCBI taxonomy): Eukaryota > Metazoa > Chordata > Actinopteri > Siluriformes > Siluridae > Silurus > Silurus aristotelis. The sequence goes on from NC_139596.1 coordinate 6,364,989, forward strand.
AGAATTAACATACCGAAACAGGCTTGTGGGTGTGATAACCACATGCCAGACGTTAAAGATCTCCTAAACAGATTGGAGATGCTGGAAGCTGAAGTGTCTAGTCTCAGAGAGCAGTGTACCGGTGGAGCTGGCTGCTGTGGAGCACAAGTAACAGGTGAGTATAATTAGATTGAAATTCTATAAGAATTTGTGAATTCTTTGTTTACTTTCTTGACATCTTCAAAATAGAAATGATCATGTTAGTGATTTATGTTGGTAATCTTACATAATAGCATTTTTATTACAGTTTATGGTTTTGTGATGTTAAGATTACATTGTGTTACTTAGGTGAGATTACTACCAAGCCATATTGCAATGGCCGTGGCAACTACAGCATTGAAACCTGTAGCTGTGTGTGTGAGCCTGGCTGGAAGGGTCCCAATTGCTCGGAGACGGAATGCCCAAATTTTTGCCAAGATCAAGGCCGCTGTGTGGATGGGAAATGCATCTGTTTTGAGGGCTTTGGGGGAGAAGACTGTGGATCTGAACTGTGTCCTGTTGATTGTGGTGAATTTGGCCAGTGCATTGATGGGGCATGTGTGTGTGCAGAAGGTTACATTGGTGAGGATTGTTCCATGACCAATTGCCTAAACAATTGCCTGGGTAGGGGACGCTGTGTGGATAGCGAGTGCGTGTGCAATGAGCCATGGACAGGATTCGACTGCTCAGAGCTTATATGCCCCAATGACTGCTTCGACCGTGGCCGTTGCATCAACGGAACCTGCTACTGTGATGAAGGCTTCACTGGGGAGGACTGTGGTGAGCTCACCTGCCCAAATAACTGTAACAATAAAGGACTCTGTGTTAATGGTCAGTGTGTATGCAATTTTGGCTATAGTGGAGAAGACTGCTCCAAGCTTACATGTCCAAAAGACTGCAGCAAGCGAGGACACTGCTTCAATGGGAGATGTATCTGCGATCCTGGCTTCGAAGGGGAGGACTGCAGCATCCTATCTTGTCCTGAAAATTGCAATGACAGGGGTAAATGTATAAATGGAAAATGTGTATGTGATCCTGGATACCAAGGCGATGACTGCTCTGAGCGCTCCTGTCCCAGTGATTGTCATAACAATGGACGCTGCATTGATGGACAGTGCATTTGCAAGCAAGGCTTTGCAGGAGAGGACTGCAGCATCAAGACCTGCCCCAATGACTGTCATGATCGTGGTGAATGTGTGGACGGCACATGTGTCTGCAATATTGGCTTCACAGGTGAAGACTGCAAAGAGTTAACATGCCTTAGCAACTGTCACAACAGAGGACTCTGTGTAAATGGACAGTGTGTGTGCAATGAAGGATTTACTGGGGAGGACTGCAGTGAAAAAACATGTCCCAACAACTGCCAGGACCGCGGGTATTGTAATAATGGACAGTGCGTCTGCTATGAGGGTTACACTGGTGTTGACTGCTCAGAGATGACCTGCCCAGAAAACTGTAATGACCAGGGTCGCTGCTTGAATGGCATGTGTATCTGTGAATTGGGATTCACCGGGGATGACTGCTCTGAAAGTAAGTCAGGTCATGATTAAATTTTTTTTTATAAATGCAACATTACTTTAAATGTCTAGTCAAGAAATTATGCAATTATGTCCCCTTCATTTGCAGTCTCCCCACCAAGAGACCTGGTTGTGACTGAAGTCACCCCAGAGACAGTGGATCTGACCTGGGTTAATGAGGTGCAGGTGACAGAGTACCTAATTACCTACATGCCTACAGCTCCTGGTGGTCTGGAGTTAGATATGAGAGTACCTGGTGAAAAAAGGTCTGCTACTATTAAAGAGCTGGAGCCTGGTGTTGAATACTTAATCAGTGTCTATGCTGTTCTAAATAACAAGATGAGCATTCCTGTGAGTGCCAGAGTGGCAACACGTAAGTTATCAGTAATTGGCCTTCAAAAAACTTTCAAATAAGGAATTGTTGTACAGTTTTGAACAACAGAAATAAAATATTTGCCCCTTTACTTTGACCAAACCATTAGATCTTCCGGAGCCTGAAGGCCTTAAGTTTAAAGCTGTAAGAGAGACATCAGTGGAAGTTCAGTGGGATCCTCTTAATGTCCCTTTTGATGGTTGGAACCTCATCTTTAGAAATACAGTGAGTAAATTGTCCTATTGCATGCCACAAGCCATGTCAGCATGAGTATGGTTATAGTAGCATTTCCCTGAAATGAAAGCTGTGGTAGGAATACCACATTTATTAAGGGCCGTGCCAGTAATTGTTCAGGATGAGAAACTGTATGAGTATCCTGTGGAAAATAGTCAGTTGGTGCCAATATGCAAAAGCCACTGTCTGAAAGTCTAGGGTTTTGTTTCACAAAACCTCCTAAGAAGCTTCTGGCGCAAACTCTGGTGACCATGTGCAACAGGACTGAACTGTTTTCACAATGCTTTTATTTTTCAAGGGCTTAGGCAAACGCAAAAAAATAGCTCCAGTCAGGACATGCAAACCATGTCTTCCTATACTCTATTCTTTCAGACTTGGCAGCTTTATTCATACATCAAGTTTGAGGCTGTCCATGCCAAACAAGCCCTTCACTTTGAAGTGCAGCACTCACATCCAAGTGGATGCGATTGAAAGTCCCAAGTGTTTACTTTCCAAGATCTCTCTAATTTCTCTGTATTTCATGGGACTGTTGAGTTCACAAAACCCTGGAGTCATATCCATGGTGCCATTTGTGGTTTCCTTTTGTCAAACATGCAAATAAATAGAACAAAGATTCTGTATCCAGTACCACAAAGATGCATTGTACTGCTTTTAGTACAATATTTTGAACACGCCACATAGAATTTATGATTTATATATACTAAGGACATTAAACATTGGCTTCATTATTTATTTGACAAGTTGACAGTATGAAATGATCGGTATTATGCTACATCCTATATTGACGGTGTTGTGTTATAAAATTCCAGAAAGAGGAGAATGGAGAGATACTGAATTCGTTGTCTCCACCCGAGATTACCTTTGAACAGTCTGGCCTGGGTCCTGGCCAGGAGTATGAGGTTAAACTTGAGGTATTAAAGAATAACACACGTGGACCTCCAGCAAGCAAGAATGTGGTTACAAGTAGGTGGACCTCTCTTACAGCTTTCATTAATTAAATTTTTTTAGGTTTTTTCTTTTTTTTTTTTTCAAAACATTTTCTTTCTGAATTATAAAAATCTGTAATCTACTGGGGCAGGTAACATGGCCTAAGCCTTTGGGTGTCCTCTAGGTTCTCTGGATTCTTTCTGTATATAGTGCTTTGAGATGCACTGGTAAACCATTCTAGCCTCATGCACAGGGTTCCTGATTTGGCAATTCTTGGAATTTATGTCATCCTATAAATTCACAATAATCCAATAATCTTTCAATTAAATGCTAAACGTTTTTTCAAAGTCTTCCAGCAAATCGAACATGTCTTCTGTCAAAGGATCTACCCTAAACTTGTATAACTTGAGCATGGCTGGAAACTCTTTTAGTGATACTTTGGAATATGCTCCTTTTCCTACTTGTGATTTGTGCTAAGCTTGTAAAATGCTATGCTTGCATTGCGGTGATCCTTTTTTAATGTTACTGCTACCAGCCAGTTAACCATTGGTAGCATATTATTTCAAGATAAAATTTCAGGAAAGTGCCTCAAAGACTTTAAAAAAAGCTTACAGGAGCAAAATTAATTAAATACAACAGTAGCTCCATTCATAGGCTATAATGAAGAGGGCTACAGAGTGCTTATATGATACCAGGTGAACAAATGTTCCAGTGTGCCTCTCACTTAATTTTGAGATATGTGCCAATAAGCAGCCTCCTAGACAGGAAACACTGATTTGTATATAGAGAAGGTGCTACCTCCTTCTATTCAAGGGGCTTGAGAAGAGCTTTGCTCCAAGCTGGAAATGCTGATTTTCTGTTTTTAATACACATGAGGGAAAAGTGACATTACCCATTTTACTACAGAGTGGCAAACACTTCCATCCTGATGAGCCTTCACTTTATTGGAATACATAATACTGTAAAAAAATTTCACATAATTAAGTTGAGACTTTATACCCGCTTGAAGCAAAACAATTTTCAATGCAAAACATGTTAATAATTTTCTCTAAGCAGCAGTTAGACAAATATCTGACTGGCTTTGATTAATATGACTCTTCCTCCATAGTGATTGATGCTCCTAGCCAGGTGGATGTCCGGGATGTAACAGACAGTACTGCTCTGATCACCTGGTTTCAGCCCATAGCTCAGGTGGACAGCATCACCATGTCCTATGGCCCCATCACTGGCTCTGCAGACAGCCATAAAGTGGAACTGTCATCAGTCGAGACTCAGTACCACCTGGCTAAACTCTATCCTGACATGGAGTACAGTGTGTCACTCATGGCCCGCCGAGGGGAAATGACCAGCGTGCCTGTTTATGAGACCTTCACCACCGGTAAAAGCATTATTCTCTTTCCCATATGACCATTATTAGCAAAATAATAGCCAGACTAATCATGGTTACATCATGATTAAATGCTGCATTCAAAGTTATTACAACAAACAGGAAGTTGCTAGAAAACTCATATGTAACATGATGTAAACATGCTCCAGACCTGGATGCACCTACAAACCTGCGAGCGATTGATCAGACAGACGAGAGCATCACATTGGAGTGGACAAACAGCCAAGCCAACATTCCCAGCTACCGCATCAAATACGGACCACTGTCAGGAGGGGAACATGGGGAGCTTACATTTCCTAAAGGCCCACAGGACATCACTCAAGCCAAAATTTCAGGTAAGAATTCTAGCAGTTTATGGATTATCATGTTTTTTCTTCCCTGAAAACAATAGCAGTAAATAAATGTTTAAATGCATTTAAATAAGCATTTTAACATATTTTCTTGCCTAAAGGCCCATCTTTATATTAAAATATCAAGCACAAAATAAAAAAATTAAATATAGGTAATAGTGTGTGCCTTAGTCAGAAAATTATACACGGTCAATGTTTTCCATCCTATTACTATTAAGCACATTGCTTAGAGCCATAATGTAAGACCATATGTTTCTGTGCAGTAGGATAAGCTAAGATAGTATAACTTTAAATGTGTAATAGATTCTTTGTCTGGTTGGGTTTATTGTCCCTGGGTGGCCTGTGTCCTATGTAAGACTATGAGTCTATTTTAAAAGCTGAGCATGTTGCACGCACACACACACACACACACACACACACACACACACACACACACACACACACACACACACACACACTTCACTAGTAACTCATCTTTTTACATGGTTATTATCTGTAATTGCCGTCATGCTTGTGATTTTATTGGTAATAAGTGATTCCACTGTTTTAGGTGTAATTTCATGCTGAAAGCCTCTTAAGTACTGACCCTTTATAGGGGCCAATGGGTTCAGTAATAAGGATACATACAGAAATTTGGGCTTGGGCCTTTTATCATTTTCAAGAGCCTCTTGGAAGACAGTTAATTCTGCTTTTAGTTCTGAGTAAAAGCCTTTACGCTGTGGCTACTGAATAGACCAAGACATTAAAACAGCTCAAATTGAAAATGACCAATGTCCATTATTGAGAAAATTGTCTCATAATGGACAGACTGATCGGTCAAAATACCCCCACAGAGATTTTTTCCTTCTGTTCTGATGAAGTAGATTCTTAACAAATACATAGGAACGTATTTATGAAATTCTTTTTGTAGGTCTCAGACCTGGAACAGAATATGGCATGGGAGTGACTGCAATCAAAGACGAGAAGGAAAGCGCTCCATCCACCACCAATGCTGTCACTGGTGAGATACCCCTATATGATAAAAAATCAGAAAAACAGATTTATCTTACAAGAAAATTGACTTGGCAATTGCTCTTACAATACAGGATAAACTGAAAGGAACAATGTGAATTATACAGTTACAGCACAGAGAATAGCACTATATATACACGGACCAGGCATAACATTATGACAAAACATTATGATATTCAAACATTATGACAGGTGAAGTCAATAACACTGATTATCTCTTTATCATGGTACCTGTAAGTGGGTGAGATATATTAGGTAGCAAGTAAACAAAGTCCTCAAAGTTGATGTGTTAAAAGCAGGAAAAATGATGACTAGGTCAGAGCATCTCCAAAACTGCAGCTCTTGTGGGCTGTTCCCAGTCTGTAGTGGGCAATATTAGGCAGGTGGTCATATTGTAATGCCTGATATGTATTTATTTACATTTTCGAATACAGGGATTGCAATACATTGCTTTTTACATGTAAAACATGTAAAATCTGAGTTCCCTCGGGAACGTATTAAGTGGTGGACCGCAAGTTTGTTTAGTCTCCACCTTGCACTTAAAATGCATTTTTTATTAGGATTATTAAACACACAGCAATGCCAGGGGTATAAAGAGTAATTAGTGTTAGCCCAATGTCACTGTGGCTACTCACACCATACCGCAAATAAGATCTGAATCCATAGAGAATCCATAGACCTAGCATTAGCAGCTAGCCACATTTAATATTCAATATGAAACTGCATTAATAATAATTAATAAAATGACAAGCAGTTTTATGTTTTGCATTTTGCATATAACTGTATACTATTTTTATTGCTCCAAATATTAATATCTCTCAACTCTAATTGTCAGTTTCTAAAGATGAAATGAATGAACTCTGAACATTATGTGACTTCTATTAGTAACTGTATTTGTTGGCACTATATTGACAGACAAACTGTATTCACATCTATTATATACGATAAATAATGTATTATGCTACAACGGCTTATACAGGAAAACATGTCAAAATGTATAATATATGTAGGAAAGTATGATAACTTTATCAAATAATCTGACAAAAACTACAGTTTTCTGACATTATTCACTTCACCCCTTGTCACACATGAAATTCCAGTGCCAGTGCAGGTCTTCACTATATACATTAATTAAATGAAACTCACCCTCTCTGTCAGACCTTGATGCTCCTAAAGATCTGGAGGTGAGCGAGACCACAGAAACCACAATGGTGCTGATTTGGAGAAGACCTCTGGCTAAGATAGATGTCTACAAACTGGTGTTTGTGTCCGCTGATGGCCACAGAGCTGAGTTTGAGGTCCCAGGTAGTGCCAGCACCTACATACTGAAGAACCTCAACCCTGGCATGCTGTACACCATCACCCTGACTGCAGAGCGAGGAAGGAAGACGAGCACACCTGCCAGCATTCAGGCATCTACAGGTCAGTTCAACACAACTTACAGTTTTTTTTGGTGGACTGTGATAATTAATGCCTTATGCTTGTCTAAAATTTGCTGATAAAGAGAAATAATTGTTACAAAAGTTGGATTCTGCATAAAACTGAACCACAGGCTTGAGTTTTTTTCTAAAGACAAATTTGTGTGTTTTGTAATGTTAATCATGCATGGAAGCCAAAATGAGGACTGAATTATTTTCATTTTTTCGAAAGTATGAGTATTTATTTTGGAGTGGGATGGTTTCAATTTAGTGCTGTGTATAAAATTTAATTTGAGGTTCCCTCTGTTTCCTGGCCTCTTGGCCAGGGAGATTTTTTTCATTCTATACAATGTGCCTCCAGGCATTGAAGCCAAGCTCAGGAATGAATTGAATTCATTGTATGCTCCAACTTTACATCCTGTGCGAGTTCCTTTTCAGCAGCAACATGTGGAATTATTTGACTTCTTAAAGCAACAAGAGAAAGACAAATTCGGATGATTATGTCTTTTGTTTAAGGTTCTGTGGTTGAAGTGTTGCTTATACTTCTAAACCGTATATTTCATCCTGTTAAATGCCTCTTGTGTAACAGGACAGGGTTTATTTTGGAAGGGGGGGGTGAACTTTATATAGTGAGAGAGAAAAGCAAATATGGCAAAGCATAAAAGGAAAATCAGTAGAACCAGATGCTATAAATATGTTGCTGTGCATTTTAATGGTCAGCAAGTTGAATATAAGTATTTTTTCTTTTGGACCTTAAGACAAGATTGGACTAGATTTAGGTGAATGAATATGGAAGAGGCACCCACACAAACACACAAACAAGGACTCACAAGCACACACACACATACCCACAGCTCATTCATGTGATAATTGTCAAAATGAGGCCACTCCTCTCTGGTTTTGTGTGATTTGACCAGGATAAAATGAGAGGTGGGATAATAAATAGGCCCCACGCTGAGGCAACTGTTAAAACATTGTCTCCGAAATCAGCAGTGCTATAATCCCACGGATTAATTTCTGCTGTCATTATCAGCCTCAGACATGAAGTACAAACATTGGGCATAACACTCACCACAGGCCCATTAAAGGATGAGAGACGGCAGTGTGTGATGAAGGGAATCCTCTTGATTTAGGCCTCTTTTTTTTTGAAAGACACACATTGAGTACACTGACAGGATTACAAGAATCACTTGGGACCAATATAGTGCTATCATTATGGACCAGTATACCCTGAGCGAGCATCTCAAGGCAGTTTAATAGAACCTGATTACCAGAATAATGGTATTCATGAGGGAAAATGAACAGTGATCTTTTACAGGGGATTTGCAAGGTGTGTCTCAAGATTCTTGGCTGACTCTGATGTGCGAGTCAGAAAATCACTTTTGTCTGCATGAAGGTCGAACATAGAGCTCAGCATACACTACATGAAATTTCAAACTGAAACAAATTTTAGAAACTGAAAATTACTAATATCATCCATACTAGTAGATCAGGCAAGGATGAAGGCAAGAATTTTATATTAATTTACGTTTAAGGCTTGGCACTTTTTTACCTTCTCAATCCACCAGACGACTGAGAATCTGATCAAACTCCAGACATAGAAATTAATTTTGATTATACAGTATATAAGGAAATAAACACTCCATTGCATGCTGTGATAGGAACATAATCAGTAAGTGAGTGCAAATGTGGCTTGATGCTAGGCAAAATCACTGCTACTGCTCCAAAATGTTTTATTCTTATGAATATATTTAAATTTACAATCCCATTTAATAAGATAATATATACCTTTATTTGTCCCACAGTGGGGAAAGTTCTTAATGCAGTGGCAGGAAGTTATTTTCTGCTTTCGCTTATGTTACAGAAGTTACTGACCACACACTAATAAACTAAATAAAACTGAAAACACAAATAGTCCTCTGATATAAACAAATGGCAAAAATAGCAAAAATGTTACTGTTGTGATGCCAGGAACACCTTCCATAAATATTACAAATACTTACCTTTCCTTACAAAAACCATCACCATATTTAGCAAAACAATAAAATATTGTTTCTTTTTATTTTCAGTAAAAAGAATGTATTCAAATTAGAGCATTTAGATATTCCTGTGATTTGGCTTATAGACTGAACTACTATCAGAGCTACTGTAATAGAAAATGAATTACCTTTTGATCAATCGGTAAAAAATTATCTATTTTTTAATTCTTAAAAGGCCAAATTTTGTAAAATGATTTGGTATAATGCCCTGTAGTGTATGCCTGGTTTGAGTTACGACTGAATGCATGAATGTTTTGACCGATTGTGTACCAGCATGGGAATGATTAATAGTTCTGATCCTCTAATGCCTCTAATTGACAGTGTTAAATTTTCCCAGCAATGTTAGTTTTAAATTCTCATGCCTGGGAACTGGGAAAGTCTTTCACTTCATTCTCTTTGTCTTTCACTCAAATCACCAGTACGCTTGTGTCCACTTGATTGTGCATTAAGAGGATAATGGCAGCCTATGGTGCATCTCCAAGCTCTTTGCTCCCATCTCTTCATGAATGCTGATGGGGCGCAAGGATATTCAATTATGGGTTGCGCTTCCCTGCATGGCTTCCTGCTTTATTTGAAGCAATTTGCGTACTTCTGCATAAGCAGACTACGCAGAACCTTCAAAAAATTAATGGCTTCATTCGAGGCCATTAATACCAAAGCGAGCCGCAGTCAGGTGCATGTTTTTTTTATTAATGAGGCTCCAAACAAAAGGATGATTGTGCAAACAAGGCTGTTTATTATTGCAGCAGGCATCATATGTCAATCTTTCATTGCATGGGCATATGTTTGTTTTGCATGGAACAGATGGAAAGGAACTGAATATCTACAGAGACAGATGTGTGCTATGTGTTGTTTACAGAGGAAATGGGCTTTTTCCATTAAACATTTAACATAGTTGGTTAACATGTTGTTGATGTGTTAAAAAAATGGGTTTCCAAAATTCTTCACCACTACATTTGAAGAATTTCCACTGCTAACTGAAACTACAGGTGAGAGAGAAGTGGTTCACAGTCCTAGCACTGGAGAACCCTAGTTTTTTGAATCACTAATTTATAGTCATGGAAATTTCTTAAAATGAAAACCATAAAGTATACTAACTGCTTTCTGGACATGCCACATTAAAAAAGACTAGAACTCTATCTTTACACCAAGATCTCTTCTAAAAACAGCTCTGGTCATCATCCTAATGCTGCACTGTTGCACTCGTTTTCCGCTGCCTGTTGCTTAATCTCTTCTGTTTATCATCCAGACAATGAAAAGCCCCTGGCGGGCAACATCACCATCTCTGCAGTTTCCTGGGATGGCTTCAATATATCCTGGGAGCTGAAGAGGGGCGAGCTTGATGGCTTTCTGATCGAGGTGGCTGACCCTGATGGTCTCTCTGAGGGCCAGAACCACACTCTGTCAGGGCAGGAGTACAGCTTGGCTATTATTAATCTGTCTCCTAGCACTTTCTACAGGGTCACACTATATGGCCTGTACAGGGGAGATCTCTTAGAGCCAGTGTTTGGGGAGGCTTTCACAGGTACAGCCCGTTCGACCCATACTGGTGCTTCGGCTCTTCTATGAAAAATCTAACATGCTCTTAGGAAGCAGCTCTGATTGAATACTAACAATGTTCATTAAACATTGAAGGTGTTTCTAACAACTAACATTCTTTCTAATAGCTATTTGTCTACTAATTTAATCTTTCAGGGTGCAAAACCACTCCTTTAAACAGGTATTAACACCTTTTTTCTTTTAGTGCATGATGTACGACTTTCTACCCGAACATGCTATTACTCCACTCTTTGATGTACACATTAGCCCTGTAAACTGTGAGCAGTCTTTTTTTATGTCAGCGCCGCTTTTTGTAGATCCCGTGCTAACATTGTAAAGCTTCAGACCACATTTTCCTGCCAATTTCGTGTTCCAGCATGCTGATATTCAGAGCACACCTGCAGTAGAGTAAAATAGAGCCCTGCACGTTCTGCTTTGTCTAATCACAGACAAAGCCTGCAGGTGCAACACACTGACCTCCCTCTATGATCAGAGCCTTATTTATGCTTACCAGCCAAAGAAAAGTCAAGTGAATAATACCCTTTTATTTTTAACCACCCATAATATTCAATGCATATGCTAAGCATGCCAGTGAGCTGTCGTTTTTAAGGTTAGAAAAACACCGCCTTCCAAAGACAGGGGATTAAAATATTCTTAGTCACTGAGCTGTAATACCGCCACTGCCCACAATAGTACTGCTTCTCGTTATTAGCTCCGAATCGCAGTTAGGCCTTTGCTTGATATCTCGTCGAATAAAGATGCCGACTGGGCAGAAGCAGTTTGCCAGGGAAGTGATCCTAAGGAGTTTTTGTCACTCCTTTTGAAAGATCTCGTCAGTATGCAGACCCGATTTTCGAACTCTGCAGCGGTCTTCATTCTGAAGCACCACTTTCACACATTTTCTTGGCATTTATCAGGCAAGTGCTGCAGTTGTAGTAGATACTTGAGCATACTTACTAATAGGTAAAATTATTTAAAAAAAAGGCAGACTGCAGACTAAAAAAGCCATCTTTTTGTATTCCTACATATATATTTTGAAAATGGATTTCACAGCTAAAACAGTAAAGCTTGGGATTAAGGCTAACCAAAAGATACTGTACATATCCTTCTATTAGCTCACAAGAATCACTTATATCTAAATGCCAAAGCCTGTCAGGTTACTGAGCTGAGCATTCCTTTCAGTTGCATGACCTTCTCTTTTCTTCAGGTTAGCTGGCGCCTTGTTCCTCCTGCACAAACAGATGGCTCTTTGTCCCAGCCGAAAGACTTAAAGAGACCAGTCTGATAAAATGTGATCTGGAGTTACCACTTTCGCACTCTCACAACGCCTACAAACAGCACCCCCCGTCTCTAATACTCCTTCTGACAAACCCTCCAGCTAGCACTATGCTAATGAAGACTGACGGCACCACAGGATCTGTCCTCGCTCCAGTTCATTTCCAACCACTTGTCCTCTTCAAAAGCAAAAAAATAGCAAACCTCATGTCAGCCCAGGCTTGAGAGAGAGAGAGAGAGAGAGAGAGAGAGAGAGAGAGAGAGAGAGAGAGCAAAGAGGTTTTATATGATCAACAGTTCTAAGGCGCTTCCTTTTAATTTAGTGACCATTAGAGTCAAAGCAACTACTGGATAATGGAGTCACTTCAGTATTTGCAACTGTAGGTTTAACATGTTCCTATTTTATCCAGCCTATCTTTTAAAGCTAATCAACGTCTTGTACTTTCATTATAAAAGTATAAGAGAATTATTTTTCTCTTTAGCTTTATTTTGGCTTTTCATTTTTTTACTTATTATGTATTGCAAATCATTTCTTTTTAATTAAACAGAAAATAATAAATTTGCTTTTAAAACACTGCTGCTCTCAGACTTACCACTCTTAAAGAGTGAAGCAGTACTTCACAGTATATCAGTCCATGGATAGAAAATGGTTGCTACATCATATTCCATGTGGTAAAGAGTCTGGGTGATTTAAACAGAAACTGATGGCCAAGCTTAGTGGTAGTAATTCCACAATGTAAAGATGGAGAAAGCAGGGGAATTAGAGACACACTGTGAATATTATATTGGCAAGAACAAAATTCTTAGCTGTCAACATGTTTGTTTGCTTGGTAAAGTCACCCACAGTGTTCAAAAATGTTCTCAGTTTTACATATCACGTAGCCACAGAAAAGTTGGGTAATATTTAATGAATGATATATTTCATAAAATATAATTTGCAGCCCAATAACATTATTGAACCTTGCCATTATTGCACAGGGAACATATTGCAGTCTCTTGGAGGAAAAAATAATAGATAATGTTTAACATGGCACATGATTTCCCCCAAGTCCCCATATAACACCCCCTTCCCACCCCACAACCACCTCCAAATAACAACCTCTTTTTATACAAACGTGATTTTTATATTGTTATGCAGAAGCCTCTACATCAGGGGGTTTGTCAAAACAAGGGAAAAACATAGTCCAGATGTGTACCCAGGAAAGAATATCATTGGACTGTACCAAGTCATGTAACAGGGCCAATAAACATGAAACACACTGGCTGTTGATCGGAGACTCTAGATGTCAAAACAAGAATAAAATTACTTTATGTATCGGATCATCTCTTGTGGTCTTTGAAATCATAAAAATTCAACCAGACCTGAGACTAGCTACAGGGCTAATAAATCTAAATCACACATATTTTTGCCATTACTTTCAAACTTTATTCTTTGCATGCTTATCTAATTGAAGAGTGTTTATTGGCATAACATCAGAGATAGCACTGCCTATTAAAACACCTTTCCTTGACATAACAAACCTAACCTACTCCAAATAATGATTAATCCAGAAAAGCATGCATATTAATTAGTTGTGGCTTCGGGGCTAAAAAAGACCTGAGCATGTTTGGACACCACCGATGGAAGAACATCTTTATTCCTTTGTCCACCTAGAGGCTGAACCTGAGGTGGAGCACCTTTTCACCTCCAACACCAAGCCAGACGGTTTTATGCTGCAGTGGAGGGCCCCAGATGGAATCTTTGAAACGTTTATTATTAAAATCTCTGACGGATCTGGCAAGCAAATGCAGCTGAGTATATCAGGAGACAAGAGAGAGGAAGTGATCTCTGGCCTTGATGAGGCTACAGATTATGAAATTGAACTCTTTGGGACAATTGCAGGACGGAACTTCAAGCCCATTTCAGTCAAAGGTCTCACAGGTATTTGGATATGTCTTGGACAAGCAAGCCGGTGAAGTCAGTATTTCATCGCAATCTTATCATTATGTCTGTTAATGTTAGTGAAGCCATTTAGAGCAAATACTAACCTGAGCTGAGTTTCCCAAAAGCATCACAACACAAAAAGGACTGTTATGATGACAGCAGTTACGACAATGCTTTTGGGAAGCAGGGGCCTGTTCTTAGAAATAATATTGGAATCACTTACAGTATTTCACAGAGACATTTTCAACTTTTCATTCGTTTTTGTATGTCTTGTCTGGTTTTTGTCCAGAGTAACTAAATTACCAAAATCTATTCTTAAAATATAACCTCTTAAAAAGGGAGAATTGCATGTGATTCTAAAGATTTGCAGAGTAAATCTATATTTACTTAAATTTTCTTTTGCTTCTACACTTTCTTCTTCTTTTGTATGTGGCATCTTTCACCAATTGTCCAGTCACAGGGTTTGCCCATTGGACAGAGCAATTGGGTCTGTGTTTTTAGTGAATATGTGTCTGTCTTTGGTTGTCTGGCTCTGTCCCAGGGGGCCTCTCTTCCCTCTTGAGTCTGACGTTGGCATGTTGCACCATTGTACTCAAGTAATGGGGGCAAGTTAATCTCCCCATGTCTGTCACGCAAGATTCTGCAGGCCGACATTGAAAAATGCCCAAAGGCTTGAGCTCTTTTTTATTTATTTGTCGCAAAGTTGTCTTTTTATATGCTTTACTAACTTTCATATGCCTCATATTTTTATCTTCATTTTCTGAAATGTCATTTTTTTAAAAGCCTTCTGTTCACTGGATTAGGTTAATCTTGGACTGGCATCAATAACACTTATCCAGTTTGTGTTCACACAGGCCCTAACGCTTTGTATTTGCTCTGCTTGTTGTCCCGTTATGTTTTGTCTCTTGCTAGGTCTGGGCAAACCAAAGGGTATTCGTTTCTCTGATGTCACTGATACCACTGCCACCGTTCACTGGACTGTTCCCAGTTACCATGTCGACAGCTTCCAAATCACCTATGTGCCCACTCATGGTGGTAAGTATTGCGTTAACCAAAGGCATGTTGCCACATGGCCTTCTTTGGAGATACATATTCTATGAGGTGCGAAGTATTTTTCCATTCGAAGTTGAGTGTTGTATGGGCAGTGTAAATACTAGCAGTAGATATAATCATTATAATATAATTTAATTCTTAATTTATGCCATTTTTGTCTTTTTTGTCTTAATGAGTTATAAAGCATCCTATACTAAAAAAAAATCATCATCATATTTTTTGATGATATTTTGCAGAGCAGTCTGTTTTCCAAACAGCACCTTCTGTCTGATAGTGTTGCCCTCTAGTGGTGCTCTGTATTCATGTATCCATGGTCTTAAGTTGGTTCTGTACCCCCTCTGTAGGCATTCCCATAGTAGTCACAGTGGACGGAACTAAGTCCCAGACTGTGCTGGACAACCTGACCCCTGGGGTGGCCTACCAAGTGAGTGTAATATCAGTGAAGGGTCTGGAGCAGAGTGAGCCAGCTTCTGATATATTTATAACAGGTACACAGTTCTGTGCTGAATATTAAAGGAATTCTTCACCATTTTTCAGACATACAGTGCATTCAGAAAGTATTCAGACCCCTCTTAGACTCTTTCTGTAACCTTTCCCAGATCTGTGCCATGCAACAATTTTGTCTCTGTGGTCTACTTTGACCTCATTGCTTGTTTTTTTTTTTCTCTGATATGCATTGTGAACTGTAAATTTTCAAGTGTCAATATTTCAGTTTTTTATTATTGAAAAATTACAGACATTTCCAGATTTCTGTTTCCACTTCATCATTATGGGGAACTGAGTGTGGATTAATGGAAAAAAAATTCATTCAAACACACTGCAATGTAACAAAATAAAAAGAAGTAAAGGGGATCTGAATTATTTTTCAATGCACTGTATATGAGGCATATATACAATATTACAGAGTCTTTGTTCTAGTTGTTGTCTCATTTTGTGATGTATCTTGCAAGGTCTGGGCAAACCAAAGGGTATTCGTGTTTCTGATATCACTGAAACCTCTGCCACTGTACACTGGACTGTTCCCGGTTACCATGTCGACAGCTTCCAAATCACCTATTTGCCCACTCATGGAGGTAAGTATTGCCCCAACCATAGGCATGTCACCACATGGCCTTCTTTGGAGATACATATTTTATGAGGTGTTAAGTATTTTTCCATTCAAAGTTGAGTCTGGTATGGGCAGTGTAAATACTAGCAGTAGATATACCTTATTTTTCGGACTATAAGCTGCTACTTTTTTCCCACGTTTTGAACCCCGCGGCTTAAACAACGAAGCGGCTTATTTATGAATTTTACCTGGGTTTTTCCCGGTTTCACAAACTTCAAGCCAAAAAACTGAACCCCATAACATTAGACCAATGAAATTTCCGAACGGAAACGAAAAAACGCACCTCACCTGTGTTCTGAGCTGCACGGCTCCAGGAGAAAAAACTTCCAACGATGGCAATTTTTAAACGCACAACGATGCCAAAAGATAAACTCCAGAGAGAAATAGTTGTGAAAGGAAGGAGGAATACGGTGAACAATTACTTTCTTGGTAGGCTACTGTTTAGATACAAGCCGTTGTAGCGCGTTGAGTCTGGGTCATGGGATAAGTCACTAACTCCAGTTGCAACAGAAATCATATAAGCACAGACAGGTTTCCAAAACTCGTGCTTTTTTATTTTTCTTGGCAACAGCGTTACGGGTTAGTCAAAGAAACTTAGAAATGAGCATCAGAAAATAATAAGGACATATTCCTCGATTCTTGCACACACGCAGTAATAGTGGAAAAATGCGGCAGCAGGCTATTTCCAAAATACCGCTATGCTCCTAAAGGAAGCGCAACATATTTCACCCGTTACACCGTGTAACAGACACTGTCTTTCGTTAAAGCCTGTGTAAAGTTCATTAGTTTCAATGTAGACACCTGCGGCTTATAGACAGGTGCGGCTTAATTCTTTGTCAAATTCAGTGGGTGCGGCTTATATATGGGTGCGCTTTATAGTCCGGAAATTACGGTAATCATTATAATATAATTTAATCCAATTCGATTTATATTTCTAACAAGCTAAGCAGTTCTTCATTTATGTCACCTTTTGTCTTTTTTTACTTATAAAGCATCCTATACTAAAGAAAATCATCATCATATTTTGAGATGATATTTTGCAGAGCAGTCTGTTTTCCAAACAGCACCTTCTGTCTGATAGTGCTGCCCTCTAGTGGTGCTCTGTATTCTATTCATTACTCTGATGCAGTCCATAGTCTTAAGTTTGTTCTGTACCTCTGTAGGCATTCCCAAAGCAGTCACAGTGGACGGAACTAAGTCCCAGACTGTGCTGGACAACCTGACCCCTGGGGTGGCCTACCAAGTGAGTGTAATATCAGTGAAGGGTCTGGAGCAGAGTGAGCCAGCTTCTGATATATTTATAACAGGTACACAGTTCTGTGCTGAATATTAAATGAATTCTTTACCATTTTTCAGACATACAGTGCATTCAGAAAGTATTCAGACCCCTCTTAGACTCTTTCTGTAACCTTTCCCAGATCTGTGCCATGCAACAATCCTGTCTCTGTGGATTATTGAGAAAAAATAAATTAGTTCAAACACACTGCAATGTAACAAAATAAAAAGAAGTGAAGGGAAACTGAATTATTTTTCAATGCACTGTATATGAGGCATATATACAATTATCACAGAGTCCTTGCTCTAGTTGTTGTCTCATTTTGTGATGTATCTTGCAAGGTCTGGGCAAACCAAAGGGTATTCGTTTCTCTGATGTCACTGAAACCTCTGCCACTGTACACTGGACTGTTCCCAGTTACCATGTCGACAGCTTCCAAATCACCTATGTGCCCACTCTTGAAGGTAAGTATTGCCTCAACCATAGGCATGTCACCACATGGCCTTCTTTGGAGATACATATTTTATGAGGTGTTAAGTATTTTTCCATTCGAAGTTGAGTCTGGTATGGGCAGTGTAAGTACTAGCAGTAGATATAATCATTATAATATAATTTAATCCAATCCAATTTATATTTCTAACAAGCTGAGCAGTTCTTAATTTATGTCCTTTTTTGTCTTTTTTGACTTAATGAGTTATAAAGCATCCTATACTAAAGAAAATCATCATCATATTTTGAGATGATATTTTGCAGAGCAGTCTGTTTTCAAAACAGCACCTTCTGTCTGATAGTGTTGCCCTCTAGTGGTGCTCTGTATTCTATTCATTACTCTGATGCGGTCCATGGTCTTAAGTTGGTTCTGTACCCCCTCTGTAGGCATTCCCAAAGCAGTCACAGTGGACGGAACTAAGTCCCAGACTGTGCTGGACAACCTGACCCCTGGGGTGGCCTACCAAGTGAGTGTAATATCAGTGAAGGGTCTGGAGCAGAGTGAGCCAGCTTCTGATATATTTATAACAGGTACACAGTTCTGTGCTGAATATTAAAGGAATACTTCACCATTTTTCAGACATACAGTGCATTCAGAAAGTATTTAGACCCCTCTTAGACTCCTTCTGTAACCTTTCCCAGATCTGTGCCGTGCAACAATCCTGTCTCTGTTGTCTGCTTTGACCTCATTGCTTGTTTTTTCCTCTGATATGCATTGTGAACTGTAAGGCCATCTATAGAGCAGGGTGTGGTTTTCCAAATCATGTCCACTCATTATGCAAACTTTTCCACAGGTGGACAAGGTCTAGAAACATTTCTTCAACGATCAAGTGAAAAGGGAGGCACCTGAGCTAATTTTCAAGTGTCAATATTTCATGTTTTTTATAATTGAAAAATTACAGACATTTGCAGATTTCTGTTTTCACTTCACTTTCACTGTTTTAAAAAATTTATTTGAACACACTGCAATGTAACAAAAAAGAAGTGGAAGGGGTCTGAATTATTTCTCAATGCACTGTATATGAGGCATATATACAATTATCACAGAGTCTTTGCTCTAGTTGTTGTCTCATTTTGTGATGTATCTTGCAAGGTCTGGGCAAACCAAAGGGTATTCGTGTTTCTGATATCACTGAAACCTCTGCCACTGTACACTGGACTGTCCCACATTACCACATTGACAGTTATCGAGTCACCTTTGTGCCAGTTCATGATGGTAAGTTTTGCTAATATCATTACACATTTTGGCTTATTGATAACTTTTTACACAGCCCACAGTGGAGATTTATGTTTTGTACTGTGTTAATTGCTTTTCCAGCTAAATTTCAGTATAGTTTGGACATGTAGGTAGATTCTTCCATTTAAGTAGCTCCTAAGCTTATGTCTCATATGTGCTGCAATACATTTTTTGATACAATATATTCATTCAATTGAATGGAATATCAGTGCTTGATTGGTCTTTCCTGGACTTGATGATGCTGATTTATAAAGTACATTCTATACTTGTTTCCAAACATTTGAAAGCCCTTCACGAAATTACAGATTTTGAAACAGCTTCTTCGGCAGCCTTTTAAAACACATTGAGTTCTAAGATATTCTTGAGCTCAACTCACATATACTTTACTTTATTGACTCACGACTGTGCTGGTGTAGAAGCCAACTATTTGCTAGAATCCATTCTTACATCACATCCTACCTGTAAAATTGTCTCATTACATCTCATGTGTCATTGGCTGCCAATTGGACCCAAAGAAGAATAAATCCTAACCACTACCTATTATTTTAAAATCCTGGTTCATTTTGTATAATCCTACCTTTGGTAATTGTGGCAAAAAGATTTGTTTTCATTTGATCAGACTACAAATCCCTCTGTATCATAAAGATATTGCTGTATCAGCAGATGTTGATATTTGTGATTAGATCTTAGATAAGTTTTCCATGTGACGACTCTTGCAGATGCAGATAATGTTTGTTCGAGCAGTTCTGCATTGTACTTGGGTGCCATTCTTGTGTCAGCTAAAGTTTACTGCAGGCACTTATCGTCATTTATTGCTTGTGCTTTGCCTTTCTGTCCAGCATACAGGTAGTTTAATTTGAAAGATTTTTGGGTCTTTCAGATATTGCACGCACTTTTTCAATTCTCCTCAGCTGGCTTTTTGGAGAAATGTCTTGGATAGTGGAAATGTTGAGCTGGAAGCACTATAATATTTTTTTTATAACCCTTCTCTACTTTGTAGGCATCAAATTGACTTTATTTTCAGATGCTGTCATTTGCCTTTAGAAGCAAAAGGCTGTAAAGTTTAAAGCACAAAGTTTGAAGTGTCAAAGAATTTGATGCGCTCTAGAATTGCCATTCCTAATGAACGTTCATAAATTCATAATCATAAAAATCAAGACAAACCTTTAACTGCTGAATGAGCCACAATGAGTTAATGCGTTTTAAGACTGCACAACCCACAGGAACTACTGCGCAAGAGAAAATGAATCGTATTTAAATATATTGTTACATAGTTTGCTGCAGATGTTGTGTTGACTTATTTCAATCTTTTGCCCACAACCATCTTGCCCACAAGAAAAAAGATTACTTTTCCATAAAAGACAAAAGTATTTCTAAAAGTCTAGAAGTTGCACAATGTGTTCTTTGGCATGAAAATGATCTGTTTAGGTATTTCGTTCATTCAGCATGTTAATGGATGCAATCCATCAGAGTGGTCTGTTTTAAAGATCAGTGCCTTCTGTCTGATTGTGCTGCCATCTTGTGGTGCTTTGTATCGTATGCATGCCTCTGGTACACTCCATAGCCAAAACTGCTTCTGTACCCCCACTGCAGGCATTCCTATAACAGTTACTGTGGATGGAAGTGAGTCCCAGACTGTGCTACCAAACCTGACACCGGGGGTCACCTACCAAGTTAAGGTGATATCAGTTAAGGGTACGGAGGAGAGTGCACCAGCGTCTGAAAGATTTACAACAGGTACAATTTACTAATACACACATAAATAAATATATGTTAGACATTTATAATATATATATATATATATATATATATATATATATATATATATATATATATATATATATATATATATATATATATATAAAGACTGGAAAACAAACAGATCCTCCACTTAATGATTGTACTCTTAGGTATAAACCATATGTAGAGCATATGTTTGAAGTGTGATCACAGTTTTTTTCCCTGTTTGTGGTGTTGTCTCATTATGTGCTGTCTCCTGCAAGGTCTGGGTATTTTGAAGGGTATTCGCTTCACTGATGTCACCGATACCTCTTCCACTGTGCATTGGACTGTCCCCCATTACCATGTTGATAACTACAGAGTCACCTATGCACCCATTCATGGAGGTAAGTGCTTCTTCTCTCATTCTACATTCTTTCATATTACCAATTTTTATACAACCTCAAGTGGAGATTGAGCTATTTTATAATGACTTAAGTACTTCTCCATTTAAACCTTGGTGTATTGACAATGTAAACTTAATACACAAAGATCTACAAGCCTGTAACTCACAAATAATTAATAACCAGTGACACAATGCTTTCTTCTATAAGCAAAGTGTCCACAATCTACCACAGTTAACAAATTGACTTCATCAATGCACAATTTATAAAGTACCTTTCATAACTGTTTTCAAAACTTAGGCAACCGTAGCCAAAGTACATATTTTGGTGAAAAAAATAAAATAAAATTGCACATACAGCACAGTCAGTACTTAATAGCATTTCCTTTGGCAAATACACCAGCTTGCAAAAGCTTTTTGTAGCCTAGGCTTTTTTTTATTTTTTATTTTTTATTTTTTGGATTAATTGTCACCCACTATTACTTTCCGAATGCTTCTGGTTTTGAGATATTCTTGGGCCATCTTGCATGAACATATTTTTAGATGTTAGGGACAGAGGACCATACAAGTTATTCTAAAAGCTCAAGCTTGTGTTTGTTTAAATACTTCATGGTGGAGTTTGTGGTATGTTTTAGAACATACTAGTATCTTTTCAGCTTCAGTTACTCAACAGACGGTTTCACATTTGCTCCCAGAAATTCCTAAAATATTGTGCAAATAATTCTTGTGCCACTAGCTGCCACAATACACCAAACTATTTCTTGACTCCATCAATGATTATGATAATTAGCTGGCAAGTTTTTGCATAGTTTTTAAACTGTTATAGTTTGTTGTAGCCAAAGTGTTCCTCAAGCCAATCAGAATAGTTTACCGTCACTCATGTTTAAGCTAAACCTTTTTGCAGGCTCCAACTGTCATATAGGAGATTTGCTTATCTACATTTCTTGACCTGCCAAAATGAATCCTAATGAATCAGTAAATGTCTAATAAATCACTTAATTTTTAAGACCTCATAGCTGGAAAGTTCTCTAAGCCTTTGCACCTACAGTACAACAATTACTTTTTTGGAGTGTTTCTTTTTTATGATCATTTAATATTAAATAATTGCACATTACATTAGCAGACAATAATCTTTTATTAAAATAATATGTTTCAGAGGTTGTATCTTCTTTTAATAAAATTAAAAATAATTTATCCTAGTTTGCCATACCTTTTGCACATCCCTGTCTATAAGAAAGTTAACTGAAATCCTTCAGTTTGATAAATTGTAAAAAAAATAATTTATTAAATCCTGGAATTTTTCTAAAACTTCCATAGTTACAGAATCAGTTTATCAAGTCAAGTCAAGAAGCTCTTATTGTTATTTCAACCATATATAGCTGACGCAGTACATAGTGAAATGAAACAACGTTCCTCCAGAACCCTGATTCTACATACAACAATAATGTGCAACCTGGTGCAAACAGTGCAAAGACAACACAAGACAGTTCAAAACAACACAAAACAATGCAAAGACAACACAAAACAGTGCAAGACAACACAGGACAGTGCATGACAAAACACAAAATAGCTTCGCCAGTAAACCTCTTGTGACAAGACAAAGTGAACAAAATTGACCAGAACAAAAATGTTGTGCAAAAGAGCAATATAGCAGCAGTTCAGAAAAGATGTGCAAAGAAAACATTAAAAAAGTTCATGGTAATAAAGTGATGTAATGTGGGTGGTACTGAAGTCATGGGTGTGTGAAGTGAGTACGGGTGTGTGTTGAGTCCGGGTTGTACAGATCAGTCACACAGTTTTGTGTGTGTGTGTGTGTGTGTGTGTGTGTGTGTGTGTGTGTGTGTGTGTGTGTGTGTGTGTGTGTGTGAGTTCAGTTCAGTTCTTTGTTGAGAATCCTGATGGCTTGAGAAAAGAAAGAAGCCTGTGTCATTTAACCATTTTTGCCTGTCATTTAACATTTATGGCATTTGGCAGATGCTCTTATCCAGAACAACTTACAATTAACTTATTCATACAACTTAGCAACTATTGGTTTAAGAGCCTTATTTAGGGGCCCAGAAGTGGCAGCTTCATGTGGCTGGGATTTGAACTTATGACCTTTGGATCCAACGTGCAGTGCCTTAAGCACTTAGCTACCACCTCCCCTATTTTATCATATTAGTTTACTTTAGTTTACTTTAGTTTACTTTAGTTTATTATAGTTTAGTATCTTCTGTCTGATAGTGCTGCCCTCTTGTGGTGCTCTGTATCGCATACATGACTTTGATACACAGAAACATGGTCAAAAGCTGGTTCTGTACATCCTCAGCAGACAGTCCCTTAACAGTCACGGTGGACGGAGGTCAGTCCCAGACTGTGCTGCCCAACCTGACACCCGGGGTGACCTATCAAGCGAGCGTTATATCAGTAAAGGGTCTGGAGAAGAGTGAGCCAGCATCTGATACATTTACAACAGGTACAATTCACACACATACGAGTTTGTGCTGTATATTAATGCAATACACTATCATTTTCCAGCCACATGTTCAGCATATGTGTGATGATCACAGAAACAATGTGCTGTTTGTTGTGTTGTCTTAATATGTGTTGTTTCCTGCAAGGTCTGGGCAAACCAATGGGTATTCGCTTTTCTGACGTTACTGATAAATCTGCCACAGTCCACTGGACTATCCCTCGTTATCGCGTTGACAGCTACAAAGTCACCTACGTTCCCATTCATGAAGGTAAGTGTTTCAGCTATCATTTCACATCCTGGCTTAGTAGAAGCTTTAAAGAAATAAAATGAATAAAGAATAAAGAAATGAATTTTGAATGTATTGCTTTTTGCTTAATAAACAGTAAAATTTTTTCACATATTTTATCTTGTTAGGAAGTTGGGGTCAGATAGTCATGACTGTAACATCCCTGTAATACATGACCCTTTGATTAGCTGCTCAGAGCTGAGCCATCATTTCCTACTAGCAGTCAGTGCCCACAACTTCCCTAATGTGACATGGCCTTATATGGAGATTCATATTTTATGTGTTACATGCATCTCCAACTGAAGTACTCTACAAAATGGCCATTTTAAATGTCAGAAATAGCTCTCTAAACTCAGAACTCACAAATCAGACCGAATCCATTCGTTCTAAACAAAGTGTCCACTCACCCTATATTACTAACAAATTTTCAGTGTCATTTCTTTTACATTTTCTTAGAATCACAGGCTATAAACGTTCTGGAATTAAACTATGTCCTTTTGGGAGTGCTCAGGTTTAAAACCAATCAACCCGTTAATCAAGGGATGTCCAAAAAGCCACTGTAGGTGCAGAATTTCATTTGAACTTAGTAGGAGCCACACCAATTCCACCAGTTTTACTCAACTTTGGACTATCAGATGAGGTTCTTGCTTATTTGGAGTGAAAACCTGTACCCACACCTACACTGGTTCATTGGTGATAAAACTGGACATCCCTTAATTAATGTATTCAATCTACCAGAGTAGTCTGTTTCACCAATCTGCAGGTTCTTTCTGATACTACTGCCCTCTTATGGTAAACTGCATCACATGCATGCATCTAAAACTCTCCATAAAAGCTGGTTCTGTACTGCCCCTGCAGGAAGACCCATGACAATCACAGTTGATGGTGGTGAGTCACAGACTGTGCTGCCCAACCTGACACCTGGGGTGACCTATGAAGTAAGTGTCATATCAGTAAAGGGTCTGGTGGAGAGTGAGCCAGCCTCTGATGCAGTTACAACAGGTACAGTACAACACACACACACACACACACACACACACACACACACACACACACACACACACACACACACACACACACACACTCTTGATAAGTCCTACAATTCCAAAAACATTATCTTAAAATGTAATTTTATTCTACTTTAATTTTCAGGTACATCCTCATTACCAATATCTCTACATTAACTCATATAAAACAATTTTTCAATGTTAAATGTTTAATGTTTCAATTGTAAAGTTACAAAAATGTGTGAAATATGTTCCTGTTCCTGTCCCTCCCCCTTGAACTTAAATGCCCAAGCACATTTTAAGTATATTGACTAGGTTTTCTGGTTTCTTATTTGCGAAAGGAATGCTCATACTCTATGTGTAACAGGAAAAGCCAGTTAACTACAGTTTACATTGTAGTTACACGAACATATGTAACAGGAAAAGCCGGTTAACTACAGTTTACAATAGATCTATGAGTAGAACAATGAAATGGGTGTAACTTTTCACACCCTGTGAAACTATCTACTGTTCTGTAAATAGTGTCTGGTAGATTTTGAATAAGCACAACCTATAAATTATCTAAACATTAGGTTTATTATTTAAATGTGCACGATAATTAATTGCATCTACTCATTGGAGCTGTAGAACTTTTAAATCTTAAACTATTGATATCACCCAAATGAGGATGGGTTCCCTTTTTGAGTCTGGTTCCCTTTAATGTTTCTTCCTCATAACATCTATGGGAGTTTTTTCTTGCCACAGTCGACATGGCTGCTCCTCAGGGATAAAACCACATTGGCCACCTTCCTTCAATTGAACAAATTCAATTTGTTTTTGAGATTTCAATTAAACCTGTATATTTCAAGTGACCACTCAAAAGACTAATAACTATTCAAACTTAATTATAAATGTTGCCTTTTTGTTTGCCTGTGCAGAGCGCTACAGGGTTTTAGTGGGTGGTGTGTCAGTAATAATGGTCAGTGGGGAAACAAAATGCTCCATGTATAGTTAAATGGACTAAATGATGGACTAAATAATTAGAATCAATAATAATTACTCAAGGAATCATTTCAGCCCTACATAGAATATAGATTAACATGGCAGAGGTAGAGCTGCACCTTCCTGGAGATAGACCAGGAAAGGAACGTCTGGTTTTATTAAATTTTTTTTCGCACTACAAAGGCCTGTTTGTGAAAGTGCCATGCAGAAGGCACTTAAGTGAATGTAGGTGGTCCATTTACTTTATAAACCTCAAAGTATACAAGATGTGACCTCTCAATTGATATAATATACTAAATTCTTTATAGATGCATCTCATCTCCGTTTTTTGAAATGTATCTCGGACTTTTTTTTGCATCTCTTTGAGTTTGTCCATGTGGAACATTTAACTTTTTTTTAGCATTGGACAAGCCACATGGATTGGTGGCGGTCAATATCACGGATACTACAGCACTGTTGCACTGGCAGCCGACTATTGCCACAGTCGATGGATACGTGATCACCTACAGCGCAGAAACAAGTAACTGAGATTTTTTTTTTTTTTTTATCACACACAAATCATGAGCTAATTACCATGCTCTTTGTCAATAATTGAATAAGATATATTGTCTAGCAGAGGTAAACAAATTTTTAAAAAATGTATTTGCTACCATACCAAGAAAATAAAAGCATGAATATGCTGCATTTAAGTCTAAAAATAATAGCCAACATATTCTAATAATCTAAAGCAAGCTAGTTAAGTAGAATAGGTAATGCAAAAGAAAACAAATAAATGTATAAAACATACACTAGAGTTTTTACTATAAGTTTTAGTGTTCTGTCCTTGCATTTCACGTTTGAATTATCTTTATATTTGTGTTTGTACAGTATGTTATAATTACAGTTTTAACTATTTTTAGTTTTGCTCAATTGTGTGTTATGTGTTGCTACATACTGTACTTGTGTGGTTATCCAGCTATTGTGTGTAGTGCAGCAGGTTGTGGAAGGTAGAAAACAAATCATACACAGCGTCATACATTTTTTTGCTAATGCTTTTTGTTTGTATTTATTTTGTTTTTTTAGTGCCCCCAATAACAGAACGAGTTTCTGGAAACACTGTAGAGTTTGAGATGAGCTCGCTCTACCCTGGCACTGAGTACACTGTCAAAGTCTACGCAGTGAGGGAAGCAGCCAAGAGTGCTGCCATGACTACCCAGTTTACTACTGGTAAAAACACACACACAAACACACACACACACACACACACACACACACACACACACACACACACACACACACACACACACACTTCAAGAGTTAATAAAATTGATCTGGACCTTATAAGGTCTTAAAATTAGGTAAACCTTATAACCCTACACAACCTTATAAAAACAACACATGATGTACCATGTGTGGTAAAAAAAAAAAAACTTTCATAGGATTTAAGAGGCTAAGTAGCAGCATGGTGCTGCTATTTAAAAGCCCTTCATTAATTGATCATCAGCAGTGTGACTACCTCTATAAATATTTCAGCGGTTTTCTGGTCTGGAGCATTCAGGTGTGTGTTGACACCAGTGGGAGGTCTTCTCTGCTGGCATAAACTCTATCAGAATCACTCTCTTATGTTTTGATATTTTTTCCATGAATATGTTACATTTCTATAATTGTCCAGTCTCTACATTTCATTGTGTTTTTCTTAGGTGCAGTGAATGTTTTTGTTGGAGTCTCTATTCAATTAGATTTTAGCAGTCACATCATGTATTGGATATCTGTAAGCAATGCAGGCTTAGTGGCATTTTCACATCCTTTGATTGGATGGTCACTCGCAACCTGCATCTGACGCAAACTGTCCAAGCTAAATATTTTAGCTATATATAATATAAGCTATATATTTGTGTGGATTTAATAGCTTAAGTTTTTAAAAAAAATTTCATTTCACATTGACTGACAGTGGAGAAGAAATTTGATTGTAGATATATTTACAAGGACCTAAAAAATAAAAACTGGACTAAAAAAAAAATGCAGTAATTTTTCGAGGTTAATATTGATGCTTCTGCTAAAGATGATGTATGAAGACTTGTTTATTGTGTTCATTGGGTCTCTGCCTTTGACTCTGTTACACGTTTTTCTATAGTATTGATGGTTTCTATAGCTGTGGCGACATAATGATGGCATTAAGAAGTGGATTTATTCAGGTAGGACACCACTGAAGGCCTAGAGTTAAAATGCACGACCCACCACCGATTAACACAAAGTGGGAAAGACATCAGCAATGATCTTAGAGAAGCATTTGTTACTGCCAATCAATCTGGAAAAGGTTATAGCGCCGTTTTGAAAAAATCAAACATTCTACAGTATTTACAGGTAGGAAACATTCAAGATAGTTGCCAATCTTTATAGAAGTAGATGTCCCGGCAAATTCATATTATAGTCCTGCCTCCTCCAGAGGTTTTTGGATTTGCAGTGAAAATGCTTTTTAACTATTGTGTGTCATGAATCAGTATTAGAAGGTGTTTATTGATAAAGACTTCAGTGAACTTTGTAAGTCGCTCTGAATAAGAGCGTCTGTCAAATGCTGTAAATGTAAATTCACCCCGGGGTCAGACTGTGCAATGCTCAGATAAATTGCAAAAACTTGATAGTTCACAGTTACCATTGTTCAATGTGAAAGTTAATGACATTAAAAAAAGAGTGAAAAAGTATGGCTTGTTTGGAAGAGTTGCCAGGAGAAAGCCTCTTCTCTCCTAAAAAAGAACATGGCAGCACAGATTTGGTTTGCAAAGTTTCATCTGAGCAAATCACTCTTTGGACAAAAAAGACCAAATGAAGCTGTTTTGATAATTCACAGCACAATATTTGGCAAAAACCAAACATAGCAGTACAAACACTTCATAACTTGGCACAATGGTAAAGATGACTTGGGACACCAAAGGACCTTTGGAAGTTGCAGTCATTGAGTTGACAATGAACTCTATACACCTGTAAAAATCTTCAACAGAATGACTGAAAAAGAACAGAATCAAGGTGTTGAAATCACCCAGTCATAGTCCAGGCCTCAACCCGACTGACCAACAGTGATTAAAGAGACTGATAAAGTCATACAGACCATGATTACTACAAGGTGTTGATGCAAAAGGTGGCTCTACACTTATAAGGTATACTTAGTTTTTCCACATAAGGTTTCTGAATTTTTGCTTGATTTAAAAAAAAGAAAAATTAAATAAAGATGGTGTAATATGTCAAATAGGTTTTTACCTAATTCTGATAAAGAGTATATGATTTTTATTATGTCCTGATATTTAAAACCACAGAATATAAACAGGGGGTTTATTTTATCACAACTGTATACACCGGCCAGGCATAACATTGACATTTTAACATTATGACCAGTGAGTGTAGACCAATTATCTCTTCATTATGGCACCTGTAAGTGGTTGGGATATAGTAAGCAGTAAATGAACATTTCGTCCTCAAAGTTGTTGTGTTAGAAGCAGGAAAAATTTACATGCTTAAGGATTTAAGCGAGTTTGAAAAGTGCCAAATTGTGATGGCTAGATGAATGGATCAGAGCATCTCCAAAACTGCAGCTCTTGTGGGATGTTCCTGGACTGCAGTGGTCAGTATCTATCAAAAGTGGTCCAAGAAAGGAAGAGTGGTGAACCGGCGACAGGGTCATGGGCTCATTGATGCACGTGGGGAGTGAAGCCCGGTCCGTGTGGTCTGATCCAACAGACGAGCAACTGGATCTCAAATTGCTAAA
This sequence comes from Silurus aristotelis, assembly GCF_946808225.1. Taxonomy (NCBI): domain Eukaryota; kingdom Metazoa; phylum Chordata; class Actinopteri; order Siluriformes; family Siluridae; genus Silurus; species Silurus aristotelis. The sequence continues at coordinate 6,394,754 of NC_139596.1, forward strand.
GAAGTTAATGGTGTTGATGCTCAATGGGTCAGAACTGTTTTGGCAGCAAAAGGGGGACCAACACAATATTAGGCAGGTGGTCATAATGTTATGCCTGATTGGTGGCAATAAAGTTATGCCTGGGCAGTGTATAAACTCAGAATCATTTATATATATATATATATATATATATATATATATATATATATATATATATATATATATATATATATATATATATATATATATATACATACATACACGTATATATTTTATTATTATTTTTTTCTTTATGTTTATGGCATGGTTTTAAGCAAATGGCTTTAACCAGACTATATTACAATTTATCTCATTTATAAAGCTAAGCAGTTAGGGGGTTGAGGGCCTTGCTATACGGCTCAGCATTCGCAGCTTGGTTACGCTGGGATTTTAACTCATGACCTTCGAATTAGAAGACCAAAGCCACTGCAAGCATTATACTCTGTTACATTATAACTATACATTGTAACTAAAAAGGCTACCTGCTTTTTATTTTTATACATCATAAAGCATGCTACTTCGTAACTAATATAAATTATTGTTTCTTCAGTTCCACAACTGAAAAGCATACAGTATGTGTTGAAGCATGTAAATCTTAATCTGGTTGATGGTACTGAAGTTTTAAAGTAATGTATCCCCTTTTCTGCAGATATTGATTCCCCTGAGGATCTGGAAGCCACCAACATTCAGACAGAGACTGCCACACTGACATGGAAGGCACCACAAGCAAAAATCAGTGGTTACCTGCTCACCTATGAGTCTGCTGATGGCACAGTCAGGGTCAGTGCAGCACATGTGACAAAATGCCCTTTAATTATTGATGTTTGTGATACTATGGTGCATATGATGCTTGCATATTTTCCATGACCAAACATTAAGAATTTAGATAAATATAATGGACAAAAGGTAGTGGACACCTGACCATAAAAATTGTATGTGCCTTTGATCATCCCATTCCACATTTAATTCCCATTTGCTGTTTAAGCCTTATTGAACATGTTCTACTAGATTTTGAAGTGTGCATCACAGAAACACACGGACATTTATTTTGTCCATATGCAGCAAACTGGGTGAAGTTACAGTATGTAGATATACTTTAATCAAACAAATATATACAAATGTTATACTAGGGTTACTAACCCTAACCCTAACCCTAACCCTAACCCTATTTTCATAAAAAAATTATCCCTTAGCATGAATTTCAGCTTTACACTCATGACATCTGGGCAGTTTAGTTTTTCCAAACATTCAACTGAAATACTTGTGAAACTTGCCAAAGGTGTTCTTTACTAGTTAAAGTTTTCTTTATGTTCAATAGGATTTAGGTGTGGTGACTGGGCAGGCCATTCCATTATAGATAACACTCCAGTCGAAAGTTTGCTCTCTGAATAATGCATGCATAGCGTGAATATATGCAATGGTAGCATTTTTGAGTCCGTATTCGTTTCACCCGGAATAAGTCTCCAACCTTCCCTTCTCCAAAACAACCTCAAATCATTACGCTTCAACCTCCATGTTTGATTTTAAGTGTGAAGCAGTCTGCTAACATCTTTTCTTACATAACATGTTCACCAAATTTGCACTCATCAGTCCACAGAACTTTCTTTCAGTCATTCACTGTTCAATTCTTGTGTGTTTTTGCCTTTTAGCCTAGTACATAGCCTGGTTGCATATAACTAAAATGAATATCCATGTGTATCCTCTTTTGACAGGCACTGTATGTTATATACTTTTTTAAAGAAAAATACAAATACAAATGTGTGAGGAAAGGGGAAATAAGCTTTAAAAAAGAAAGAACGAAAGATATATATATATATATATATATATATATATATATATATATATATATATATATATATATATATATATATATATATATATATATATATATATACAATTTGTTTCAGTATGCAGATAAGTAGACAAGTACAGATACTGAATGGCTTTCTTAAACATTAAAAACAAGATAGAGAATGAACCTTAAGGCCAAATAAAGAAAACAGGCAAGGGTCAGAGCATATAGTACAATACAGTATAGTACTTTGCATTGAGAGTCCTTTAAAACCTTAATGATCCTGTGAAAGCAACTGAATCCAAGTGTGTGTGTGTGTGTGTGTGTGTGTGTGTGTGTGTGTGTGTGTGTGTGTGTGTGTGTGTGTGTGTGTGTGAGAGAGAGAGAGAGAGAGAGAGAGAGAGAGAGAGAGAGAGAGAGAGAGAGAGAGAGAGAGAGAGAGAGAGAGAGAGAGATTAGAGGCTGTAGTCTGCCATTAAGGTTACACCTTGTCACTGGAAGTCAATGATGTCAATCTATGTTATAAGAAAATTGTAGTAAAGTCAGCATTGTCTCAGAGCATTGTCTTTCAAATTATACTGTGATAATAGTTACTTCTTGACACTGACTGGTCTGCGTTGTTTCAGGAGGTCATCTTAAGCCCCACTTCCACATCATACAACATGAACCAGCTAAGCGCCTCCACTGAGTATACAGTGTACCTGAAGGCCATCTCGGGCCCCCTGAGGAGCCACATCATCTCCTCTGTTTTTACAACCAGTGAGTCCACACATGTCAAAGAGTTAAGCATCATAGATCTTTATAGAAATACTGTGTTTCTCATCAGCTTTGTGGGTTGCTAGATCAGAAGTGCATTATTTTAAAATGAAAGCATTTGCAAAGACATGCATGCACCTGTGTTTCATAAATTTAACACGAGAGTAACATGGATCCTCAAACCTTTTTGCTGTCAGTGATCCTTTTTTCGAAAAAATATATTTTTTAAATGAACATAAAATAAATGCAAACATTAGATTCATAATTTAAATGAGTAGATCAATGGGATATCTATTTATTGAAGCTATAGAGCTTTTTTGTTCTTGAACCTTTCATCATAAGAACACATTTGGTCAGACTTGTTTTTGAGGATTGGTTTAAAACTAGTTAATTAAAGTAATTATTATTGATAATAGCTATAAAAACTTAATCATAAATATCAAAAATTTGACAGTAGTTGATTGTGATTAAAATAAAAGCCATGGGACTTTTGGTTATTTTTTCAAACCCCTGACCTTACATTGAGTATCACTGCTTTATCTATCATAAATTGTATGAATACTACCAATACCTCTAATGAATGAAATTAATATTATTTGTTAGATATATAATTTCTCTTTTTTAGGAGGTCATACAGTAGCTAGTAGGATGTGTGTGCTATTTTGGCCATGACTTTTGCAACCCTCCTTTGCATTTTGTTTGTGTATGTGGCACAGTTGGAGTTCTCTACAGACATCCGAAAGACTGCTCCCAAGCTCTGCTGAATGGAGACACCACCTCAGGCCTTTACACAATTTACCTGCGTGGTGATGAGAACCAGCCCTTGCAAGTCTACTGTGACATGACAACAGACGGAGGCGGCTGGATTGTACGTAATCAATTACCCTCCATTTATTATGTATGGAATAAACCACAATGAGGCATACTGTTACAGAAAAAATTATCAATGACACTTCCACATGATGCAGACCAATAGGTAGTGGAGTTGCTCTGATACTATATCACAGCAGTATATTTTAATGATAATATTTTGTATTAGTTAGGAACTAATGTTTCATTAATGTTAGAAAACTGGTCCATTAACTAATGAACAACTTTCTATTTTTAGCTCATTAGGAAAAAAATTAATGTCTTTCACATTACAGAGAAATTGGAAAAATTCAAAGCTCTGAACTCAAAGGTTTTCCATGTTGGAAAGGAAGCATTGAAACTGGAGACTCCTATCATTCATCTTCTTACAGAAAACTTTACAGATGAAATGGTGCATCTACTAAAAACAATAATATATGTAAACATAAAACTGATCTGCTATCCAATCAGCACTATCAAAAATGAGCTAATGTGTTGATCATGGTGACCAATCAGATTAGAGAATGTAACAGCACCCTGGTATAAAGCTCCACACTATGAGACAACACTGAGGGATCGCCTATGCAAATTTGTTCCCAGTCAGTTCCTGTGTTAATTCTGCGTAATTTGCTTACTTGTACTTGCCATATAGGTGGAATGTAAATCTTGGTAAATTATGCTAATTATAGTAGTGTGGGTTTAACATGCTATTTGCCTGCAGGTGTTCGTCAGGAGGCAGAGTGGTAAACTGGACTTCTTCCGTAACTGGAGGAACTACACTGCAGGATTTGGAGACATGAATGACGAATTCTGGCTTGGTATGGATCGTGGGAAAACATCTGTGCCTAATAAATACATTATTATACTGTAAATTCTTCAAATGTGTACTGGGAACTAAAGCCTGAGGAATTTACTGCAAAGTAATATAACAAAAGTTTCTCCTTATTATTAATATTACTGTATCGCTCTCTTTGTGTCTAGGTCTCTCGAACCTGCATAAGATCACCTCCCTCAGTCAATACGAGTTGCGAGTGGATCTCAGAGATAAGGGCGAGCAGGCATACGCTCAGTATGACAAGTTTGCTGTGTCTGAGCCACGCGGTCGCTATAAGGTGCATGTAGGAGGCTATAGTGGCACAGCAGGTAATAAAGCCTCTGCCCAAAAAAACATTTTATCATAGTAAAAATCTAAGCACCATCATCATCATTCTTAGGTTTACTGTTATTGATAAATTCATAAGCCTTTAGTCCATTTTTCCCTTTTGTTCTGACTGTATGTAATACACAGTATGGATACTTTTTATATATTATCCTGTGTCCTGTTTTTTTTAATCACTTCCTGAAAGGACCGAAAAAGCATTATAGACTTCCTGTGTGCTAAATATAAATCCATTCGCATTATTATAATAAATCTTCCCTAATCCTCTTTTCTCATTTCTAGGCGATTCGATGACATACCACAACGGTCGTCCTTTCTCAACTTATGACAACGATAATGACATAGCTGTCACCAACTGTGCCCTTTCATACAAGGGAGCTTTCTGGTATAAGAACTGCCACCGGGTCAACATCATGGGACGATATGGGGACAACAGTCACAGCAAAGTATGGCCCCTTTTAAAGGACTTTTCTTTAAAAACAATATATATGTAATAAAACAAAATAAGTTTTTATTTACAAGTATTTAAAAGTAGTGTTGATTAATACTCCTATATGAGCACTGACATTAAAAAGTTATGGCCCATACACCATGTTCTAGCTCTATATTCATACATCATTATAACCTCTAATAATTACCTATATAGTTTTGTAAACCCAAAAGCTTTATAACTATATGTCACTGAAATATCACTATTAAGCTCTTATAGCTTATATATATATATATATATATATATATATATATATATATATATATATATATATATATATATATATATATATATATGGGAGGTGGTATCTCAGTGGTTAAGGCTCTGGGTTTCTAAACAAATGTTCAGGGGATCAAGCCCCTGAATTCCCAAGCTGCCACTCTTGGGGCCCCTGAGCTAGGCCCTTAAACATCTATGCTCCAGGAGCACTGTAACATGCCTGACACCAGCTTACTACATTGCTGGGATATGCATAGAAATAACAATTTCCCTGTGGGATCGATTAATAAATTAAAATTTACATATATACTGTATGTACTCCTTTGGTCTCCTTTAACTATCTTTTATCTCTAGGGTGTAAACTGGTTCCACTGGAAGGGTCATGAACACTCCATTGAGTTTGCCGAAATGAAGATCAGACCATCCAACTTCAGAAACTTTGAGGGAAGAAGAAAACGGTCGTAAAACATTACTAAAACAACGCCGTCTTTTATGACATTCTGCCCTTACTGCATCAGTCCAACCTTTTCAGCCACCAAAGCAGAAGCTTAGCCGTATCTCCCCCTTCTCTCCCTCTCTCTTTCTCTGTCTCTCGCTCTGTCTTTCTCTTTCTCATTTAATAAGCCAGTTATAATTGCCATCTATAAATCCTTGTTCCAGGTTGAAGTTCTCCATTGATCTTGCGTGGCGCCATTAGCTTAAGTACTGGTCCACAGCTTCACTCACACACAGTCTATACATGAGAGGTTTACTCTCTCTTCCTTTCTCTTTCTCTCACACCCACACATGCATACACACCAAAGACTACAATTTGGAGTCACTGTATAACAAATCTTTCAGAAAGCACAATGGGAGGGGTGGCTTTGAAAAGCTTTTCAATTTACAAAATTTAATTATCTCTCTCTAAACCCCATCTGGCCATGGTAATTCAATCATTCCAAGGGTAGAATGTGTGTGTGCGCGTGTGTGCGCGTGTGTGCGCGTGTGTGTGTGCGTGTGTGTGTGCGTGTGTGTGCGCGTGTGTGCGCGTGTGTGTGTGTGTGCATCTTCACTGTTTTAAGCTCACGTGTTAATTGTCATCCATCCAGTGGAGAAGTTAAAACCCATCTTGTGAATATTAGCCTCGGTGTGACACATTATTTTATCCCTGTCCTTCCACCACCATTCCAACTGACCATACAGGAACAACAGCAGTATGTGTCACGTTTCACTGCAACGGACATACTGTACACGAGTCTCAGCATTCAGACCTAACGACACCAATCCATTATCCACATCGTCCATCCACAGTGCGGTGTGTGTGTTCGTTTTAAGAACCTATTGCATGCTACATTCAAATTACTGGTGCTGAATCTCTTTACTTGATCACCAAGGGTTCATTTCACAGTGGTGATTTTGCAGTGTACTGCCATTGGGACACACAACAACAGCACGTGTTTCATGTGATTTTTTTAGCAACCACATCTGCTCCGAAGTAAAGGCAGGACCTATATCAGTGCGTCACTGATGTAAGCGAGTTCACCCAGGCCAATTATGAGTAATGATAAAGAATGAGAGTCATAAGGTTAATGTTGTGCAGCGGATAAAGACTTAAGAAAGGCCATTTCATTTTCTTAATCAACATTGTACATTTATATAAAAAAGGTATTGTACACAAAATTAATTAATATACAGAGTCTTTTTGTCCCCCCCCTGCCCAACATTCCTCCATTCCTCCTTCCCTCTTTTCCTCCCTGACACCTTTCCTGCAATAGACTAAACCACTGTCCTTATTAAATACCTGTGTAAATTAAAGTCTCTTGTTTGGTATTTGAATATGATTGTTTTTTTTTCTTTATTTTTTAATTGGGTGAACAACAGGTGTTTCTCTGTAACCCATATTACAATAAAATGGATTTTGTTTTAAAGAAAATAGTATGACAGTGATTATTCAACCTTGTTGCTTGGTTTTTGTCAACATGCAAAGCCTGCATACAAAGTATAAGGCCAGACAAACGGATACTGTTTAAAATTGGTATTTTTCAGGGATATAAAAGTAAACGAAACACCACCACAATGTTTTCTCCATTTCTCCCAATTTCTCATGTTACCTGCTACCTGTATACTTGATGATGTGTATATGTAAACAGTGCAGTGACTAAACCATAAAATAAAAGCTATTCATATTTCTGTATACAGTGTTTGTAATTTAACTATATTTTGACGTAGGGAGTCTGAGAGCATATTTTAGTCAACGGTTTAAATATCATCTAAAGTTCGAAGTAGCAACAAACTTAAAGTTACAATTAGTTAAATATCTAGCTAAAATAACTTGAATAGCTCTGTGGTAGGAGAGGGATCTGCCCCTCTGACATTACTAAAAATAGAGACATCTGCAATCTGTTAAAATCCCATCAATGCACCTTAATCTACAGTCTCTTAGGTGGTCCACAATGACCAAATACTTTTATTTTCTTCTTTTAATTAATATAACAACTCGCTTTTACACCATACTGTATGTACAGTTATGTACATTCATTTCTGTCTATCTATCTATCTATCTATCTATCTATCTATCTATCTATCTATCTATCTATCTATCTATCTGTCTGTCTGTCTGTCTGTCTGTCTGTCTGTCTGTCTTTCTTTGTCTCTCTTTTTATCTAAATATAGAGTACAGCCAAGAGTTTGGTGAGAACTATTTTTACTGTAAACTAATCCCCACCCCAGGAGGTGGGGCATATACACTACTGAGAGCATTACATTTTTTAAATACAGGACGAATGATCAAGAATCTCATTTTCCTGATTGATGAATTCTAATATCTAAAAAGTGATTTTCCTTCTCATATAAATAAATATGATCATAAACAGTTTCATGCCATCAAAGGTTAAACACAAACCACTCAGTTTGATTACCGGGCCACCTAAAGCTCACATGGATGATCAGACCTGGTTTGCCATATTGAGTGCGGTGTGGCCAAACGGGTCAGAGAAGGTGGCAACCAATTGACGTTTATTTTGAAGGTAAGTCCCGCCTACCTGTGGAGAAAAAAAAAAGTACAAAGTCAGAAGACCTGCTGTTGAGACATGGATCAGAGAATAGCTCGTAAATACTCTCTCTCTCTATGCACGCTTGGGGCGGAAGGGTTAATAAGAAAATTCAGAGCGCAAGCGGCGGCTTAGAAAAGGTTGATTGCCTATTCATGGTAAGTAAATGTTAGGGGAAGGCTTTGAAAGTGAGCTACAAAGCCGCACCCTGAGCTGTTTATAGACTAAGAATAAACAGAAAGAGGGATTGTTGTGTGCAAGCAGCTGATGTTAGAGAACCGCATGCAGTGGTGTCCGCCAAACGTCAAACGGAAGATCAGCTGCTTACTACAGTATGAAACACGGACTATTTCTGTACGCGCTACTAAACATCTGGGAAAGCAGGCAAAAAAAGTGAGTTAATATGAGCTTTGGGAAGTGTGTAGAAAGTCTTTTCAGCCACGCGCGTGCTGTTAACAGCTGGACGAGTTCGGTCCGAAATGCTGTCAAAGTCTCTGCGGTCCCGGCTGCCGAAAGTCCTCTTCCTGGCTGTGCTTATTGCTCTGTCACTGTATGTTTTTGAAAAATGGACATCCACTTTACCATCTATACCGTCTCATCCTCAACCATCCGAGGTTTACAGGCTCATCTCTCCGTCAAGTTATAAATATCTCCTCAACCAGCCTGACTTGTGCAAAAACAGGAAACCTTTTCTGGTCCTCTTGATCCCTGTGACAGGTTATGACTCTGAATCCCGGGATGCCATCAGAAAAACGTGGGGTCAAGAGAACCTGATCCCAGACTTTGACATTGCCAGGCTGTTCTTCATCGGACAATTGAAGGAACGCGACCTGAAGGTTGAGGAGGACCTTCTAAAAGAGAGTACGGCATACGGAGACATCATACAAATGGACTTCCTGGACACTTATCACAATCTCACTATCAAAACTATGATGATCATGAACTGGATGGCCAGCTACTGCCGCTCTGCACGTTATGCAATGAAGATCGATGCAGACATCTTTCTGAACGTGCCTTATCTTGTAAAGTACCTCCAAAGCAAGGCTGAGCACAACTTTATCACAGGGTCAGTCATCACAGATGGCCGGCCTCGCAGGGACCCGAACAGCAAGTGGTTCCTTTCTAAGCAGCTGTACTCTGAGAACTTGTTTCCACCTTACGTGTCTGGTGCTGGATATGTGTTTTCAGCAGATCTGGCCAAGAAGATCTCGATGGCCTCCAAGTTTGTGCGTCCAATCCCAATGGAGGACGTGTATGTGGGTTTGTGCTTGCATTTCCTAAACATCCGCCCTCAGTTTGCATGGAAGGTGTGGCCTTACAGGAACCTGTTTGAGGTCCGCCGCTTGGATTATGACCGATGCGTCTTTGCAAAGCGCATCATAGTTACAGGTTTTACTTCCACACAGCTTGTAAACATGTGGACTGATCTCAAGAATGCTGCATTTTCATGCTGATGATTCAGCACCTCTGCTGATGCACTGAAATGTTTAACCAAAGTCAATGGAAAGGGTCCCATATAAACAGTGGCCTTTATCAAAGACATACACTCCTTGACAAAAATTGGCCAAGCCTAAAATGTTTTTGGTCAGGAATTAGACAAATACAATTTAGGGATTGCATTTAAAATTGAGTACAGTATGTTTACTGTTTAAGCATTGTGTGTAAAATTGCAGACAGCTTTTTACAAAAAGAAGTCGGAATTGTTCCTACTAAAATTTAGGATGTGTTGAATTTTACATCAAACATTTTTTTTTTGCATCATTATTATGCTTTAACACACAACAAGCCTTTTTCCAAAACAGGACCCAACCAAGCTTTTAGGCCTATTATAAAGAAGCATTTTAGGCCTGGTTAGGGTTTCTTTTTGTCCAGGAGTGTTGACCTTAGCACTGCAACGTCATGGAGATCTGCCTTGCTCTTAATAGAATATCAGGATAAATTATTAATCACTGTCAAATGTTGCTCTTTATGAGCGATGCACTTTTTTGTGCCTTATTACATATAAAAAACTGCACTGTATGTTTTTGTTTATATTTTTGCTTATTACTATGAATAATAAACATTTTTATTTATTCTGTATTGTTTTGAAAGTCTGTCCATAAGATAAATGTGTAGTATTTTTATTGTTGTCTGTACATTTGAGTCAACAACAGCTGGAACCAAATTTCATGTGTGTGCAAACACACTTGTCTGATTCTGATGTACAATATTACAATTGTCTAACAGATGAGGGCGCTCTTTTTCTTAAATTTCCCAATGGTGTGTATGATTTCATTAACTCTGAAATGCAGTTATGTTTTAAATTCATTTCAAATGTTTTAAAGAAAACAGTAATGCTAGAGAAATAAGCATCGTTATTACATAAAATGATTACCTAAAAGGTGTTTAAGATGTTATTCTTTTAATCATATTTTTCTACAAGAATCACAGATCAAATAACTTGCTTAAAAAAGTCCTTATGCTTTTGTCTCCACGCTGTTCGGCCAAGCACCAAAGGTTTGCTCGCAATGGGCCAATAAATGTGACAGTGAAGCCGCCAAACAGAAACCGAGGCAGTATCTCAGCAATGATTTTGTGAACTGACACAAAACATCGTAGACATCTTCAGGATTGCTATTCCTCCATATGTCCAGTTTACATCAACCTTTCCTCCTACCATTAAAAACTTCTACCAGTGTCTATGGTAAAACCATATACATGATGACACTATAAATCACCACTAAATCCATTTTCTTTAAGTTATGGCCCTGCTTTATTGATTGCTTAGGCAACTTAATAGTATGTCTGTTAATGTGCAGCTCACCAAGTCTGAGTGCCTGGCACTAAATCACATAAGAATACAGCTACATGTAGCAATATATGAGATAATGCTACTTGGAGCTTTTTTTCACTATTTTAGGTGATTGATTGTAAAGCTGCTAAACCCAGGTAAGTCAAAAAGTGTGTGGTGATAACAGTTTGAGCATTGTATCTGGGCCTTCAGAAACTATAATGTAGGAATTTTCTTAATTACATGATCTCAGGCTCTAAGGAAAAGACATTTTTCAAATATATCAATACATCTGAAAGCGCAGGTGGTTCAGTGGGCTGGGTGTGAGTGTCTGTTCTGTTTTTTTTTTTAGGTCAAGTCCCATCCAATAAATGCTTCATGTTAAATCCAGCAGCTTACCAGCAAGCTAAATTCTTATTCAGTTCAATTCATTTTTATTTGTATTGCGCTTTTAACAATGAACATTGTCTCAAAGCAGCTTTACACAAATAATGTGGTGATTAAAATATGTTCTTTGTAAGTAAGTTTGTCCCTGATGAGCAACTGTGGCAAGGAAAAACTCCCCGAGATGGCATAAGGGAGAAACCTTGAGAGGAACCAGACTCAAGAGGGAACCCATCCTCATCTGGGTTGCACCGAATGTCCATTTGAAGCAATCTCTATATATCTGGTGCTTCTCTGATCGTAATAATTATGGTTTGAGTCTGGGTTTAAATGCTGTAAATTTTTCCTTGTTAGTCTTTATCAATCATTTCTGTCACTGCTGGTTGGGTGGGGTCTAGAAAGCAGGTGATGAGGCAGGTTATCTTTGAGCAGGTGAACTTTGAACTATCGAGCTCAGGGATGCAAAGAAAAGCTTTACCACTGAGCCACAACACATCAGAGAATATGACCTGAGGGTGGTGTGTGTGTGTGTGTGTGTGTGTGTGTGTGTGTGTGTGTGTGTGTGTGTGTGTGTGTGTGTGTGTTGATTGTGGTTTAAGATTCAGATCAGGTTTTTCCTCCATGTATAGTTTTTAATAAATAATAATTTTACAGACAGACATGAAAAAAAATGGATAAATGAACATCCGAGTATACAAATAGAAAATGTATATATTTATTTTTTTTTTAGACATTTTATAAATGTATGGATTAATTCATTCAGATTCATATTTAAATTTATGAATATATTTAACATTAAATTAAGTTAAATAGTTTTCAAAAAGTCAAACTATTTAAAATTTTACTATATTTTACACTGAGCACGGTAAACATCTATATAAGTCTTTAGGATAAGAGCAGTTCTGCCATGATGTTGCCTTTTTACCCGTTATTTAAAATACTTGTGAATTATTAGTCTCCATGGCATCATGTGTACACAATCTGATCCCCCATTTTATAAAGGAAGTAACAAGTAGCCTGCCAATTACATTGATGTCATGCAGTATGTTGTCCTCATTTTTGTCCTCTTTTACTTTTATACAGTCTTATTTAAGTGTTCAATATCGATGCTCTGCTTTCCTCCTATTACCTCCTCCTAAGGTAACAGTTGCTGACTGCGTCTAGGTGCTCCTGAAAATCCTTCAATGATTTATTGTCAAACACTGCCTTTCCTATTCAAGTCCTGATTCTCAAAAAGGGTCATATTTTAAAACTTGTTTGCTATTTTTTTATTCTATGCTTCTACTGCAGAATACATATACTTGTTCTTTATTTGAATCATAATACAACATCTTTAATAAAGTCACAGATGAAATCTTTAAGACCAGAAAATAGGTATTCGCTAAATCTCAGTATATAAAGGCAGAGACGATGAGTATTCTGCATCTGTATCCCAGCAAAGATCAAAATCCAAATAATATTAAAAATCAATCTTCTCAATCCGTAGCTATCTATCATATGAAACATCATCATATCCCATTGCACCAAGTCCACGAATTGGTCCCAGCATAAAGTTGTAAAGAAGCAGAAGTTGAATTATACTACAATATTATTATTATTATTATTATTATTATTATTATTATTATTATTATTATTATTATTAGGACCCCTACAGTGTTACATGTTAAGAATTGTTCATGATAAATGCATGTAGGCTTTGTGTTGAGATATTTTCACGTCTAATGTTGCCTTATGCATGAACCCACACATCAGTTCTGATAGAAACATTCCAGCAAGACTGTGATGATATAAGTGAGTCTCATCCATGCTCTTGTTTCGAAAATGGTACAAATGGCAGAAATAGCATGATGAATCATTAGCACTGTGGTGTATGTGTCAATCTGAGCAGGTGGCTATAACAGGCTGATGCATCTCAGCGAGGCAGCACAAGTCATAAGAAAATGTGCAATTTGTGTGCTATTTATTAATTTAGGTATTTATTTGTTTGTTTTAGAATATATTCAGAATTTCTTTTTTCTCTGTGTGTGTTTGTGTGTTTCAACCGCCATTTACATTGAACAGGAGTTAAAATACAGGCAGAAATTAACTGAGCTCTCATGGTGATAACAGCCACTTGTTTCTATGACAACCAATCAAACCGTGCATGTGCATTAGCATATTTGTCCCCTCCCACGCAGTTGTGCATGTGTGAGAGAGAGAGAGAGAGAGAGAGCGAGAGAAAGAGAGAGAGGAAGGAAGAAAGACAGAGTGTGTGGATGATCTGATGTGTTGAAGCAATGCTGCATTAAACAGACTGTATCTTTCATCTAAACACTCTGCACTTTACTAAACCTGCACATCAAGGTAGGTTAACCTTCCCTTTCTTTCTGCAGTGCATTAAATATCAAATGTTTACCCTTTTTCTATAGTTATGGAAATAAATTTATTATTGACAATTTAGTTGTTATTCTTAAACAAAACTGAATTCAAAAGTTGTTTAGAAATGGATAAAGCAATACAATAGGAGGCTGTAATTTGCCTCCTGGAAAAAAAAGTGGATGTTCTGCCTTATAATCAGGGAATTAGTTGTTCATGTTAGTTATAGCATTAACTAGTGTCTCATGTTCATTCTACAAAACTGAACTATAAATGGACAAAAAAAACCTGATATGAATAATAAAAATGATAGGTTGTATAGATTGTTTATCATAGATTAAAACTGTCCAGTATGGTAGAAAAAACTCAACAAAAGAATAACTTTTTAAAGCTGTATGAACAGAATTTATAACAGAAATGATGTAACACCACAAATACGTACATCTATAGACAAAAAGAACGACAGGTCATCTAGGTGCTGTTTGTAGCTCTTTAAATGTCATTTATAACAAAATGTCATGGTTGTTGAGCTGCTCAGTGCTTTCAACAGTAATTGTAGGTATAAACATATAAGAAATTAAAGTTAAAGTTTCTCTAAAGTTTCAATGGTGAGCCAACAGTTTATAGCTACTCTATCACATGTCATAACAAGAAAACAATTGATTTGTTTTACACACACACACACACACACACACACACACACACACACACACACACACACACACACACACATATATATATATATGTAATTTCTAAAACATTTTGCAATTTCTTGGCTAAAACCAATAATGTATTTGCAAGCCATACGTTCTCTAGGACACTGTCACTGTTGTTGTTTCCATTTTCTGTTAGAAATAACAGTCTAAATATGGCAGTGCAACATTTAATATCCATAATGGACCCTTTGCATTCAGCACATGACCATATGTTCTACCTACAAACTTGTTCTCATCTTTCCCATGTGTATGTTTAAATTAAATGGCTTTGGTCATGCCAGCAATAACACTTAAAGACATAATGTCAGAATGAATCCAAAACAAAGTACTGTGCAATTTGTTATAGGTGTAATATATTTAACTGTAGTTGAGTATAAAACTACATCAGCAACTCATCAGAGTTTTTCAAACTCAGGTATAATTGTGCCCAAAGGGATTAAATTGGTAAAGCTCCACCTGCTCTAGCATGTTTAAGTAGAAACAAAGGCAAGCATTGACATGCTCTTCACATCTATCTATCTATCTATCTATCTATCTATCTATCTATCTATCTATCTATCTATCTATCTATCTATCTATCTATCTATCTATCTATCTATCTATCTATCTATCTATCTATCTATAAATGTATCCGTGCTATTATAATTATGTGTTAACACGAAATGTGTCAAGCATGAAATATAATATCATCAACAATGACACTTATTCTCTACCATTCTTCATATGTTACTCATTTGTTCATGTTCAGTTTTCATCCTTGGTCAGGTTGTTCATCGTGCACCTCTTTATTCTTGTGTTGCAGTTGTTGCATATTGTTGCTTTGCTTGCACATTGTGTTTGTGTGTGTTCATTGTTACATATGTGTCTGCTTTTCCTTTGCACTTTTTCATTAGGATTCCATCAGCTGTTCAACACTGTAATGCTCTGACAGGGTTTCTACACACAGCCATCGAGATGAATGTGAATAGCTTATTAAACAAATGGAGTAAGTAATAAATGCTTGAATTGCTCCCAGTTATAGGTGATTGCTGATCAGTTTGATTTGAGGCCTTGTATGAAAGGCAGCTGTAATCATGCTAATTTTCTCAATGATGCATACTAGGCTAATCACTGGTGCACCATTAATAGCATTTGTATATTTAATATGACAAATAGGAAAATTAGCTTTGTGTAAATACATTAGATGAGTTCCTTCCTGTCCTAATACAATAGTAAAACCCTGTGAAACCAAATTAGTAAAACCTTGGTCACTGTCTAAACTCTTACAAATTATACTTTAAATACACTATAATAGAATATTTGTCATACAAATGCAATAAAAGTCTGCATTCTGATTGGACAGACGATGGACAGTTAACAATCGCAGAGGGTTTTTACCACCCGGAAAATGATTTCCTTCCAATTCGAATACGTTTTTTTTTTTTATTTCTCTTAAAGAAAACATAATCTGTCAACAAAATTCTTTAATAAAATATTGTGGCTTTTATTAATTTTATTTCTACTTTTATTAAATGTATTCTTTGCACATTCACTACACTTCATAGGTGATTCTGGGATAAACATATATGTACAATACACATAGTATACAATATCATGTGTTTGTGCATATAAATAGACAGAAGAGGTGACATGCTGGCGTGGTACACGTAAGAACACAGTCTGCACTGTTGACTTCTAATGTTACACGGAAGTGTTGCCTCAGTAGGTTTGCAGCCATCATGTCCTGTGTGGTTTGTCACCTATATTACATTTAAAGGGCCAGGCATATTGCTGGCACACTGCTGTTGATGGAAACATAGCATTTAAGAGAAATTGAATAGATGTACAAGCAAAGGACCATACCTGCTACTGTAGTGCAAGATATAAAACAGAAATATCAGTTTTTGATGTCTCAGTGGGATGATGTATTATCAGATTTAGACAGCAGGGACTGTGGGGAAAAAAACACCATTGAAAAATCAACTTTGCTTAATGGACTATAATGAGTCTTTGTGTAATCCTATCACTATTTCTGCTCTTCCTAGTTATTGAATAAATTCATGTTTTATGTTTGCAAATCTATACAGATCTATGAATCTATGAATTGCTTAATGGTTAATGCTAAAACGCTGTTGAGTTTTTAAATCTGATAAAAAAATTCATAATGTGTTTGACTGAATCAAATTACAGGTATCGATTCGCTCATTCGAATACATTAACATTTTTTATACTAAAAGCTTATTCAGATACACCTGAAATCCAGACACTTGATGAAATATAAACCTAGTAATAATTAAAAAAAAATTGTTTATCACATCACAAGATATTGTGAACATGAGTTATTGCCACCCTGAAGCCGATTATTTTTCCAAACAACATGTCCTGAAATTAAACATATAAATGTGTTATGTAACAAACCAAAAAGTACAAATTTTGATATGGTGATGTTTTCTGCAGACATCTATTAACATTTATGGAACCATTTCCTTTTCAATAGAAGCACAACGCACCCTTATTAACTTAAAGAGAATCACTTTATTGCTGTTATAACAAAAGTGATAACGTTTTATTCTTTAATGCTGGTAGTGCATATAATCAAGACTTTTGATTATCTAATTTATACAGTTGAGGGTTTAAGGCCTTGTTTAGGGGACATCAGTGACAGTTTGATGGGAATAATTTGAACTTCCAATCAGAAAACCATCCATACCAGAACATCCTTTATTCTTTAAAAACTGGTCTAAAGCACATTGTATACAATCATAACCTGAGCCCAATAGTAGTAGTATATCGAAAATAGTATGGTAAATAATGTTTTTTTGCTCTGTGATGGGATGTTTTAATGATCAGGACCAATGAATAGCAACTTCATTCAGTACACATCCTGTACACAACCGTGACCCCTAACCCACACACTCCTCAATCCTCTCTCAATCGTTCTCAACATCTCTCTATTTGTTTGCTCGAGCTCTTAATTAATGATGGCGAATTCCTGTAGTAAGCAAGGCGTATTTCAGTCGTCTGTGTGTGAGAACCTCCCTGTCTGTATCCTGAACAGTACTTTAGCATTAGGCAGGAAAGTACACTGTGCCACTTCCCCTTTCCTCACCACACACACACACACACACACACACACACACACACACACACACACACACACACACACACACACACACACAAAACCATGTTCCTGTATCAGGACTGACCTCTAAACTGTTTTGTGTTCATTCTCTCATTGCCAAATCCTTGGACTTGTCAAGGTTTGGCAAATACACCTTTAATTTCATTACATTATCACAGAAAACAGGTGATAAGCCTATATTTCAGCTCTTGAATTCATTGTACAACATGATCCAAAAGACTGTCCAATACTTAAAAACTACATAATAGTGCATTGTATTATGAGATTAAAGTGTTCAAATAAAGTGTACTGCGTCATAATAAAGCACAAGGTGTGCATAGAGGAATGCTTTCTCTTTTTGTCTGTAACAGGAAGACTCACAAGTTCCCAATGATACTACTTCACCTTTTTTAGTTCGCATTTCTAGTTCGCTAACACTCATTCGTAAGCATGCAGAAGTGTAATACCGTTCAGGTCTGTTGTAATCGCACGTCATTGTGCAACCTTTTCCCACCTTTGGCCTCGTTCCAGTTCCACAAACGCAGCCTGACTCTCAGAAACAGAAAGCATTCAGCACACCATTGATCCCTAGTGGGAAATGTTTGGCAGCTTGTGCTGTTGTTAGAAAGACAGTCATCTTTAAAAGGAGGATTTGTGGGAATTGGAGAAATGCTTCAATGTGTCGTAAAGAGTATCGAGTTAAGAGCTGGCTGCTATAAATTCATCTGCAGATAAGAGCGCATTGAGGAAGTGCATGACGCACAAGTGTGTTAATTTAGTTAAAAAAGGGAGGAACTCGTAGGAATATTTTATATTTGATTCAACAGATATGAGCAGATATTAGAATTGATCATTTGAGCGAAATTGGTTATACATACCGATATGTGAAGATAAAGAATTTATGTGTTGAGCACATATTTACCCATTTGTTCGTCATATTTACCCATATATGTTCGTTGAATTATTTATTCTCAGTGCTTTATCAGGGTCTGGGTCAGGGTGATCCAAAGCCTTTGCCAAGAATGCTGGGTGTAAGGAAGGTACAGTATACACCCTTGATGGGATGCTAGCCCATCACCATGGGCCAAATTACAAAAGACCAAAGAGACCAAATTACATACTTTTACACATAGCTTAGCCAATCGACTCAACCAGTGTGCTTTGGAGGGTGGTAATAAACCATATATCTTGGTTTTAATAGTACATTTTGACAAGCTTTGACTGAATGAAAATTAAGACTTTGATACTTAAACCTTCCTGTAGTCTAGCTGTAACAAATGGCAACTCATATACAAAAAGTTTCCTTTTAGCTTTATGTAAAAACTACATAATTGCTGTTCAGTTTTAGTAAATGTCTGTAACTAAACCTGCTATTCCAATCTCTCTGCATTTCACTAATTTATTAACACATTTAATAAATAAATTGATCAATCACAGGAACTCTCAATTAATCCAGATTCTTTCCAGATTTAGTCATTGATTTTATACTCCTGGTTCTACAAAATCTTGACATTTGCTGCCTTTATATTAAAAATGATAATTTTTTTACTTAATTTCTTAACTTTTTAGCTAAATTTTTTAGTTGATTGCCAACTTTTACCTGTTCCTACCATATGCCTTTTGATTTCGCTTGTTTTTTTTTTTTGGTTATTTTTTTGGTTTTGGACGTTTTTTCTGGTTTGAATGACTTTATTGTACATTTATTCGTCAATCACTGTGAATCAATATTAGTTCATATCTAACCAAATAGTATCACCACAGGAGCAGATGTTTGATTTGAGGACATGCTGTTTCGAAAATGATCACCCTAATGGTGATAATGATAACTCGTGTTCACATCAGACCACGATACACTAACACGCTGTTCATTATTTTCCCATAAGTATAAAATTATTTTCTACCCTGCAAAATAGCATCGATTCTAAATTTTGTCTAGGAGCAGCTGTGTGATGTAAACAAAACAGAGAAACAGAAGTTTGTTACAGATGTTAGGAATGTCATGTTGCCCACTGGTTTGCCCTTTTCCATAGCGAAGTAGTGGGAGAAAATGTGAGGGGGAGAGCACTGAGCCGTTTGCCAAAGTTTTCGCATTGGGCCGAAACACCACTATACAAATCCGATATCAATTTATATATAAACTTTTTAGTAACCTAATAATCGTTAAAGTAATAAAAAGAATAGAGCGAAATTAATCGTTTCGGTCTCATCTTATTTAAATAGAAAATGTATTTACATATTTACATTAACCCTAACCCTATTTTATATACATACTGACAACAGTATATGTATATATTGACAATAAACTAGACTACTATTAGATGTTCATTTTAAGGTTTTCCATATTTTCTTGATCTATTATTTTATTAGTCATTTATTCATTCAGTCTCTAGCTTCATGTTTCATTTGACAGCAAAGAAAGAACAGAATATGCAGTCCTCATTTTCTATGCAAGATCCATAAAACCTGCAGGTTATATTGAATTGAAAATTCAGTCCAGAAAATTATTGATGGTTATCTGATACAGTGTATACAATAAATGCTGTGACTATATGTACTGAACATTATTAGAATTGTTATAAAATTAAAAAATCACAACCAAAAGTAAAAGTCTCATTAAATCACTATAAAAGGAAACTCAAATATGCTGTTGAAGGATAATCACTTAAATGAAAAAAAAAACCAACACAATCTTGTATGAACATGTAATCATGAACGCATGATGTGTAACAACTATTTCAAGCAAACGCAACTCTTTTAAACAAACATTTGTTACTGGAGCTGGTGGAGAAATGACGCTGTTTCATTGTCAGTCTTCTCTCAAGCATGAGTTACTGGAATGTCAATGTTGTGTACTGACGCTTTATCACCTCTCGGGGCTCTGTGAAATCCACACATCTTTCGCAAGTCGCAATGCTTTTACATGACTGGACTCTAAAAGTTATGCAGGGCTGCTGTCTATTTTTTTACTTCTTCTTTCATTGTTTTTATCCTGAATGTAAAATGACGTCCTCACAGAAGGATAGAAACAACTAAAGAAGAAGTTCAAAAATAGACAGCAGACCTGCATAAAGTTTAGAGTCCAGTCATGTAAAAGCATTGCGACTTGAGAAAGATGTGCAGATTTCACAGAGCCCCAAGAGACAGTAAAGCTTTTACATGACTGGACTCTAAACTTTATGCAGGTCAGCTGTCTATTTATTAACGTTGGTTCTATCCATCAGTGAGGACGTAATTTAACATTCAGGGTAGAAAATAAGAATCATTTTAGAAATAAAATGAAGAACAACAGGTGGTGTGATGAGACCAATGTGAACTGGAACCCTTTTCTTTGTTTGAAAAAATTACAGCTCTAATGGTTAAGTACCAACACTGGAGACTCTTTTAAAAAGACAGTGAATAATCAGATTATAGTTCACCATGTTATCATGTCACTAAGATATGTTTCTGCAGACATACACAGAATAACAACGAGCTGTGACTATATAAAGCTAGACAGCACATTGACACCATGCCTCCTGGTGATATATGATAAATCACACTTCACATTGGACTGCCAACTCAGGGAATTTTTTCTTACCATTGTTGCCAGTGGCTTGTTAAAATGGGGGTTTAAACTTATAGGCATTAACATATACACTACATAAAAAAATTATAATCTATTTATCTCAGTAAAGGTTTTTTGAGAAAAATGTCAATTGTTAAAAGCGAAATTTAATTGATCTAAATGGAATTTGTACAGATAGACATTTTAGCAACCCTGCATGAAGAAGTTCCTTTGTGGTTAGAGTAACTGTGGTTTCAGAGCAGAAGCCGGCAGCTTACTGCACTGGAATTTACTCACTTGTGTGTAACTTCTAGCTGTGTAGATTCTGTCATCACCTTGCAGAAAGGTTGAGGTAAAAAAAACTCATCAGAAAACATAATGCTGTGGACTGACACACTGATCACATTACATGTTGATACAAAACCTTGTCTTCTTCAGGAAGCTGTTATTTGTGTTTCAGAAACTGCAAGGTGTTGGGATAATAATGTGCTGTACTTAAATAAAGTGCATCGAGTGCAACCTAGTGCAAACAGTGCAGACTAAAAACAGTACAGACAGACAGGCAACACTAGATAACACAAGACAGTGTGGGACAATACACATAACATAACATAACATAACATAACATAACATAACATAACATAACATAACATAACATAACATAACATAAGATAGCACCAACCAGTAAACCTACTGTATACTCAAAATATACAGTACTGTGCATAGAGGACAATCAAGACTATAAATGAGAGTATATGTAAACAAACACAAGGCAGTGCAAAAACAAACAGTCAGGCTAAATATGGTAAAAAGCACCATTTTAATATAACTTCAATATAACCTCTAATTGAAAAAATGTCTTGTATGTACGTACATAGAGCCTATACTGCAGAAGAAACATTAGTGCAAGTGGGTACAAGGAACTCCTTGTTAGCTTATTATTAGCTGTGTGTTTTGTTTTGTTTTTTTTACAATTCTGGCATGTCTGTCTGTGGGTGGGTTTGTGCTGAGAGACATGAGAAAGTGAGAAATAGAGAGACATGTAGACAAACAGAAAGATAGACAGAAAAACAGAGATGAAATGGCTGAGAGGAAAGTAGAGGAGAGATAAGAAAAAAGAGACAGTGAGAGAAACAGAGATGCAGAGACAGACATCAGAGAGCGACAAGATAAAGAAAGAGAAGGAGAAAAAGAGAGAGAGAGAGAGAGAGAGAGAGAGAGAGAGAGAGAGAGAGAGAGAGAGAGAGAGAGAGAGAGACCAACAGACAGACAGAAAGACTGTCAAAGAGAAAATTACAGACAGGTAGATGACAATCCAGTGTCAGTGACGTATATTTATTATTGTGTGTGTGTGTGTGTGTGTGTGTGTGTGTGTGTGTGTGTGTGTGTGTGTGTGTGTGTGTGTGTGTGTGTGTGCACTACTTCCATGATTATCATTTGTCAAAACACAAAACCAGGCCAAGTGTTTAAGAGGGCCAGTTTATAGTTTCCTTACTTGCACTAAAGACTCCAGCCTTGGAACTCATACCACCCGCAAGATAAACTCCTCCACAAACCAGCACTATCCTCCCAATCACCATGAGTAATACTGAGAATTCAAGATTGAGTGAAAATTTTATCCACACACTCAAACAAACATGCTGTGGTACCATCTGGTGTGAGTTGTAAATTTGAACGCTTGTGACCAAAAGTGTACTTTACATTATTCTTCCTTGAGTGTAAATAAAGTCTATCAGCCAAAAATGTCTGTGAGTGAGTGTCAGAGCTGAGCTAAGACAGTGAAAGACTGTATTTTAAATGCCAAATTCATTTAAAATTACTTTGCTTTGTAAATATGATTTTAAGGCTGTGTAAAGAGTGTGTGGATTTGAGCTTAGCAGTTTTGATTTTATTAACTCTGTACACCACTTGGACTAATCAATTATATATAAAGGAAAAGGCCACACTGAACTTGTTGCATGTTGCATGTTGCAACAGTAGTCTTTAGTGGCATTGCAAACACCCTGGGACAAGCACAATTCATTTTATTTTAGTGAACACACAATGCCTGTTGGGCAAATCATGGTTTCTTCATCTCTAACTAAAGACAGCAATGCATCAGTGTTTTCGTCTTTCAGACGGTCTAGTTTTCATATTTCCTCACTTAGACATCCTACTCATCTTAACCTTATCTGGTAATCACTACTGTAGCAGTGTCTCGCACTGACCTCAAAGCAGCAGACAACAGTTACTCTCTCACAGCCATAATGAAAATATTGCTTAACATCATTGTGTTTCCTTTTATACATTTAAGCCATATCAGTCATGCAGGTCTACATGTGACCCCTCTCTTCACCTTTGACTGTTTTCGTATTGTGATAGAAATGGCATCAAATTTTAACTTGCTCAGAGCGCTGCTCTTTACCAGACTTGATTATCACTGATAAAAACAAAAAGATAATTAAACACTTCTGACATTAAAATCAAGCTTTTGTGCCAGTTCTCTTTCATCTGCCCACCTACAGTGCATCTGGAAAATTTCCAGCACTTAATTCTTTTCACATAATTCTACAAACAATACCAAATAATGACTACGTGAAACAAGTTTCTTTTAATTTCTTAAAAATATATTTTTTTTTAATAAATCACATGTACATAAGTATACACCGCCTTGGCCACTCAAAATTGAGCACAGGTGCATCTTGTTTCCACTGATCATCCTTATGATGTTTCTACAACTTGATTCAGTCGATTGGACACGATTTGGAAAGGCACACATCTATTTGAGGTCCCACAGTAATAGTGCATGTCAGAGCATAAACCAAGCCATGAAGTCCAAGCAATTGTCTGTAGACCCCAGAGACAGGATTGTATCGAGGCACAGATCTGGGGAAGAAAAGTTTCTGCAGTGGCCTCCATCATCCATAAATGTTTGGAACCACACGGACTCTTCCTTAAGCGGGCCGCCCGACCAAACGAGCGATCGGGGGAGAAGCGCCTTGGTCAAAAGTCCATAAAAGTCACATGACAGCCCACCAGGAGTTTGCCAAAAGGCACCTGAAGGAGTTTCAGACCATGAGAAACAAAGTTGAACTCTTTGACCTGAATGTCAAGTGTCATGTCTGAAGGAAACCAGGCACTGCTCATCACCTGGCCAATACCACTCAGAATGGTGGTGGCAGCATCATGTTGTGGGGATGCTTTTTAGATTGCAGGAACTGAGATACTGGTCAGGATTGAGGGAAGGATGAATGCAGCAATCTACAGAGACATTCTTAATGAAAACCTGCCCCAGAGCACTCTGGATCTCAGACTGGGGAGACAATTCAACTTCCAACAGGAAAACGACCCTAAGCACACAGCCAAGATAACAAAAGAATGGCTACAGAACGGCTCTGTGAATGGAGTAGAGCTGTAACATAACAAAATGTAAAGCGCTGTGAATACTTTCTAGACTCACTGTACATAAGTGAAGTGTCTGTGTGTCGATTATAATGAACTGTCCAGACCAAGCTACAGGTTTGCTTTGATAATATGCTGCTTATTCAGGCTTGTGTTTTGATATGAAGTGCTTTAGATGTTATAGAGTAGTTCACAAAGAAAAGCTCAAATATTATTTGATAACGACTTGTAAGTTTTGCCATCATCAATTAGCACCTCAAATAGCAACTTCATTCAGAAGCAAAAACTTAATCTTTGTCCTGGCCTGCTGATGCGTTATGGCCTTGGAAAACAATTAAAATGGTGAAACATGACAAATGTATATACAAAAATATTGGGACAACTGACTGTTCAAGACATATGTGGTTCTTGGGTTATAATAAAGTTGGAGGCATGCAATTGTATAGGATTTCTCTGGATGCGGTACTGTAGCTTAAAATTTCCCTTCACTTAAAATTGGAATTCTGATATGTATATGATATGCATATGTATGATATTCCAATTCATTGAGTTGAGGTCAAAGCTCAAAAATATATATATATTTTTTTACTTTTTTTATGTGTGTGTGAATGCACTAAAAAGATTTACATTCTGACCAATCAGAATAAAGAATTCAGCAGCACATATTGAAGATTAAAAAAAGTTGACTTTATCCTCAACTTTATTTATAGACTGCCTGTTTTGCCTGAATATAAAACTTAATAAACATGATATTGGGAGAAAATTCAGTATTGATGTTTTATTAGAATAAAGCTCTCAAAGTACACGGTATTATACGAAAAGCCCAATGCCAGTCAAAACCAGCACACACCTGGATGGCTTTTTAAAATTTAATTATTATTATTATTTTTTCATTGTGTCTTTGTGCCATGTACAGGTTTAATATTTTCTTTACAACATTTGTGTTGTAGCTCAGATCCACAGGATGTGTGAAGTGGATGTGCCGTCTGAGCCGAGCAGTCCTACACTGTACAGCGAGTCATCAGATGCATACTACCACGTCGACCGCTGGCAGAAGCTGCGCACAGCTGTGAGGAAACTCGAGTTCTGGGAGAATTTCAGCCATGAACTTATTGGGAGTGGCTTCTTCTCCAAAGTCTATAAGGTAAGAAGATGCTGCTTGTCATAGGTGTTGGGATGTCTGGTGGAAACTCTCTCAGAAAGTATACAAACACTTTGTTACTGTACTTAAGTAGATTTTTCGGGTATCAGTACTTTGTTTAATTATTTGTTTTTTTATTTTCACTCATTACTTTTTTACACAAATATCTGCACTTTCTACTTCTTACATTTTTTAACCATTCTGGCTACTTTAGTTTTAATCTATTTGGTGATATGATAAATCTTTTTTCTTCTCATTAAGTGCGTTTTTCAGGCCATCAACATTTTCAATCTACCACTAGTGTACCATTTCCTGGCTATATATATATATATATATATATATATATATATATATATATATATATATATATATATATATATATATATATATATATATATATATATATATATATATATCTGTGTGTGTGTGTGTGTGTGTGTGTGTGTGTGTGTGTGTGTGTGTGTGTGTGTGTTTGTACGTCTGTGTGTATATATGCTGCTAAAATAAATATTCAGTATGTTATTTTTTTTAACATCTTTCTTTTTAAAATCTGTTTACATTTATGCATATCTTAAAGAAATTGTGACACTTTCTGACCAATCATAATACAGAATTCAAAATGACTATTAGTTGAAGATTAAAGGATTATATTTGAAAGATTTATAAAAAAAAAACCCAAATGAAATAAATTCAGATACAAATACATTTAAAATGATCAATTAGGCTTCTGTATACATTGTGTTATTTATATCCTAATGTCCTGGTATTGTTTGTCCTTCCTTTCAGGTGATGCACAACACCACGCGCAAGGTAATGGTGGTAAAGATCTATAAAAATGATGTGGATCAGGACAGCATCGTCCGAGAAATCAGCCTCTTACAGAAACTTTCCCACTCCAACATTGTCAGGTAAGTGTTCCTTAAATGTGCCATTAATGTTTTATACACCAGGTGATATGAGCAACTAGACCATTCCTGATTTAATCAGGATTTCATCTAATACAATAATTTTTTTTTTTTTTTTGAGGGGGTGATCTTAATGATAAGCCAGTAAAGAGGGACACAATAATGCTTTTTTCCATCTTACTTGGTTGACTCTGCATTACTGATATTTGTGAGCAAACAAAGCCTGTGACGTTCAACGCTGCCGGAATCGAGTCATAGACGGCTTAACATTATGGGCAATTTTATTTGTCTAAGCAATCTCAGTGTTTTTTGTTCCTGTTCGTTATGAAAGCGCATGACTCTTATCAAACTGTATCCCAGCTCTGTGCCCAGGAGTACTTTACACAATGTTTATCAGGCAGTTAATTTATCATGGAGCTTACTAGAAGCAGATTTGGCTGCATTAGAGCTTTTGCTGCACATAAACATTTAAGGAATTAAACATTTTCTTTTTAATACACACTACAATTGCTTTGACACTAACAACTGTAGAGTACACCTGTTACTTCATGCAATAATCACAATGGCCAGTCATGTGGCAGCACCACAATGCATATAGAAAATCTAAATCTCGTTGACCTTGACCATGGCATGGCTGCTGATGCCAGACATTCTGGTGCAGTGGTTTCAAAAACTGCTGATCTGCTGGGATTTTCACAAACAACAGTCTCGCAAGTTTACACAGTATGGTGGTAGAAACAAATAAAAAATATCTAGTGAGCAGCAGTTCTGTGGCTTGGTGATGATTGGAAGAGGTGATGCATTTCTTTTTTATTTAATCGTCATCTGTTCAGCTTTGGTAAACCAAAGTGTTCCCACTGTAACTGGGGCCTAATACGTACTTCTCTATTGTTAAAACCTACTTTGTTATGCTTTCTGATACTCCTTTCTGCTCAAGTTTGTAAAGAGTGGCTATTCAAGTCACTGTAGCTTCCCTAGCAGCTGCAGTAGCAGGTGTACAGGTTATGATTTTGAAACAAAGAGACAAAATTTTAAGCATGAAAATTGTCAGTGTCAGTGATCACATAGGGCACACATGATTACTTCTCCTTTTCTGTAACTGTTTTAGGTATCTTGGCATCTGTGTGAAAGAAGACAAGCTTTATCCTATTCTAGAGGTGAGGTCCATGTATCTATTTTACTATGTGTCAATTACCTATTTTGTCACCCTATGCATGTTGCATCCCCCACCCCTTTTCTCACTGTGACATTGCCATAGTATTTGTCATGTACCATGAAATATATAACAGGCCAAAGTACCTGTTCGTCACTTGCATAATGTTAAATTGTAAAATTCAACCAATCACACACAATGTTACATTAAACAAAATATATAAACAAATTATTTTAGTCAGGAAGTGGAGGGCAAAGTTGGTGGGGTACATTGTAGCTCTGCTTCTTCTGCAATCTGGTGGCTTGATAAGCAATTTCTGGATATGTGATTTCTTCTAAAAATGCTTTGGGAACGAGTGTCCAATCGCTCCATACTGACCAGTTGCTGCCTAGTATGTCTGAGTACAACCAGCATGCAGGACAGAGAAGCCGATGTCGAGGTCGTAGAACCTGACAAAGGTCAGTGGGGTGGACCAGCCCTCGGCGTTACAATGTCTTGGAGAGAAACTCCAATGGACCAGGCCGTAGAAGCTGCCATACCCTGGGTGGAATGAGCCTTGACTCTGAAGGGAGTGGGGAAGACCAGAGGACTCATAACATGAAGAATTGGCATCCACAATTCATCTGCTGATTGTCTGCTTATCAGCCAGAAAACCTTTCCTATGATGGCCATAGCAGACATACAGCTGCTCCGACTTCCTCCATGGGCTCGTCCTGCGAGCACTAGACACAGTTGATTTTGCTTTTCCTGGTTGGGAGCTAGAAAAGGAGGAGGGCAAAATGCCTGCAAAACGGCAGGTCTTGAGGGATGCCAGGGGCAAACTCCAGTAGAGACGGGGCCACAGAAAGAGCCTGTGGGTCCCCGACCCTCCCACGAAAGGAAAATGCTAGAAGAAAGGTGGTCTTCACTGACAGATACCTTAGGGCCACCTCGGCCAAGGGCTCGAAGGGGGGCTCAGATAAAGCCGCCAGCACAACGGGCAAGTCCCACACAGACAGTCTGGGTCATATCCCGGGCCTCAGCCTCCGGATGCCACGTAGGAAACGTGTCACTAGGGGGTGTTTCCCCAGCAAGTGGCGAGGTACAATATGCCGCGATAGCGGACATGTAAACCTTCAGGGTTGACCGAGCCAATTCTGTGGCAAACTGTTCCTGCAAGAACTCCAGAACTGGACCAACTGGGCAGTTGACTGGGTCCAACAGATGCCATTTAGCGGCATACAATCTCCTTGTGGAGGGAGCTCTGGAATAGAGGATGGTTTCTACTACCTCAGTAGAGAGAGCAGCTGCTATGAACTGCACCACCTCAGGGGCCAGAGCCACAGCTTTCATAACTCTGGGCAGGGGTGAACCAGGGTTCCGCCTGCCTGTGAGAGGAGATCCCCCCTGGGAGAAATTCCCAAGGAGGTCCCTCAAGGAGGGACATCAGGTCTGTAAACCACAGTCTGCCCGGCCAATGAGGTGCCATAAGGAGGAGACAAGCTCCTTCCTGGCGGATTCTGTCCAGAACTCTCGGGAGCAGGGGGCAAGTATTACAGGCTTACAGACTTACAGAAAGGCTTACAGATGTAGCCTCAGCCACGTCTGCACCATAGCATCCATCCCCAGGACATGGTTCCAGTTATTCATGCTCTTGAAGAGGTTGTCTTTAGCAAATTGTTTGCTGGATTTCTTCTGGGATAACGGCCATGCAAACCGACCTATTGAAGTGTGCGGCGTATGATCTAAGCATTAAGAAGAGGACCTTCCGCTTCTGCAACCTATAAAGAAATGCTGGTAGCACTTATTTTTTGAAAACAGCTTCTGCACCTGATGCACATCAAGAGTACTACTCTGAAGTATCATTTCTATAGTATTATCCCTTGAGAAAATATTCTAAAATGGTTGCTAATATGTGAGGGTGTTCTTACTTTTGTGAGATACTGTTTATGCCAAAATTGACTTTTTCTGTTACCAGTTATTAGCCTTAAGCATGTGATCAATACAACATGTGATTAACAACTTATTTTTACGGCATGGGATTTGATATTCTAACGTTTGTCTGCCTTGATCTGTGTCTAGTATGTTAGCGGTGGCTGTCTGGAGGAATTGCTAGCTCAGAAAGATGTTCCTCTGTGCTGGAGGGAGAAAGTGGACCTGGCCTCAGACATCACCAAAGGAATGATTTACCTCCACTACAAGAACATCTACCACAGAGATCTCAACTCTAAGGCAAGCCTTAGAACAAAGAATGCTTCTTGTTTTTCTTCTCTTTACATATATTTTTCTTGATCTTTGTTGTTGCCCAGCACTAGAGATGCAGTAATGTGGTGTTTGTGTGTGTGTGTGTGTGTGTGTGTGTGTGTGTGTGTGTGTGTGTGTGTGTGTGTGTGTGTGTGTGTGTGTAGCTGATGGCCATTAGTTGCTAGGATTCCCACTAGTGCTCACCAAGCCTCTAGTGATGAGCTGCAAAGCTAAAGCAGCAAGGCTAGGTCATTCTTATGCTAATACCCTCACTCCCACTCTTAGACACTCACTCACACTCTCTCTCTCTCTCTCTCTTACTCTCTCTTACTCACTCACTCACTCACTAACACACACACACACACACACACACACACACACACACACACACACACAGCCGTTCCCACATCATCTATAAATGCATGAAGCTTGCTGAGTGTAGAGTCCAGCCTCATGCACCAACCCACTCTTTTTTTATGTTTACGTTGCCCTCGGGTGAGATCAGCAACCCATTTGTTAGCCATTTAGATAAGAACAATTGGGTGCTGGGGAACAAAACGATGCACAAAGCTTGCACACAGAGCTATGCCGTCCCAGCACACTAGCTAAACACAATGAACAGTCTCCTTTCACACACAGCGGCACTGTGCAGTTGCATAAACTTGTACCAGTTTGTGAAATGCATGGACTCTGTTTTCCCAATTTATCACAATTGTGATAAGAAAATGTATTGTACAATAGCACACAGGCTTAATGGCTGAGTTTTGGAGTGACTGACATTAATATTTCCAAAGTTTTAATTTGCACTGTAATAAAAGGTATACAGTTTGCGAAATCAGGAAACTATGGCTGGCAAGACTAGCTGTTTTAAATAGTATATATCTTTAAAATAATTTTAAACAAGCAACACTAAAATAATTTTATTTTAAACCTGCAGAAAATCTAGTGCCTATATGGAAAAGCATTATACAACTCCAAAATGGTTATTTGTTGTACAGCCTTAAATCAAAAACCATTCCAAAAAATCCTTGACCCAGTTTTTTATTAACAAATTTTGCCTTCATCATACCAATGGGAAAAAAACAACACTTCTGAATATTAATTTAAAAAACTTGAAAAAAAGAATTAAGAATTAGTCCCCTGATTTAATACTTTGTAGAGTTAAATCTTGCTTTAATTTCAGCCATTAAACTTTTTGGATATGCCTGTACTAGCTTTGCACACCAAACTGGATAATACTTGTTCAATTTATTTTGCAAAATTGCTCAAGTTCAGTCAAATTCTTTGGTTAGCAGCAACGGATTGTTCAAGAACTTACACAGATTTAATTAGGGGCTCTGACTTGACCACTAAACATTCACTTTCCTATCCTTAAGTTATTGCTTTATTCTTTTGGCAGTATGCTTAGGATCATTTGTCAGGTCATTGAAAGGGTGAATGACCTGCACATCTTCAGCGCTATAGCTTTGGAGTTATTGACCAATCTCCCAGTCCCCACTAAATTAAAAAAACCTTACAACATAATGCTGCCACCCCCATGCTTCACAGTAGGTATGGTGTCTTAGTGTCTTTTGGGTGGTGTGCTGTGTTTGCTTTTGGTCAAACCTAGTGCTTGGGGTTTAGTCTATAAAGGTCTATTTTTGACCATTAAACCATTGCACCTTTTGCCAGATGGCATCAGAATCTTCCAGGTGTGTTTTTGCATTGCGCAAACGAGTGTGGAACATTTACAGGAAAGGTTTTTTACATACCACCCTGATAGTTAAAAGCCGTTGAAATCTTTTTGTAGCCTTTAATTAACTTGTACCTTTAAAGAGCTTTATCCTGGAGTCCTTTTGAAAGCACTTAGTAATTTATTTTCAGTACCATGCACTACTAACAATGGAATCGCAAAATCAACAGCTGGTTATATTAATCATCTGGAAGGAAGCATACAGTATGTTGCTCTAAAACCTATATACATTTTAGCATTGATGGTGCCTTTCCAGATGTGCAAGCTGCCCATTCTATAGGCACCAATGCACCCTCATACAGTCAGAGATGCAGGCTGATGAGGGCTGATGATAAGCCAGATGATCCCTCTCCTCTTTATTCCAGAAGGTGCAGTCTCCATGATTTCCGAAAATAATTTAAAATTTAGATTCGTCTGACCAAAGAACAGTTTTACACTTTGATTTAGTTTATCTTAAATAATATATGGCCCAGATAGATGTGATGTTTCTGGATTATGTTCAAATATGGCTTCTACTTCACAGAAGAAGAGGAAATTTTATCGAAATTCTTTTGCAGATTGGTGAACGCTTGCTCAGCTTTACTTCTGATTCTTCTGGGTTCTTCCTCTCTAATACGCACTTTTTAAACCAAATCCTTTTCATACCCAAACATTTTGCAAATTAACCTACTGTAATTAGTTGCAAAATGTTCCGTCAACTGTTTGCATTTGGTAGCACGTACTTTGCCAGTTTCTGTTGCACCATTCCAATACTTTTGAGACATGTTGCAGATTGAGAAATAGCTTTCACTTGTGGATAAACTTCAGCCTGTTAACTTTGAATTCAAAACAAATGTTGCATTGTATCGTACTATTATAGTGACTCTTGCATTTTTGTTCACTTACTGGTTTTTTTCCCACTATTCTGTGCTTGATATTGCTGAGCATTACGTAAATCTTTGGCAAAGTCTCCTGCTAAATTTAGCACTTGGGAGCCTATAGGCTAGATTCCCAAAGTACTTACATAATCACAGGCAAGCTGTAAACACTACTGCAGACCAGATGTTGAACTCCATTTCTGGCCTGTTTACCAGCACCTGTTGCCCTCTAAAAACCACTGGCTCCTGTTTAGCCTACCTCAAATAGGACTGGAGTTCCCCACTGACTCATACCATTTTGACATTATTTAAGGTCATCAGGCTTAGAAAAAACATCACTACTGATCTTGAGTCAGAAATTTCAAATCAGTCATGTGTCTAGACAGGCCTTTAATAGAGCATGCAAGAAACATAGCTTAGATAGAGGCTGTTAATATGCCCCTGGGAAGCCCAGGAACATACAGGATACACCAGAGGGGTGATGGGTAATAAGACCCTGTGGAAGAATACAGGGTCACGACTGAATAATTCATGCAGCTGTGAGAGTGATGATGGCAGTCTTCATTGAATCTGGCTGGCAGAGAGAATGCATAGGAGTTCTGTTATAGCTATCAGGTGACGCATTTCTCTCTTAGCTATTACTTCTTGTTTTTTTAATGGTTTTTATTTAGAGTGCCAGGAAAATAACCTACATTTGATCATTTCTAATAAGATTTCGAACCAAAAATGTGCCAGTTTAGTGCTCCAGATAGTCAGTTAAGCCTAAGGTAAGACAGTTTTGCACCTGCAATCATTTCTAATGAATTTAGATGGTCTGATAAACTAAAATAGAAATGAAATATTTGCCTAATTTTATAATTCATTAATACAGTCTTTCTCTCTCTTGGAAGCTTAGTAACTAACTAACTCCCCTATTATGACATCAGGCAAGCAGTAAAGGTGAAAACTAACATGTGCTTCCTTTGACACACTTGAACACTAGCCATGCTCCTCATTTTAAACTTTTGCTTTTGTTGCATTACAGTGCAGAGTAACACACTTAGAGGAATTAGAAGCCTGTTTAACTTGAGCTCACATTTATACATGAATGGCTAGTGTTGCTCTGATTGACAAGGGAGAGGGAGTATAATATCCCTTCTACTCAAAAAGTACACACAGTTTTGATCCCTTTCGTGCAAGCAATGGATCATGTAGATCATGTAGATCAGCTTTCTTTATTAGAAAACATAACACTGTGCTTCTATGTTGTATTTGTTCAAAGTACCTTATTTTAAGTAATGTATTAATAATTGACATTACATACTGCATATGTAAATGGAATGCATATAATACGACATGACAGTGTGTAAAGTGTAAAGTGGCCTGATGTAAAATTTTGTTTCTGTTAAGGCCATAGTATTATACCCTATTTGTTGTTTAGATTGTTGTTGTGAGGGTGAGAATGTAAAGATGGGAAGTTGGCTTACACTGCCCTCTTCTGGCTTAAAAGTAGTGTTACACTTAAAATTCAAAGTGAGCAGGGATTCTTTCGTAAATTACCTGGAATTTCCTGGTTAAAATGAATAAACCTTACAAATCTAAATTTACACATCACTGCCATCATCCCCGCAGTAATTAACTATTTCTAATTCAAAGACTTACTATTTTAATCTTTTAATATTTACTTTATTTCCTGCAATCTGAGACATGTTAAGTAAATTGTATTAAATATTTTCTTTATGCACAGCTTTGTTTAAATTGATTTGTCATTTGCTTTTCTACCACAGAACTGTTTGATAAGGGTGACTGCTCGTGGGAGAGAGGCTTTGGTCACAGACTTCGGTTTGGCCAGGGAAGTAGCCGAGCTTCCTGCCAAAGACCGAAAGTTGTCACTAGTCGGTTCAGCCTTCTGGATGGCACCAGAGATGTTGCGTGGTGAACCTTACGACCGCAAGGTAATGACAAATAAATATTCATGCAAATAAAACTTACATTTGTAACTTACAATTTTACAAAAACTTACAAAACTTACAATTGATTGTCTCTGACATGCTTTTATTAAGGCTGATTTGGCTTTTTTGCATTATAATTAGGTTGATGTGTTCTCCTTTGGGATAGTGCTGTGTGAAATCCTTGCAAGAATCCCAGCAGATCCAGAAATACTTCCAAGAACTCGGGTAAATGTATACATCAAAATATAAAACCATGGTCAAACAATATTGGTGTTTAAAAACTAGGGAAAAGTATTTATATTAATGCAAACCATTTTATATACAATTTTGATTTATATCTTATGCCTTTATTGCTGCATGTTCTTTTATATCATTTGTGTGTGTATTGTAGGACTATGGCTTGAACATCTCTGCTTTCAAGATGATGGTTACTGGTTGTCCACAGCGTTTACTTGACCTGGCAGCAAACTGTTGTTTGGTATGGACCTTAATAACACATCCATAAGCATTGCAAGAAGTTTTTATAAGGCAATACTAAAAAATTACTCAAGACTTCTCAAACTCGTCACAGCGCTTCATTTTATCCACATTTTGTTACATTACACAGCCTTATTCCAAAAGAAATTAAATTCATTTTTTTCCACAACATTCTATAAACAATACCCCATAATGACAACATGAAAAAGGTTTATTCGAAATCTTTGCAAATTTATAAAAAAAGAATAAAAAAAGAAAAAAAAATCACACAAATATTCACAGCCTTTGCCGTGACACTCACAAATTGAGCTCAGGTGCATCCCATTTCTACTGATTGTCCTAGAGATGTTTATACAACTTGATTGGAGTCCACCTGTGGTAAATTCAGTTAATTGGACATGATTTGAAAAGGCACATGCCTGTCTATATGAGATCCTACACTAAACAGTGCTTGTCAGTGCACAAACCAAGCCATGAAGTCAAAGGAATTGTCTGGAATTGTCTGTTGATCTCAGAGAGGATTGTATCAAGGCACAGATCTGGGGAAGGGTTAAGAAAATGTGGCCTCCATCATCGATAAATAGAAGAAGTTTGGAACAAACAGGACTCTTCCTAGGTCGGAGCCACCCGGCCAAACTGAGTGAACGGAGGAAAAGGGCCTTAGTCAGGGAGGTGACCAAGAACCCGATGGTCACTCTGAAAGAGCTCCAGTGTTTCACTGTGGAGAGAGGAGAACCTTACAGAATAGCAAACATCTCTGCAGGACTCCACCAAACAGTCAAGTTTATTTCTATATGTTTTTCACAACAGACATTGTCTCAAAGCAGCTTTACAGAATTTAACCATTAAGGTGAATGGTGTGTATTTATTTCTGATGTGCAGCCATGGTGCCTGTGGCAAGGAAAAACTCCCTTAGATATAATTAGGAACAAACTTTGAGAGGAACCAGACTCAAAAGAGGAACCATCCTCATTTGGGTGATATCAAGAGTGTGATTATAGTCTTTAAACAATACAGAACACTGGAGAGTGAGAACTAACATGAGCACTGAAGTGTAAGATTATGAGTAATGTTCTTTCTACAGCCTTTTACAGTCATTTTGGATTATGGAACCATTTGAGATTATGAAAACAGGCCTGTATGTTAGTGGCCCAGCCAGACCCCAGACTTAAACCCGATTGAACTCTGGAGAGATCTGAAAATGGCAAAGATTTCAAGCAAACTTCTTTTACGATGTCATTATGGGTTATTGTTTGTAGAATTTAATTTCTGAATATTTTCCGGCTGCACTGTACTTCAGTAAAGTACAGATAAAGCTACTTAAGTACTAAAATCAACAGTGGAGTGGTGTTTTATACTGTTTTTATGTACTGTAGCTCCATCCTTCTATTTTTCTGTGTCAGAGCACAAAGTTACAATTGTAATTCTGAAACTTTTAAAGCTCTGACAATCGATACTCCTTCTAAAAAAAATTTAGAATTAACACCTCTGCAAAGAAATGTCAATATGTAAATAATTGAGCATTTAAAAAGAATATTATCAAGACCCTAAATCCTATTTAAAAAAAACATACTTGTGAACGTCTCTAGGTTACGTATGTAACTCTAGTTCCCCTTCGGGAACGAGAAGCTGCGTCGAAACGCTTTGAGAATGCGCCTGAGTGTTCCCAAAGCGTTTCGACGCAGCGTCGAGGTACTGAATTTTGATTTAGTGCGATGCAAACAACTGTTCTAAATGACAATGTAGTAACTGATTGTGTAATTTGTAATAATTATAATAATTTGTTTACCAAACATCCTCTATGTGCAGATTAGGTGCATTTTGTCATTGTGAGAATTAAAATCCCAGCTTCACCAAACTGCCAGGGCTTGAGCGAGGCCTTAAACCTCAACTACTTAGTGGTATGAATGAGACAATTTGCTCTGGAAAAGGGCACTATAGGCACTCTATCAAGCCTTTTTTTTCTGTTTTATACAAAACCAAAAGAAATCTTATAATGAGATAAGATGAGGATGGGTTCCATCTGGAGTCTGGTTCCTCTCTAGGTTTCTTTCTTATGCCATTTCGGGGAGTTTTTCGTTGCCACAGTCGCCATCAGGGACAAACTTACACTTATAAAGAACAGTCTTATGCATGCTTTATCACCACATTATCTGTGTAAAGCTGCTTTGAGACACTGTTTATTGTTAAAAGCGCTATACAAATAAAAATGAATTGATTTGAATGAAATAATCTTATAATCTCCAGTAAATATTGTGCAAATGTTATGCCTGAATCATCACACAGTCATCTCAAAAACAGTTGTTAGGCTCAGTAATTATAAAAGCAGAAGAATAAGAATTTCCTTTTATTTTCCTTTCCTCCACTGTAGACATCACTTGTGCATATTGCTTGCATTTCTTAATATATTCGTCTGTCAAATCACTGATTCAGATAGAGGTGTTCCCGAGGCCATCATTCACCGAGGTTCTGGATGAACTGTCTGAGATCACAGAGACCCTGGAGCCGCCTACACACACAGATCTGACCACGGGCTGAGCTGTTTAACGTACACACCAGTCCTACAGAGATCTGAGCATAAGAGCAAAATCTCTTGCAGCATCGCGCTGGACAGGAGGGAAGGAGACGGAGCTGTGAGTCAGACCAGCATTGTTGATGAAACAAAGACACACAAGTTCACCCTGCTGACCTAATAAAGTTATGCAGAAAAATCAGAGCTGCTGCTAAATACATTATCAGTTCATGGACAGCGTGTTGTAGTTTGGTCTTTTAGAGTTTAGAGTTTTTAGAGCCTTAACCAGTCACATTTTTGGGGAACTGCAGTGTTTCAAAGGTTTATATATTTATTGCAAAACAATGATGATGATAATGATGATGGTGAGTACGATGATGATATTTGTTTAGCGATTCAAGCAAAAATGGTGAATCTATGATATTTTTGTAAATTCTTGTACATAAGAAGTTATGTCTATTTACACATTAGGTATTTTGTTACACAATCCTTCATATTGTATTTGTGTCTTGTTTATTGCCTTTTATTATAGTCTGCTTGCTGAGTTTTCTAAAATACTGTTTACATGGTATGAGATACATGTTGAGCTACAGTATTACTTAGTACAGGAAATATCCTGCTTTATGAAGGGAAGACCTACACATAACCATCCTTTCCACCAGTGTTTCTGTTTTTCAACCATGGAGGTTCATTCAAGAATCATAAACGCAAAAAAAAAAAGATCTAGATTTTCTGTCTTGATGTTTGTGTACAACCTTATTGATCATCTCAGCTCCTTATTTTATTTTTGAAATGTTTTAAGTATATTTTATATTTTCTTTTTTTTTTTAATTGTTGCTTTATGAATCGCGCACAACATCAAATGTATAAATTATATACACAAGAATTTAAATATTGGTATCCTTCTGTTGTTATCTAGACAATTAAAAGTGTTGAAATAAATATCTCTTTTTGTCATCTAAACATGCATTTATGGTTTGCAATGAAAGATTTTTATAAATGTAAGAAGAATCACTTTTTTTTTTACTTTGTATTAATTTGGAAATGTTCATATTTATATTGACATCATATTAATGCATAGTGATTATGTATAAGATCCAGAAAATTCCTTGCTTAAATAGGTTCATATAAATAATTACAATGAATAATTTGTTACTGCTTAACCTTAAATTATCATGTTTCAGGGAAAAAAAAAGTTTTGATTTCATAATGCTGCTTCACATTCCCACATATGGCGTTTTTTCAATAGATTTTTTTTTTTTAATGATAACCAGTAAATGCACAGAATTGTAATCGTTAGCAAATAGTGGTGTATAAGAAATAAAACAATGTAAAATGTTGTTCTTAGAAAAGAATCAGCTCCTAAGTGGTTACAGCATGTCATGATTTATTCCTCCCTACTCCTGTTCTAATATAGATGAATAGGGCTGTCATGCTCTCTCTGATCTTAAAGTATAATGAAGCCATGTAATAACTCTTTCATCAAACACAAGCTTATTACTTATTAGCTTTCATGTCTAATTAACTGCAATTTTTTTCCACATGGTCTGAACTCTTAGCTATGTTAATTATACAGTATAATAAACCAGGCTTTTTATTTATTTTTGTATTTTTTTTTACTGTGAAGTGCCTGACCACTCAATGCAAATAAGTGAACTAATCATATGCTCTTCATTTTAACAACCACCATAACAAAATCACAGTATGCACAAACTCCCCAAACAACAAAACCAGTAACAAAAACAGCAAATACTATTTGAAGATTGGGAAAAAGACACTAAAAAGTGATTATATTCCAATCTTCTGAACTAACATGTTTCACGTGCTCAGTGTGGTCTTCAAGTGTAGTTTGTGGCGAGTTCTGCTCTTGTAGCCTTCTGAGATGAACTTGAGTCTAATATAATAATAATAGTTATATAAGTAACTCTAGCTTTTCTGTCATCTTAAATCAGTTTTGCCATTTCTTCACTGACCTCTCTTATCCATTCTGATATTCGATGTGAAAGCTTTTGACCTGTATCTACATTATTTTATGAATTGCGCTGTTGTCACACAGCAATTTGTATATTTGCATGAATAAGCATGAGTTGCTACTATAAAGCAGATGGTAAGTTAATATACTGCCCGTTTGATGAACATATGGTGGACTTTAATGTCCATGCAGCAGTGCCTTTTGATCCTTATAGGGTTCCTTGCTAATAGTGCTACAGTCACTTTATTTCAGTAATTACATACTAATCTATAATTTCAGTCTTTATAGCTTGGTTATTTCAGGAAGTTTTTCCTTGCCACCATTCTTTTCGAATTTATGATGCTAAATATTATATTTGCAGTCTATTGTATTCTGTAAAGTACACCATGATCCCTAACTCATAAGGAGGAATTTTTGGATTTTTGGTCTATAATTGGTCTGTAATTTTTAATAACATCTATGAGCTTCTTGAATTTTGTCCTTGTTGTAACACCAAGTACCAACACAAGTATAATCAACTCTGCCCTTAATATGCTAAAGTTATTGATCTTCACTCATCTCTTGAGACCATCAGCCATAACATGCTTATTATTACTCAAACCACTGATTTACCTTCCACATCTTTACAAGACAATGTTTCAGCTCTGTCATGAAACATATTCCTAACTTCGCCATCAATCATGATGTCCCTCAGGGATGTGCCCTTGGAACTCTTCTTTTCAAGATTTACAGCACATGCTTCAACTTGCCAACATCAATCAATGGCATGAAGTTTTACTGCAATGTTGATGATGTAAATGTGCTGCTCTAGCCAAGCCATTAAACTCAATAAGTGCATGAATCTTTGATAAGCACTGGTTGCACTTTTTCCCCAAAAAAAAAATGTCCCTAGTATGTAATTATTTTTACATACGTTTTAAATAATACATGCGAAATATGTTTTACTAGCACCCCATGTATGTCAGCCCACAGATCTTAGCAAATACAGTGGCTTGAATAAATGTTCACCCCTTGAAACTTTCATGGCATGATTAATAGTTTAATTATCCTAATTTAGCAAATTTTCAGTTGTGGAATTAGTCAAGGGGGTAAATACTTATGCAAGCCACTATATGTGCTTAGATCTGTGGAATGTCATACATGGAGTGCAAGTAAAACTTGTTTTCCAAACTGTGGTCTTACCTTTGAACCCTTTTGCAATTATTCTTTGCATTACATTATAAAAGTGAACCTTACTTGAAATGAAAGATACAGAAACATCTCTAGGTTATGTATGTAACCCTGGTTTCCAGAAGGAACAAGACGCTGCGCCAACAACCCTTTGGGAATGCCTCTGCATGCCGCGGAGACGGTGCTAACTTCGAAAGTGAAGGAAGCGCTCGCAGGGACGCAGCATCTCATTTTCTCTGAGAACCAGGGTTACATACGTTACCTAGAGATGTTCCCCCTCAGAAACCCGAGCTGTGTCAACAACGCTTTGGGAATGAGTGTACAATACCCCAGTCTGACCAATCTCAGTCTAGTGTGGATGGGCACAGCAAGGTCAAAGGACAGTGTTGTCAGGAGTGGCACTAATGTCAAGGCTATAGGACCTGACAAAGTTGAGTGGGGTAGATCAGCCCGCAGCATTGCAATATCTTGGAAAGACACGCTAGAGCAAAAAGCCTTAGAGGCTGCCACACTTTGGGTTGAGTGAGCTCTGACCTCAAAAGGGGTGGGGAAACCAGAGGACTCATAAGAGGAGTGGATAGCTTCCACAGTTCACCTACTGAGGGTCTGCTTATCCACAGTTAGACCCCTCTAATATACAGACTGAAGAAGGCAAACAGCTGGTCCGACTTTCGTGCGCAAGGACATGCATCCACAGTGCGAGCAATTGGCTCCTT
Source organism: Silurus aristotelis (assembly GCF_946808225.1). Taxonomy (NCBI): domain Eukaryota; kingdom Metazoa; phylum Chordata; class Actinopteri; order Siluriformes; family Siluridae; genus Silurus; species Silurus aristotelis. The sequence continues at coordinate 6,436,105 of NC_139596.1, forward strand.
CAAAAACCAACCAAACATGCTCTGCCCCTAGACTCTGTGTATCCCCCCATGATAAAGCAGAGGCAAAAAGGAACAAACAGCCTGAAAGTTTGCTAGCTTTTAACTTGCTTCTTTTCTGTTTTCTTAATTTGAACCGACTTACTGATACTTACCGCAGACAAACACACAGAGCGCTTCATAAACAAACAAAAGCTAGCGCCATTTCCATGGCATATGCTTTTAAAGCTTCTTGACTAATTACACATAAAGCTATAAAAGCATATGCCATGGAGACGGCACTAGCTTCTGCTGTTTTTATATTTAATTTACATTAGGGTTTGTTGAGTAGTATTTCTACAGTTGAGGAAAGAAACCCGAATGGGTTTTCCTGGGGGTCCTCAGGAACGTTGACTTGTATATTTAGATCTGCTTCCATTTATTCAGTCCAACTTTCTCCTGATTCTATTGAATAGATAAGTCTTATTGTCTTTAGACTGTTTTTTTCAAAATTTATATAGACTATAGACTAAATATGTAGACTATACTAAACTGGCACAAAGCTGCTTAAAGCCCATCACTCACATCACTATGACTTGAAACAACGAAAAACATCAAAAGGTCATAAAAGAATCCGATTCATTCAGAGATTACACAACATCCTTGACTTTCAGACAGTATTAAAATGCTAATTGGATGAGAATGAATAATTAAACAGTTTCTCCATGAGTTTCTTTTTTGTATTTTGGCCTTTGTTAAGTGCTAGCAGCACGGTACATCAAGAGATGATATTCTTTTGTTCTGCTGTATTAATTATCCCAGATTTGTGATTCTGTCTCAGAAAGCACACTCCATCTTTCATTGAAGCATTTTAATGTCGCTTGATAAACTAAATCCATATAATGGAAACTGGCTGAAACTACTCCACATAGTCAAGACAAATATACATCAATGATGTATTGTTTATTAAAAGATAAAACATTTTCTAATGTCTCCAGAAGATGGCAGTGTCTTTTAAGAGTACAGGGTGAACCCAAGGTTTTCGATGCCCAAAAGTCAAATAGATGTAATATATTCCGATAAATTGGACTGTATGCAAACAAATCTGCCTTCCTGCATTTTTAACATGCCCCAGTTTTAATATATATGTTAATAAATATGTTCTTTATAAGAAAGTTTGTCCCTGATGAGCAAGCCAGTGGCGACTGTGGCAAGGAAAAACTCCACGAGATGGCATAAGGAAGAAACCTTGAGAGGAACCAGACTTAAGAGGGAACTCGTCCTCATCTGGGTTGCACCGAATGTCCATTTATTGCAGATATACGATGTTGCGGGGTACAGTGATGGTGATCAGAAGCGAACTGTAGTTCGGAGTCATTGTATCAGACTGTTGACATTAACTACAGTTCAATCCATCCTCAAAGCTTCCGTTCTTACTCCAGAATTTCATGGACCCACCCAAGGCGTTGATGAGAAACCGTCCCAAGCTGCACAGAGTGACCTCCAATCGAAGAGAACACTATCCAGAGGCAGGCCTGGACGAAGTGGGAAGATCCACGGAGGAAAGAAGTGCACAAACAGTGGTCACTGGAACCTCAGGAGCATGGTAAACTGACCGAGAGACAGAGAGAGAGAGCGAGAGAGAGAGAGCGAGAGAGCGAGAGAGAGAGAGAGAGAGAGAGAGAGAGAAGAGGGGTGACAGGAAGAGAAGGATATGGATTATTGTGTCCTTATTGTTGTATGAAAGTTAATGTCACTGTGTAGTTTGGACTCCGGCAAGACTCGCTATGGCAGCATAGCTAAAATGGAGAACCAGAAGGTAACACCGACATTATGGATCACTGGGATAAGAGATGACCCACCACACCACCATCAACAAACCTGAGTGAACGTGTGAATGTGAAGGGACGACAGCATACAAATATCCCAGTTCACCAAACACTCATCTATGTTCCCTCCAAATCTGGGCCTTTACCTAAGAAAAAATCCACTGGTCAAAGGCTTGACTAAATAAATAAGTTTTTTCAGCCTTGACTTCAACACAGACTGTGTCTGAGTCACGAAACTGATTGGAAGGTTGTTCCATAACTGTGGGGCTTTATAAGAGAAAGATCTGCCGCCTGCTGTAGTCTTTATTATTTGAGGAACCAACAAATAGCTTGCACCTTTTGATCCAAGTAGGCGTGGAGGATCATACTGGTACAGAAGTTCACTCAGACTCTGCGGTGCGAGACCATCAAGTGCTTTATACGTCAGTAGTTTTATTTTATAATCAATGCGAGATTTGATTGGGAGCCAGTGAAGACTGATCAAAACAGGGGTGATGTGGTCAAATTTTCTAGATCTAGTGAGAACTCTTGCTGCTGCATTCTAAAATAGATGAAGCTTATTTATTCACTTACTCATACACCCAGACAGTAAAGCATTACAGTAGTCTAATCTAGATGTAACAAAAGCATGAACTAGTTTTTCTGCATCCTGTAACGACATCATATTTCTAATTTTAGCAATATTTCTAAGGTGAAAGAAGGCGACACTGGTAATTAACTTGAGCCTCAAAGAAAAGACTCGGGTCAATAATCATACCAAGGTCTCTGACTGCTGTACACGCTGAAACAGAAACACCATCCAGAGATGCTACGTAATCGGGAAGTTTGCTCCTAGCTGCATGTGGTCCAAGTAATTTCATTCAGTAAATTCATACTGGATCCGTCGAGGCCCGAGTTACCAACAACCACCACAGGTATTGTTAGCCAACAGGGTACCGGTGGAATTTGAACTGTTCTATCATGGTATGGATGGAAAGAGAAGGGGGCTGGTGTAGAGGTGATCCTAAAAGAAGAGTACAGTAAGTGTAGTGGAGGTGAAAAGAGTTTCTAATAGGGTTATGAACGTGAAGCTGGAAGTTTGAAGGGGTAAAGATAAATGTCATCAGTGCTTATGCTCCACAAGTGGGTTGTCAGATGAAGGAGATGGAAAAAAATCTGCAGTGAGTTAGATAAAGTGGTAGGAGGTGTACCTAGGAATGAACTATTGGTGATTGGGGCAGACTTTAATGGACATGTTTCTGAAGGGAGCAGAGGTGATGTGGAAGTGATGAGTAGGTATGGCCTTAAGGAGAGGAATGTGGAAGGGCAGATGGTGGTAGATTTTGCTAAAATGATGGAAGTTAACTTTCTTTCGGCTTCTCCCATTAGGGTTCGCCACAGCGGATCATCTGTATTCGTGATCTGCATGTTCGATTCGGCATGCTTTTACACTGGATTTCCTTCCTAACGCAACCCTCCCCATTTATCCGGGCTTGGGACCGGCACTAAGAGTGCTCTGGCTTGTGCAACCCTAATGGCTGGGTTTGGTTCCCTGACCGGGAATCGAACCCGGGCCGCGGCAGTGAGTGTGCCAAATCCTAACTAGTAGACCACCAGCGAGCTAAAATGATGGAAATGGCAGTGGTAAATACTTATTTTAAGTAGAAGTAGGAGCATAGGATGACAGAGTGGATGAAGGTGCACACAGGTAGAGTATGTTCTATGTAGGAGATGCAACCTGAATGAGATTGGGGACTGTAAGGTGTTGGCAGGGGACAGTGTTTTGCTAGACAGCATTGGATGATGGTCTTTAACATGGCTTTGGAGGTGAAGAAGAGGATGAGAGTAAGGACTGAAAGAAAATTAAGTTGGTGGAATCTGAAGGAGGAAGACTGTAGTGTGAGATTCAGGGAATAGGTCAGACAGGGGCTCGTTGGTGGTGAAAAGGTGCTGGATGATTTGGCATCTACTGCAGAAGTGATAAGGGGGACAGCTAGAAAGGTACTTGGTGTGACATCTGGAAATAGAAAGGAAGACAAAGTGCAGGAGAGCATAAGGTTGCTTATGAGTTTGGCAAAACAGAATTGGGATCAGCAGAGAGATGAGAAAAGTGGGCATTAGTACAAGGAGATGTGGCAGCAGGTGAAGAAAGAAGGAGTTGCATTGTGTGTTTGTGAATTTAGAGAAACCATACGACAGGGTGCCGAGAGAGTTGTGGTATTGTATGAGGAAGTCAGGTGTGTCAGAGAAGTATGTGAGGGAGGTGCAGGACATGTATGAGGTTAGTGTGACAGCAGTGAAGTGTGCAGTAGGAACGACAGACTGTTTTAAGGTGGAGGTTGGATTGTATCAAGAATCAGCTTTAAGCCCTTTCCTGTTTGCAGTGGTGATGGACATGTTGACAGACTCTGTGGACTATGATGTTTGCGGATAATATTGTTAATTGTGGTGAAAGTAGGGAGCAGGTGGAGAAGAGCCTGGAGAGGTGGAGGTATGAAAGTCAGTAGTAGTAAGACAGAGTACATGTGTGTGAATGAGGGGGAGGGCAGTAAAGTGCTGCGGTTGTAGGGAGAAGAGGTGAAGAAGGTAGATGAGTTTGGTCAACAATGCAAAGTAATGGAGAGAGAAGTGAAAAAAGAGTGCAGGCAAGGTGATAGTGAGAGTAATAGTAGAATACTACTATCAGTGGAATATATCATAATTCAGTCACATGCTTTCAAATTTCCACTACCATCTATTAACAGTTAGTGTGAATGCAATAATGTCTCAAAGAATGCATTACATACGTAGAGAAAAGTGTATTCACTCCACTTCCACATACATTGGGTCACATTACTGTGATTGGTAGAGGAGAGATTGATGGTATGCCTCTCCCACGCAATGAGCAAGGCCAATTTTGGTCATGGATGGCATTGTTGGGATTTGAACTTGTGATCTTCTGTGAAGATTGGCAGCTTTGTCATTAATATGGCTAAAAAAAATTGGGTTTTCATGCAAATTTTTTTTATTTAGTTCAGTGCAAAAACCCAAGCAATAATTTGCGCTCCACTTAAAATAAGTGCTGATCACATCCTTGTTCATTTACCATCATCTAAAAGTGGCACGCAGCACCAGTTCCGGGAAAATAATGAATCATAACACATGATTAGCCATTCAGGTTCATGACAACAGCTGAAAAATGAGGCACTAGAAAAAGCTCTGTGGCCTTAATCTAGATTTACAATTACACTGCTAAGTGGCCCACACCAGACTCACAGACTCATATCACTGTCTTAATTAAACTTGTCATTGTTATTGTTCTCTTTATATCTCTCACGCTTCCATCCATCCTACACAGTCTTTCGTTATTGTGATCATAGATCCTCATTACGTCTTTAATATTGTACAGTCTATGCACCATATTTATTTGAATGCTTCAGTGGTGGAGTGATTGTATTTCGAGGTTTATTTAAATCTAATGCAAGCTTGAGAAAAAATCTGCTGTGAACCAAGGCTTCAGGGAACATTTGCATAGGAAAAAGCATGATAAATTGCTAGAAGTTTGGCTTCGAGTTGACTGAGGTTATATAATCTATTGTGGCATAAATAGTCTTTAAACAGAGACTGTAAAGTCTGAGTGATGGCAGGCCTTACATGTGTAGCTCTCAAGCATTTTGTGCTAGTTAAAATGATATGCAGGACAGATACTGTGCGTGCTCTATAAACGTTGAAAAGGGTACGATTTACCTGAAAAGGAAAAAAAAAAAAAAAAAAAGGTCGTAAAAGTGCTATTTCTGCCTGACAAATGGGCTATGGCATATCGAGTTATCATCTGACTGTTGTCTATTATTTTGAAATTATAAAAGTGCAAAAAAGGGCAGTTTGTCAGAAGAGCCAATTTAGTAAAATAAATCAATGACATCTTCAATATTTTCATGTACTTCTGAAATCTGCTGCCTTTTATTTGTACTAAAACTGTAAGCACTAAACATTCTCAAGTTTCTTGACATTGAATGGGAAGACTAAAACAGTTCCACTAAGTACTATAATCAATTTTGTTAAATCAGGGTTTTTTTTCCAAGTTTGTAAGTATAAGTGCATTTTTTTCACACTATTGAAGGGACAGTTTATTTTTTGTTTTCTAATGAGGAAAAAGGCAAATGGGGGGAATTCTGAAAATTTTTGGGTAGTTATGTGCTAAAGGTTATGCATTTATTGAATATACGTCAGTCTTAGGAAAAAGAGGATTTTTGGAAATTTTGAACACTAAATATACGAAGCATTTAACTTTGTGTATTCAATTGTCAAGACTGACAGTGGCAAGTGTGGATCTGAATTTTGTGCTGGAAAGAAATCAGACCCGGTTTCATATATGTAAATTCGTATGGCGTCAGGAGATGATGCTGTTGAACAAATTAATGTGAATGGCAAAAGATATAACCTTATTATCGTTTGTAATAGTAACAGTTAATATAAAAAAAAACTTAATTATTGACATTTAAACTAAGGAAATTTCAATCAGATTTCCAACAGCTAACATATCTAATTCTTTTAGCACTATAAGCCTTAGCTCTTGTATCTATTTATACCATGATTCATACCCTAATCTAATGCCATATCAATTGTAAGTGGAACAATAAAAAAATTTACTTACAGTAAATAGTAATTGAATATAAAATAAAACAGATTGTTACAATTTATTACCAAGCTAAGGCTAATCATGTTAATGTACACCCCATACAGCATGTATCTAAAGTGTTTTAATTTACTTAATCCTGCTAGAGCAATAGCAGTCTGACCTTCATCAGACCCTGCTGTTCATGAACTTCATTTCATCTTCTTTTCCTCCCTTCTTTTTCCATCTCTATAGTAGTCAAGAGTTGCCTAAGCCTTTTCCTTTGGGGTTCAGGCACCCTGGGGAGTGTTGCAAATCCTGTGATCAATTGAGACCTTTCAAATGTCACAGGCAAATACAACGGGTCTACAGTTCAGCAGGGAACCCCGTGTACCAAGAACTCTCCTTCTACAGAGCAAAAGGAGGATCGTCTTTAAGAAATGCAGACTAATAAAGGCTGTAAGAAGAGAGTATGTAGTTTTAGTAAGTGTAAGAGTCAAAGAGTGGAATGGCATTTAAGATCATCACTGATGATTTGAAACAAGTCTAATATCATGCTCTTTCTAAGTAAGAGTGGTTTTGACATTGGAATGCTGATTGAAAGGTTGTGAGTTCAATCCAAACACTGCTAGGCTGCCACTTCTGGTCCATCAAGCAATCATGCCCTTAACCTTCGACTACTCAGTTGTATAAGTATGATAATGTTGTATCATTAAGATCATTATAATTCACTCTGGAAAAGTCTGCCAAATGTTGTACATGTAAGTGATTAAAAACAGTTTAGGACATGCTGTTATAGAAAAAGAATGTCCATTCATTGCACTCCCCTTGTTAAGGTGTGCAGTAATAGGTGCGTAAATGGTGAACTATTCATGTTACCTGTGGTTCTGAGCCATTGTAGTAGACTTTGTGTAGCGACTCACTCACGCGACTGGTGGAACACACGCACAACCTAATTACCAGAGATGCACGCTCAAGTTGCACCGTTCCTCAGAGGCTAAAAAGTCTAACTTAGATGTAATAATGTGTGTAGAGCGCTACGGATGTGTTTTGCCTGTCAAACTTGGCTATAACCGTTTCCCTCTGACTGACCAACCAATCAGAGGAGAGAAAAATGCTGAGGCCATTCTGGGTCAGCTAGCTGCCCCGTGGAGCGAATATGAAATCTGATTGGTTGAGGAAACAGAGCTATTTCTTAAGTAGACTATAGTAAAAAGCCAGCGGTATTGACTTTAAAGGCCCTGGGCAGATTAGATTGACATGGCAGCACATAGAAGCTGAAATCTGATTGGACAAAAAAAAAAAATCTAACCTCCACATAGACATACTGGAAACAGTGCAGTCAAGAGAAACGCTACGAAATGAAGAAAATAAACTGTTAGGAATAAATTTATACAATTTCATGAAACAAATACTAGAATTTAGGTTGTAAATGTAGGTCAGTGCTTCTGATAGTGTTTAGGCCAGCAGAGAAGGCTTTGCTGGCCCTGACCGCCTGCCACTGGGTTGTGCTAATGTTCAGTGAAAGACAAAGTACACAATTCCTGTATTTGAGTATAATTTTAGTGTAAATATTCACACCAAGTACCTTTTTTCAGCTGCCTCCTTTATCACTTCTGCAGCAGTTGCCCAATCATCCAGCACCTCACTCTCCTCCTCTTCTTCCTCACCTCCAAAGCTATCCTACAGACCACCATCTGATGCTGTCTAGCTACATTATCCCCTGCCAACACCTTACTCTTCAATCTCCTTCAGGTTGCATCTCCTACATAAAACATAGTCCACCTGTGTGCACCTTCCTCCACTCTTATACGTCACCCTATGCTCCTCCTTCTTCTTAAATAAGTATTTACCAATGACATTTCCATAATTTTAGCAAAATCTACCACCATCTGCTCTTCCACATTCCTCTCCTTAAAGCCATACCTACACATCACCTTCTCATCACCTCTGTTTCCTTCACCTACATGCTGTTTAATAATTTTTTCGAATAAATTGAATTAAAATGATTATACTTTGCTTGAATAAACTATGACGGTTCAAAGTTCCCTGGTGGTCTAGTGGTTAGGATGCGGCGCTCTCACCGCCGCGGCCCGGGTTTGATTCCTGGTCAGGGAACCAACCCCAGCCACTAGGGTTGCACAAGCCAGTGCACTCTTAGTGCTGGTCCCAAGCCCAGATAAATGGGGAGGGTTGCGTTAGGAAGAGCATCCAGCGTAAAAAACATATGCCAAATCAAACATGTGGCTCACGAATACAGATGATCCGCTGTGGCGACCCCTAATGGGAGAAGCTGAAAGAAAGGTTAAGTTTAAACTATGAAGGTTGTAGTATGTACAGTAGCTGCTAAGTTTCCTCTTGATCTTTGCATGGAAATCACATAAGCCAGTTGTGAAATGCTGAATAATTTTAGGGGACATCATTATTTAAACTGTTTTGACAAAATGTCATTATACCTAGTTTAGGTCTCCGTACCTTTTTACAGAACACTGATATATAGAACATTTCATACACCAGTTTCAACTATGTTTGTTGAATAAAATATGATATTGGTGCTCACATGGAGCTGTAGGGTATGTGATGGATGCTTTGGGAAAAGTAGGTCAAGGTTAAGAATGATTAGCCAGCGGGTGGAGAAAATGCATAGTGATTTCCGATACAGTGTCCAGCTGAGGCTTTGTTCTCAAAGAGATAAGCAGTTGTCATTTACAGCATGTATAACATGTGGTGGTATTTTTCTGTATACACCAGTATATAACAGTCATTTGGAGTAAAATAAGCATGTGGGTTAGAGATAAGCATTATTTTTTATGTGAGAGTTAATGGAAGATTGAGTGATACACAGCTCAAAGGCTTTAAATATATTAATTGTTTTAGTAAATAAGAGGAACGAGCCAACAACCGTAAATTTTGTTTTCATCTGCTCTGATGCTGGCACATTTATGATTATAGAGTGCTAAACAGAAAGGATGCTCACTTCATTGGTATTCTGCAGCTAAGTCGTAATAACCCATTAGCATCTGCGATGTTGAAATCAACTAATGCTTCACATGAAATGGAGAAAAAAAAAAAAAAAAAAAAAAAAACATCCAGCCATACAGGGACCTGCTCCACTGATGGATCATTGGGGAATAAACCTTAATCATTTCAGGCCTTAAAGCTGACCTCTAAGCCAGTGAAGCTTGCCAAAGAAACGCTTTCAAGCATAGAATTGGTGATAACGTCTACTTGCAGAGATCTATAGAGCTTGTGGTCTATATAGGCTATAAAGTTCCAAGTGTGTGAACCCGGTTTTCTGTAATTTGTATGCAAGGAAGTCTCCCCTGTACTTTATGTAGGTGTAAATAGGGTTGTACATTATCATTGTTGTCAGTAATTGAAGCACAGTGATGTTGGAAGATTTACACTTCTCTACAAAGTGGGGCTTTGAAGACAGATCAGAGCAGGCAGATTGTGCTCGATTGGATAACATGACCATTTATTATACGATGACTGCTGGCCAAATTCTTTTAGCCTTTTATCTGGAGTAAAAAAAAAATTATAATAAAAAAGGACAAAAGAGAAAGGAGATTTGAGAGAAGTGGAGATAAGAATTGTGATGCTGAGAGATAACTAGGGAAACCTTAAAAAGGGCTCACATTCAATTATATGCATTGACAGAATTGGGTTCTTTCTCCATGTTGCTATAATCAAGTCTACTGTTTGCTTGAGGATCTGTTTTTTTCATGAATTCTTAGTGTTTCAAGAGGACCAATAATATGTAAAGAAAGTAACAGTCTAAAAAATTGTCAATAAAATTAAATTAAATTTGATGAATGGAAATGTGATTTTCAGAAAGGCTTATTAATTGTTGAGTTGTTCACAGCATTATAAGACTGATAATGAAATGTGCTAAAAAATGTAGCATGATTAATGAACACTCTTTAAACAACCTTGAATTGATGTAACTTACAGAAAGAGTCACTAAATGACTCAATGAATGAATCAAAACAAAACATTAAGGTAAACAAAGTTAGAAGATTCAAGTCAAAATGACCCCACTACTATGGAAGTATAGTTTATTGATTATAGATGTGTAATTTATATAGCACTACATACTATAACAGCAAATAAACAAAATAAATACACCAACATATACTAACCAATCGAGAATTCAACAGAGCTTTTAAAGTAAACAATAATAATGATGAATAATGATAGTAAATGAATATCTTCTGGGTGAAGAGTGAAAGTACACCACTATTAAAATCTTCAAATTCATAATTCTAGCATTCTTAATACTTCTTTGGCATGCCATTTTGGGGATTTTTTTTAACAATATACATTAACAATAATGTTAATGTACACATTATACAGTAGGTATAGTAGTCAGTACTATTGTGTTTTGTGTATCTGTCCTGCACTGTCTTGTATTGTATTGTATTGTATTGTCTTTTGTACTTAGCTCTGTTTTATGGGATGTAGCTCTATGTTGTTAAATGTAGCAGGGTTCTGGAGAAACATTGTCGCATTTTACTGTGTACTGCTTCAGCTATATATGGTTGAAATGACAATAAAAGCGTCTTGACTTGAAAAAGCCTAGAGTGAGTCAAGATAAACTTAATGTAAACAGATTATTCTATTAAAGACACACATACTCAGTGATACTCTCTTCACTTCCACTGTCACTGGCTGAAACAGTAAATGAACATGCTGTGCTCAGTTAGTTGTGAAAGAAAAAATGGACATGCTCTACGATCAATACTAATCCGTGCCAAGTGTGATGAGAGAGCCATGCAGGACTTGGCTTTTGGGTCAATGGTAAACAAATGAAGGATAAGAGAAGGAGAGTCAGATATAAACAACCCAGTTTCTAGACCTATAAAAGTGTGTCAGGCCAACATAGAGACAGGTCAGAGAAAGGACGCAGAAGTGGATCAGTTCTAAACCTCTCCATCTCTGTCACGACTCCATCACGCTGCTCTTGTTTGTGTGGGGGATTTAGAATGCTACTAAATTTACCACAGTGTTGCAGGACACGGATAGGGACAGAAATCTGTGGTAATACTGCATTTCCAGCAACCCTGATACCAAAATCCTCACACAGGGTACAGACAATTCGGCCAGCATCTCTCATTTGTTGGTTGCTGCTTGAGGCACAGTGGCCTGGATAAGTGCTGTTTAGAGTTTAGGTTTTTTTTTGTCTTTTTCTGGTGGAACAGACTGTTCTTACTCCTCTACCATATTGAGCTACAGAAATTATGCTTGAGATTAGACAAAATAAGTGAAAATTATCTTACAAATGAAAAAAATTGCAGCCTATAATGGCAGAGCTGCATTTATTGTTTAACATCTCATTGTTCATCCTTATGAGTTACTGGTTTCCCATTAGACAAAGCAATGAAAAACCTGAACCTTTGGCACCAGACAACTATAGCTGGTAATAGACATAGATAGATAGATAGATAGATAGATAGATAGATAGATAGATAGATAGATAGATAGATAGATAGATAGATAGATAGATAGATAGATAGATAGATATCACCCTATCTATCTATCTATCTATCTATCTATCTATCTATCTATCTATCTATCTATCTATCTATCTATCTATCTATCTATCTATATATATATATATATATATATATATATATATATATATATATATATATATATATATATATATATATATAATGAAATGAACGACCCACCACTGCACACAACTATATATACATATAGGATATGCATACATATACAGTGAGGAAAATAAGTTTTTGAACACCCTGCTATTTTGCAAGTTCTCCCACTTAGAAATCATGGAGGGGTCTGAAATTGTCATCGTAGGTGCATGTCCACTGTGAGAGACAATCTAAAAAAAATAATCCAGAAATCACAATGTATGATTTTTTAACTATTTATTTGTATGATACAGCTGCAAATAAGTATTTGAACACCTGAGAAAGTCAATGTTAATATTTGGTACAGTAGCCTTTGTTTGCAATTACAGAGGTCAAACGTTTCCTGTAGTTTTTCACCAGGTTTGCACACACTGCAGGAGGGATTTCGGCCCACTCCTCCACACAGATCTTCTCTAGATCAGTCAGGTTTCTGGCCTGTCGCTGAGAAACACGGAGTTTGAGCTCCCTCCAAAGATTCTCTATTGGGTTTAGGTCTGGAGACTGTCTAGGCCATGCCAGAACCTTGATATGCTTCTTACAGAGCCACTCCTTGGTTATCCTGGCTGTGTGCTTCAGGTCATTGTCATGTTGGAAGACCCAGCCTCGACCCATCTTTAATGCTCTAACTGAGGGAAGGAGGTTGTTCCCCAAAATCCCGCAATACATGGCCCCCGTCATCCTCTCTTTAATACAGTGCAGTCGCCCTGTCCCATGTGCAGAAAAACACCCCCAAAGCATGATGCTACCACCCCCATGCTTCACAGTAGGGATGGTGTTCTTGAGATGGTACTCATCATTCTTCTTCCTCCAAACACGTTTAGTGGAATTATGACCCAAAAGTTCTATTTTGGTCTCATCTGACCACATGACTTTCTCCCATGACTCCTCTGGATCATCCAAATGGTCATTGGCAAACTTAAGACGTGCCTGGACATGTGCTGGTTTAAGCAGGGAACCTTCCGTGCCATGCATGATTTCAAACCATGACGTCTTAGTGTATTACCAACAGTAACCTTGGAAACGGTGGTCCCAGCTCTTTTCAGGTCATTGACCAGCTCCTCCCGTGTAGTTCTGGGCTGATTTCTCACCTTCCTTAGGATCATTGAGACCCCACGAGGTGAGATCTTGCATGGAGCCCCAGTCCGAGGGAGATTGACAGTCATGTTTAGCTTCTTCCATTTTCTAATGATTGCTCTAACAGTGGACCTTTTTTTCACCAAGCTGCTTGGCAATTTCCCCGTAGCCCTTTCCAGCCTTGTGGAGGTGTACAATTTTGTCTCTAGTGTCTTTGGACAGCGCTTTGGTCTTGGCCATGTTAGTAGTTGGATTCTTACTGATTGTATGGGGTGGACAGGTGTCTTTATGCAGCTAACGACCTCAAACAGGTGCATCTAATTTAGGATAATAAATGTAGTGGAGGTGGACATTTTAAAGGCAGACTAACAGGTCTTTGGGGGTCAGAATTCTAGCTGATAGACAGGTGTTCAAATACTTATTTGCAGCTGCATCATACAAATAAATAGTTAAAAAATCATACATTGTGATTTCTGCATTTTTTTTTTTTGATTATGTCTCTCACAGTGGACATGCACCTACGATGACAATTTCAGACCCCTCCATGATTTCTAAGTGGGAAAACTTGCAAAATAGCAGGGTGTTCAAATACTTATTTTCCTCACTGTATATGCATGTAGTTGTGTGCAGTGGTGGGCTGTGTACTTCATCCTAGGCCTACAGTGATGTCAATCCACTTCTTAATACTGTTGTTACAAAACCACTGCTGAAGTAACAATTCATATTATAGAGAAACACAGTATAATAGAGTGCTGCATCAGAGACAAGTATCTGCCATGGGAATAAAGTCCATTAATAAAGCACAATTAACACAATTTCAACAAGCCTGCTTTCACTACAGCTGCACTGCATACACCATCTCTAGCAGAAGCATCAATATTAACCTCATAAATCATAAATATTGTAAAATAAATAAATAAATAAATAAACAAAAATAAAATAAAATAAATAAATACATTTTTGTAAATGTTTCCTGCGCATTACAGTTTTCCTGGAGATTTGAAATGATGGCAATTTGTATGTTATAAACTCAAAAGTAAAAATGGTTAATGAAAAAATAACTATTTTAAACTTTTGACTGACCGTTCCTCACAATGTCTAACTTTGTCTGTCCTGCAAATGCCTTTGTAACTGTATATATATATTTATATTTATATATTTATATACACATACATACAGTGGAACCTCGGAGCTCGCGAGGGTTAGGGACCAAGACCGGTCGCGAGTTCCGAATTTTCGCGACCTTTTGATACGCCCCTTCCAACCCAGTAAAAACCCAAAGAACACTATACGAAATCGATTTAAATGAGTAAATAACACTATTTTTGTTGTTTTGTACATGCTTAATATTGACCTGTAGTCAGTATTATATAATAATATAACCCAAGTGGAACTTTGTAATATCAAGGATTACAAGTTTAAAGGGATTAATCTTACTAATAAGTGCAGCTTTCATTACTGATCACGGCTGATTTGACAAAAAGAGTCACAGAAGGTCGAACACTACACATTAGATTACATTATTTTTGTAAATATTGTTTCCTTAGAGGCAAAATTTATTTTTAAAATGTATTTGTATTGATAGGAAAATCAAGTAACTGCAGCGCATGTTTTGGGGCCAAGGAGATGGCTGGATGAATCGATATTTGATATTAGCGTACATGTACACGTCAAATGGATAAAGGTAAAGTCAGGTAAAGACAGACAAAACCCATATTTAAAATAAAGTTAAGTGATCGATTCATTTTGTTTAAACAGTTCAAGGGAATTATTTCAATTATTAATATTATTACTGTAGACAAAACAGATGTCTTCTTTGGGTATTCCTTTTTACACTTATAGGCATGAACAGCTGAGAAACGAGGAACACTTTATAAACTGGGGGTTTAAATTCATAATCAGAGAGAGTCTAGCAGAGACTAATGAGGGACTCGCATTATAATAAAAGGAAATTGACCATTTATGGAAAGTGAGGGACAAAACTTGATGTATGGGGTGACAACAGGGGCAGAATCAGTGCCTTCAAAATTAGTTACTCTAACAGCACTTTCTTTTTTTTTTTTTATCATTTTCATTACAGAATGTGCTGATTTCCTAAATATTTGTCATTTACTAAAGTTTAAAGGTCAAATTGTACAAGTTAAGACTCCAGGTAATATGTGAAGGAAAGGAGCACTATGTGCCCAAGGTGCACTATCTGAAAGTGGTTTAATTTTTTTTTCTGCTGATGGGACACAGGATTGGGAGTACATAATGGAAAATTGTATGAGGGTTGTTTAAACTAGAAAAGCCTGATGCAAGTAGCACAGCACGGGAGGAAGGAGGGAGATTTGAGAGAAGAGAGAGGGAATAGGGAGTGAGAGAATGCATGGGTGATAAACTTGTAGTGCTGCAGAGCGCTGGTAAAGTGGACTTTAGATTCTGCTCACTTGATCAAGTGAAAAGTGATAGGGCAGTAGATATAGAGAGGCTGGGAAATAAATAGAGGTCGGTATGTAGATGTGCTTTCATTTTTTATTTATTTTTTTCTGACCCACAGCTAGCACCTGGCTGTGCTACTCAGATCTCTTTTAAAGGACAGAAGTATATGTTCATTCTCTCCACATCACTTTTAAAAGAAATGCATTGCATCTGTTCAGAGTTCATGGCAATATTTCAATGGTGATAACATGACATGAAACAAAACAATGACCTAAAATTGCTATTATATAGCCAACAGTCATGGACGAGTTACACAAACCATGTTCTTGTGCTAAAGATGCATTAGGTAAAATATTACTCCAGTAAATGTAAACGTGCAATCTTTAAACTTTCACTTAAGTACAAAAGATGCCTTCAATTGTACTTATTATCCAAAGTACTATGATTTATTATGGCTGTAATGTTCCTATTCTCATTTTTGTTACAAGACACTGTAAGCAACTTAATTTATGTGAAAATGCTCTAATGTTACTCTTAGCACACCAATCTATTAATAAAAGAATTTATGAGACCAAAACCTTCTTTTCAACTACTAAGTATCACAGAAATACTGCTGGTGTGGCAAGTCAGAGGTTTCTTCAATCACACAAGCTCTTCCTGATTGGTGGCTTGCTGTGTGCTTGAACAGTTTTTGTCCACTCATAAATTAAAGGAACGTAGTAGGGAAAGGAAATGTCAAGTAAAAAAAGTACAATATTTGACTTTAAAATGCAGTGAAGTTAAAGCAAAAGTGCCCCAAATGGAAATGCTCCAGTAAATTACAGATACATAAAAAAAAAAAATAAAAAAAAATTTATTGGTTTGTCCAACACCAATAGCCATAAACTAATTATCAATTGTGAATTGTTAAACAATAAAAAATAAAATAATACACAAGACCAGGCATTAGAAACCGGGAGTAAAACAGATTGTCTTTATTTGGTCTAAACATGCAAACACTTGAGATGAGTCTGTAGCAAATGGTAAACTTAACTGAGTGCTTCCTTCGAAGCTTGGCCAGGAGCATGGCGGCACAGGAACCAAGCGAGGCAGGCCGTCCAGGTGATCTATGGTCATAACTGGTAGATGACAGTGAGTGAAGGGGAATAGGGACCTTATAAAGGAGACAGGTAAATGGAGGACAGGTGTAGGTGATTAGTAGGAGGAGGACAGGTGTAGGTGATTTGTAGGAGGGAGAGGCTGAGTGAGAGTGTGAGCATTGAAGAGAGGCGTGACTGGTGGCTCCCTGACAAAGACGGCCGTATTTAGGATGCTGATGGGTCTGGCACAATGCACACACCTTTTTGCACACCTTCACCTAAAGTGTCAATTTAGAATAGCCAATCTACTTACCAGCATGGTTTTGGAGTTGGAAGATCACCAGAAAACTGGGAGAAACCTTAAGCAATAAAGTTACATGTTCAATTTAATTTATTTTTATTTTTGAAGAGCTTTTAACAATTAAAGTTGCAAGTAAAGTAACCGAGATAAACAGGTTATAAAGTTTTATAACAGAGTGTATAAGGTTAAGTGCCTATAAGTTTGTTCTTTATAATTGTAAGTTTATCCTAAATGGGGAAGACACCTTGAGAGGATCCAAAGTATTATATAAAATAATATAATATAAATGTGGTTGTATACATTTTCTTTGATATTTTTTTAGACAGTCCGCCATACAACTCTGACACATTTTCTTCTGCAAAATGGTCCCACCTCAATTTTTGGTTCAATGTTTTTTGCTCCTTGGAGAATGAAGTGAGGTCAACAACAGGCCTTCCAAATATGACCTGGATGGGCAAAGCTCTTGACAATCCAAAAATAGTCACGGGTCCATGTAGAGCCACAATCCATGTTAAAGTGCACAGGGTACCTTATGAGAATGTCTTTGTCAGCCAGGTCATGTTGGACAGGAAACCATAGGAAAGACCTATATCCTGTTGAAGATATTATATTTCACATTTGGCTTTGAAACATCTGTGAATCGGCTAAGGAAAAATTGGAATCTGTGGCTGAGGATAGAGAAGTCTTAACTGACCTTCCCAGTCTATTGCCCCCTGACAGCTCCTCCTGCAGGAAACCAGGTGGAAAAAATCAATAAATAATAACACACTCCCATCTGTGAAATGAAGAGTTTTTCTTTCACTGCTGAAATTTCTTGCCTGTCTTAATATATCTGCAAATATACATAGGGCTTAGTGTAGTGTCACATGCTGATACATACAGCTAGAATAAAAAAAACCCTGAAAGCTGAAATATAATATAATGTGGCAGAACACTCTTTTTATCATTAAGAAGAGAAGCACTGTGTAAACATGACTCAACCATTCATGGCAGACACCTTTTATATTACACCAACTGATCAGTGCCTGCTTTATTTTTTATAAAATTCACAATCAACTTTAAAAGGAAACCATGTCATAAACTGTGCTTGGTTGTTTGCCATGTAAATGAATATTTCATCATGCTTCTCTTTAATTAAGCTTGTGCCACATTGCTTAGGTTTTGCGAGGTCATGAACTGGAGCTTTGAAATGGGTGTCCTAAACCAGATTGGATTTAACAGTATTTGCTATTGGGATGTGGGTACATGGATGTTTCTCTCATTAAAACCCACAGAGACCACTTTTAGAGTCCAATAGTTTTATGCAAATGGGGCAATTGCTCTGAGATGAAATGAAGAGGCCCATCACAAAAGAAAATTTTTAACAGAAAGAGATTGAGACTTTATGCAGATTAGTGCTGAGCTTTGAGTCTCAAACTGGCTTTTATCAGCTTGATACCTGTCAGCTATTTGACAACAAATTGGCTGGAATTATCATTCCAACAAATGCAAGTCATAATAAACTATGATAAGTAAATAAATATAATTATCTGTGATTAAAAATTCAATTACACATTAACTCAGTGAGAATATTATAACACCATTGCAGTTCTGCATTATAGCATGGAGATTAATCAGGCAAACACGATTACACATAGACACTAGAACACATTAACAGAAAAAGAGATGTGTTTGAAGAACACCATCTGTGTTGGTTATTTGTGTTGGATATTTTTTATTGTTTTAAATCCATAAGCATGCCGTGTCTCCTCTCAAGATCAAACACAGTAAATAGAAGAGCATTGCTTGCTATTAGACAGCTATTTCAATACAAACCACATAAAACTTACAGTTTAGTTTTTGGTCCATTTGTACAATCTGTACTTTGCAATATGTTTTCTTAGTATTTATTTTGCACTTTTCCTCCAAAGGTAAAATGAAATCAAGATCATTCATATTGTTTTCACTTGGTATTGAATTTTACTAAATACATTTAAATATAAATCTACATTATGGGCAAGAAAGAAATTAGCCCAGCCTCTACTTTATTTATTAACTTTTTTTTTATTTGTTTATCATTATTTTTAAGTTTCAGATGATGTGGATATTAAAAATGAGTCTTCTTTTTAATGTGGCTTTCTGTAAAATAGAGAAAGGGCCCTTCTATCACAGGTTCTGATAATCACACATGAGTAGAAAAAATAAATACCACTGTGTGTGTGTGTGTGTGTGTGTGTGTGTGTGTGTGTGTGTGTGTGTGTGTGTGTGTGTGTGTGTGTGTGTTTAGCTCTCATATATATATATATATATATATATATATATATATATATATATATATATATATATATGAGATCAAGAGCTAAACAAACTGATTAAGAAACATAAGATGTCAAAAAAAATGGAACTTGTCACTTATAGATTAAATACAGTCAGTATGAATCTATATCAACAACACCAATATACTAGAACACTCCACAATATACCTGTTCAGTGCTCTTGAAGTCAATAACTACTTGTGACATTTATCTAAAAACACTTATAACAAGTGGCATATATTGTAAAGAAATTAGCCATATAAAAAAGTATTGCTTTCTTGCTCCACAAAACATGAAATTAGATGTCCTGCAGGTCTACGTGACCAAAATTTATAGAGACGTAAGCTATTAATTTCACCACAACAAAAGTAATGTTCCTGAATAACTGAGACATACAGCAGAACACACAGTTCCTGTACACACAGTAATGGCAAAAGCTGTTTGTGGGGAGTTTAGATTAACACAATAAAGCCTTCTCAGGACACATTTGTGTTCCGTCAGGGGTTTGGTC
The DNA here is from genome assembly GCF_946808225.1 of Silurus aristotelis. Classification (NCBI taxonomy): domain Eukaryota; kingdom Metazoa; phylum Chordata; class Actinopteri; order Siluriformes; family Siluridae; genus Silurus; species Silurus aristotelis. The sequence goes on from NC_139596.1 coordinate 6,455,823, forward strand.
TCATCACATCCTCATAGCCAGCATGAAGAACAGAACTCTGCCTGCTGAGAAAGAACCCTGAAGCAGCAAAACATCACATCCCTGCTACTGAGTCTCTGTCTGTCACTCTCAGTGAGGTAGATGTCCATGATGGACTGACCTGATATAAAAAGCTATGGCATGCCTCCTTGAACAGCTTCCCTTGGGGTTTTTGGGTTTCAGGAGGGCACATACTGTGGGACTACCATGATATTTTATATAAATATCACTTATGTAACAACATGCCAAAGCCTGTTCTAGCACCAAAGTTCCAGCTCTCTGCTCTTATTTAATAATAAACATCTCAGACGGCCACCTATCATGCATCGGCAAGTTTTTCTAGAGAATAAGAGTGCTTTTACACTTGGCATTTTACATGTGATCCTATGGGAATAAGTCACCAGGCATTTGTAATGCAGATTTATTTAATCCTGAATCTAGCTAGGGTAAATATAAACAAGAACACAAAAAGAAAATTAAGATTTCATGATACCCATTTTTATCAATGTACGAGAATTTTTTAAATACCATACATTTACATGTATGCCATTTGACAGGTGCCCTTATCCAGAGCGACTTACAACTGAGCCGAGGAGGGTTAAGGGCCTTGCTCAAGAGCAGAAGTGGCAGCTTGGTGGTGGTGGAATTTGAACTTGTGACCTTCCAATCCAAGTCCAATGCCTTAACCACTGAGCTACCCCAAAATAATCTAGCAGCTGTATTAAGATCAATGTAGCAAACAAATATTAGCACAACATAGGCACCCTTTCTTTCGGCTTCTCCCATTAGGGGTCACCACAGCGGATCATCCGTATTCATGATCCGTATGTTCGATTTGGCACCTGTTTTTATGCTGGATGCCCTTCCTAACGCAACCCTCCCCATTTATCCGGGCTTGGGACCGGCACTAAGAGTGGCTGGGGTTGGTTCCCTGACCGGGGATCGAACCCGGACCGCAGCGGTGAGAGCGCTGCAGCCTAACCACTAGACCACCAGGGAACCTAGCACAACATAGGCACCACAATACCAAAATACTAATGTTAACATTATTCCATTATCATCATTTCTTTTCTGCCACATGTAACAGAATATCATGTGACAAACATACTTGCTGATTTTGATTAAAAGGCCAGCTAGCTTTCTCGATAACTAAATCTAGCTAAAAACAAAGATACATTTAGCTACATGTCAGATAACTTTATGAACAAATTCAGTACTAGAAAAGTAATCCTAGGCACAAAATGTGGTCTTGAAGGTACTTTTCAATTCAATTCATTTTAGATTTATTTGTATAGTGTTTTTAACAGTATAAATTGTTCCAAAATAGCTTTACAGAGATAAATAGGTTATACAATTAGAATGTATATATTATTGTCTATAAGCTTATCCATTATAAGTTTATCTCTCTATACTCATATAATAAATATTACATAAGTTTATTCCTTCATACTATATAATAAGGAAGGTTAGGAGATGTATTTCTGCATTTACAGCTTTTGGCAGATACCTTTATCCAGAGCAACTTAGATCTTATTCCATCAGAGGGCCAACAGAGGGCCAAAACTATCACTTTATAGGACATTGTCCAAATATAGGACACAGCTTCCTGTGTTTGACTTGTTTGCCGCGAGTTACGTGTTTGTATCTCTCGGCGTCTTTTCAAACAAACTTTGCTATCTATCCATCCGTTTTTCCTCTTTTAATAATCCTTAATTGTTTTTGTCTTCCTGACTTGTGCCTGTAGTTAGTTAACTCGACTATAACTAGTGTTGTTTATATTTATTTTCTCTCACTCACATCTCTGTATAATAAATCTGTTCGTGACGATAAGCACTATGCCGGTTGTTTGTCTGCATTCGAGCACAGGTGAGGACTCGTTCGAGTTGCAAACGGTGGCGTTGGAGATGGAGGCATTGGAGAAACAGATTCGCGAGCTGCATGTAAAGCATGCCCGGCTGCGAGAGCGGAAAGCGGCGCTGGAAACATCCCGGGCGGACGCGCACTCATCCCAGGTAAACTCCCGGGTTGAACCTAACGCTCCCAGCACATCAACTCCGCGTGCTTCTATGCCCAGGCCCAGCGCACCTACAACTCCGGCACCGGTGCAACATGGACCCTGGATGCGACCGCGGCGGAAGAGACAAGCCAAGCCCCGATCGAGGACGTCTCCACCTCCACCACCGGCCTTCGAGATCTCGACCGAGAACCGCTTCGTCCCCCTCCGCGAGACGGAACGCGACACTGTTATTCTCGGAGATTCCATCGTCCGGCATGTCCGCGCTACCCGAGCTAAAGGTAAGGTGCACACTCGCTGTTTTCCTGGTGCTCGTGTTCTGGATGTCGCTGCGCAGGTACCCGCGATCCTGAACGAGAACTTCGGAGCGGTTGTTCTCCATGCCGGATCAAACGACACCAGGCTGCGGCAAACGGAGATCTTAAAGAGGGACTTCAGGATCCTGGTGGAGACGGTACGCAGCACATCACCCACAACGAGGATCATTGTGTCAGGACCTCTTCCCACTTACCAGCGAGGGGCTGAGAAGTTTAGTAGACTTTTAGCTCTAAATGAATGGTTACAGTCATGGTGTCGAGAACATAAACTTCTCTTTGTTAATAACTGGAACTGTTTCTGGGAGCGTCCTAGGTTCTTCCGCCCTGATGGCCTGCACCCCAGCAGAGTTGGAGCAGCAGTGCTATCAGATAACATCTCTAGGATACTACACACCATCTGACTGGTAAGACATCAAGAAATCTTCAACTATAAGAACACGCATACTACAGACCAAATAGTTACAAGTTCACACACAGCCCAGTTTATAGAAACCGTATCTATTCCTCGTGTAGTAAAACCAAGAATTACATACACAAGATCCAGAAATAATCTTATTGCAGTTAAAAATGAAAAATGCCAGATAAACAAACACAACAAAGTTCTAAAGTTCGGTCTTTTAAACATTAGATCACTTGCACCCAAAGCACTGATTGTAAATGAGATGATCACAGATAATAATCTCGATGCACTCTGTCTCACTGAGACCTGGATTAAACCAGGTGATTATATGGGTCTAAACGAGTCGACACCGTCAGGATATGTTTATAAGCATGAGCCCCGTCAGACTGGTCGTGGGGGGGGTGTAGGAACCATTTATAGTGCTTCTCTTAATGTTAGTCAGAGATTAGGATTCAGCTTTAAATCATTTGAAGTGCTCGTTCTTAAAATTGCACTTTCAGAGATGCATAGAAAACTCGCTCTGGTCACCGTGTACAGACCCCCAGGACCCTACGCTGATTTTCTTCATGAGTTTGCTTGTTTTCTCTCAGACCTCCTGATCAGCTTTGATAAAGTGCTGCTTGTAGGAGATTTTAATATTCATGTAGATGATGAAAACGATGCCCTAGGATTATCATTTGTCGATTTACTAAACTCTTTTGGAGTTAAACAAAACGTCACCAGACCAACCCACCGTTTTAACCACACACTAGACTTAATAATATCCCACGGAGCAGACGTCACTGATATAGAAATTTTACCCCAGAGTGATGACATCACAGACCATTATCTCCTACTGTACACACTACCGGTAGAGCAGATTAACCGTGTTTCACCACGGTATCGACTTGGTAGGACTATTATTCCAACCACTAAGGACAGATTCATAAATAACCTGCCTGATTTATCTCAGTTTCATATTAAACCCATAACTGCTGATCATCTTGATGAGATGGCAAACAACATAGACCTTATCCTCACTAGCACTTTAGACACTGTTGCCCCCATCCGGTTAAAAAAGGTTTGAGAACAAGCACCTGCACCTTGGTATAATAGTCATACGCATGCCCTAAAGAGAACAACACGTAATCTGGAGAGAAAATGGAGGAAAACTAAATTGGAGGTATTTAGAATTGCGTATAAAGACAGTATGCTTAGCTACAGACAGGCGCTAAAAGCTGCTAGAGCTAAACACCTGAGCAAACTCATAGAAAATAACAAAAACAACCCCAGGTTCCTTTTCAGTACAGTCGCTAAATTAACAACAAATCAGGGATCTGAAAAATGTGTTCCATCACAGTTTAGTAGTGAAGACTTTATGAATTTCTTCACTGAAAAAATAGATAACATTCGAAAAACAATTGTGGCAGTTCAACCTCTGACAGCATCTCCCGACACAATCGTACTTACAACCCCACAACTACACTGTTTTACATGTATAGGACAGGAAGAGCTGTATGATGCTATTATGAAAGCTAAATCAACATGTCAGTTAGATCCAATTCCCACTAAACTACTGAAGGAAGTGTTATATACAGCTGGTGAGCCTCTTTTAAATATTATTAACTCCTCACTATCGTTAGGTCATGTCCCTAAATCCCTCAAGTTAGCAGTTATTAAGCCCCTCATTAAAAAACCTAATCTGGATCCAAACACGCTATCGAATTACAGACCAATTTCAAATCTCCCATTTATGTCTAAGATTTTAGAAAAGATTGTCGCTGCCCAGCTATGTAACCACTTGCAGGAGAACAATATCTTTCAGAGTTTCAGTCAGGTTTTAGGCCCCATCATAGCACAGAAACTGCTCTAGTTAAAATCACTAACGACCTGTTTTTAGCTTCAGACCAAGGCTACATCTCCCTATTAGTTTTACTAGATCTTAGTGCTGCGTTCGACACTATAGATCATGATCTTCTCCTCGATCGCTTACAGAATTACATCGGTATTCAGGGACAGGCATTAAGCTGGTTTAAATCCTACCTGTCCAATCGTTACCATTTCGTAGATTTAAATGGAGAGCTATCCAGGATAATGCTAGTAAATTATGGCGTGCCACAAGGGTCAGTTCTGGGACCCCTGCTTTTTACAATATACATGCTTCCATTAGGAAATATTATTAGAAGGCATGGAATTAGCTTCCATTGTTATGCTGATGATACCCAGCTATATATTTCATCCAAACCAGGCGATACAGCTCAATTAGCTCGCATAACTGAGTGTGTTGAAGAAATAAGAGATTGGATGACCCATAACTTTCTGCTATTAAATTCTGATAAAACGGAGATTTTGCTCATCGGCCCAAAAAATAGTACACAGAAGCTCCAGCATCTCAGCCTGCATTTAGACGGTTGTTCTGTAACTACTAGTTCAACGGTAAAAGACCTGGGAGTTATTTTAGACAGCAACTTATCTTTTAAAAATCACATCAATCAAGTTACAAAAACAGCCTTCTTTCACCTTAGAAATATTTCTAAGCTAAGAAATATGTTATCTATATCTGATGCAGAGAAGCTCGTCCATGCGTTTATGACCTCTAGAATAGACTACTGTAATGCATTACTAGGTGGATGTCCTGCATCATTAATAAACAAGCTTCAGTTAGTTCAGAATGCCGCAGCAAGAGTTCTTACTAGGTCAAGAAAATACGATCATATAACCCCAATCTTATCGTCCCTACATTGGCTTCCTATTAAGTTTCGAATAGACTACAAACTACTGCTACTCACTTATAAAGCACTAAATGGTTTGGCTCCCATGTATCTATCCAGTCTCTTAACACGCTACAATCCGTCACGCTCCCTGAGATCTCAAAACTCTGGGCTTCTAGTAGTTCCTAGAATAGCAAAGTCCACTAAAGGCGGTAGAGCATTTTCACATTTAGCTCCTAAACTCTGGAATAATCTTCCTGACAGTGTTCGGGGTTCAGATACACTCACCCAGTTTAAGTGCAGATTAAAAACATATCTTTTTAGCAAAGCCTACACATAACACACATCACACACATCACATCACAACCTTGTGCTCCAGAATATATGATTACATGCACATTATCAACTTGTGCGGTTAAAATCATGAACAGCAGCTACGCTAATTCCTCTCCACTGCTTCTCTTTCTCTCCCCATCCCGAGGCATCCTGAGGTTTGGCCAGCTCCAGTCACGTCCCACCTCGTGAAGATTATGGACCTATGGATGATCATGGAGAAGTAGATGCCGAGTGTTTAAAGGCCCTGGCATGGAGAAGCTGATGCTGGATCTATGATGATCACAAATTGTTCTGTATTGTTGAAAGATTTATGACCAAACTTTTGATGTCACCCATATGAGGATGGGTTCCCCTTTGAGTCTGGTTCCTCTCAAGGTTTCTTCCTCATATCATCTAAGGGAGTTTTTCCTTGCCACTGTCGCCACGGCTTGCTCATCAGGGACAAACGCACACCATTCACCTTCACTGTTGTTTTCTGTAAAGCTGCTTTGAGACAATGTCTGTTGTGAAAAGCGCTATACAAATAAACTTGACTTGACTTGACTTGACATTTTCTACAACAAAAACAGAATAAGACTTTTTGTCTATACATAACCCAAACGGATACTTCCATGGGGACATTCAACTTATGCATAACCTAAATTAACACTTCTTAGGAAACACAGAGTCTATGCATGACCTAAATAAACACTTCTCAGAAGACACAGTGATCTAATTCAATGCATGAAGTAAATAAGCACTTCTCAGGAGACACAGTGTCTACACATTAACAAACTAAACACTTCTCAGAAAACACAGTGCCTATGCATGACCTAAATAAACACTTTACAGGAGTCACAGAGTCTACTCATGACCTGAATAAATATGTTTAAGGAGACATGCTGTTTACGCATGACCTAAATAAACACTTTTTAGGAGACACGGAATTTACACATGACCTAAATTCACACTTAATGTTAAACTTAGGCAAATGGCCACTTCTTTGGAGACACACCTTAACAATGACTTCTCAGAAGAGACGTGCTGCCTATGCACAGCACTAACAAACACTTCTAAACAAACATTGTCAATACATAACTTGAACAAACACTTCTCTGATTGCATTAAAAATTAAAGCAATCATATTTAACCTCTCACTGTGCTGAATGTGTTACTGAATTCAATATGCCTAATAAACTGTTTTGCTCCCAGCATGTTGGTTTATCAGACCCCCATGATTACCTCATTACACAAAGCAATATTCTTGGAGCTGGCAACTGTTCTGATTTTGAACAATCTTTTAGGCCTTTTGTCTCTTTGCCAAGCAGAAACTAATGTAAGAACGACAAAGGAACAGAAGGATGTACTGAGGTCAGTCAAAGAATCAACATCAGAAGACACAGCAGGGACCAGACAAACCCAGGCTGAGCAATCACACAGCACCATCATAAGAACAACTCAGACAAGTGGTTATTAGCTTTAGTAGGAAGGGTTTGAGTGGGAGTTTAAGATTCATGATTCTACAGGTAATAATTACATAATCAGGAAAGTAGATCAGACAAATTGCAACTCCAGTAGTATACTCCTGCTACAGAGACAGCAGCACTGTGTGAGCAAGTCTGACCATGATGCCAAGCTATTTTTATAAGAGCAAAATACAAAGTAAACAGATGACACACTCTCCACTATCTACTGTAGGCACTTTATTTTATCACATTCCTCATTACTTGGCTGAGAACACATGTTTAGATTGAATGACATGCTTCAACATTTTCAATGAATTCCTTGATACTTTTGCATACCAGATCACATAACCATTGGACGAATAATACATTATTTAGCTAACTACCAGTGTTTATGTCCGTAGAAGGTCGAATTGGTATGTCTGTCACACCGCCATGGTGTGCAGACATCCAGCGGCCTGACCTGCTGAGGTGTAAGCCTTCCCCACCAGCGCCGACATAGTACTCAGGGGGCTTGATAGTGGATGCAACACCCGGGGAGAGATAGCCTGCTAGCGTCTCTTCAACCCGTGGCATGACACTAAGCCCCACGACATTGGAATACACAGTGGTCTAGGGGCTAAAAGGGCAGGTTGAGAAAGGCCACGGCCAGGACCTGGACACCTCTGTGTGCAGGTCAGGCAACAATGGAAGACCCTGACACAGAGTTTGTGATGCCGGGAGCAAAAATTGCTCGTCAAGCTTACTGGATGGAGGGGCTTTATGCTCATCAACCGGACTTACTATATCCAGCTTCTGGACAGCACGTGTCACAAACTCCAGGAGCTCCTCGCTATCAGGTTTGCAAGAGCCTGTGATAAAACAGGGGCAGGGAGAAACACATGGCCGAAAAGTGTGTTTGTTTTTCTTCGATGCCTTTATAAAATTTTTTGACATACAGACAAACAACATTACATTTTACACAGAGCGCAAACAGAAGCTGATGCCAGCTTCACTACATGTGCGTTTTATACTTCCTGGTTGTGACGTCACCCTGCCAGTGACAGCCTGCCTCCAATTTTGACTGATTATTCAGAGCATGGGCAATGCAGCCGCATTCGGATGCAGTTTGAGTTCCTGAAAGGGAACACCTTTGGCAAGTTTTATAAAAGGCATAGCAAAGTGTTTCACGTAAACATTTGAAGAAACAAACTCTCAGAATGCCAAGAGTGTGTAAAGTACCCTGTATGAAATTTTCAATGAGAAAAAAGTATAACATCTGTACATTTATATATTTTTGGTTGAAGTAAATCTTTATACAATAAAATTACCTACAGTAAAAGACTAGGTATTTCCTAGTCTCCTAAAAAAATCATTCAATGTCTGATGAGGCTAATTAAATCTTACTAGTAAAAATGGCAGATGTGCTGTAACAGGCTGTGGGATTCAGACATATAACCTATACTTACAGCATTACAACAGTCTGTAGGGTTTACACAGAATAATATAGACATTTGCAAAGAGATGCAGGTGTAGCTGATAAAGTGGATAACGAGTGTAAATACTAATATTTAGATAGATAGATAGATAGATAGATAGATAGATAGATAGATAGATAGATAGATAGATAGATAGATAGATAGATAGATAGATAGATAGATAGATAGATAGATAGATTTATCTAGATTTATCATTTAAGTCTAAATTTAAACACAGAACCCTTGTCCCTTATCATTTTGATGAATGCATCAGGATTCATATCTCTACATCTCTGATCAGTCCTCCTGCCACCTTACGTCTAATCACATCAGACACATTGATGCTAAAACCAATTAAAGCTAATAAAGCATGAAGAAAGAGAAAATGCCAGTGACAGGTTATCTCTCTCTCTCTCTCTCTCTCTCTCTCTCTCTCTCTCTCTCTCTCTCTCTCTCTCTCTCTCTCTCTCTCTCTCTCTTGTCTCTCTCTCCCACTCTCTTGCTCTCCTTGTAGGAGTAGGCTCCCTGAAGCAGTTGTACTGTATACGGAACAAAACTTAACTTTAATCAGCCTCACTGTGAAGACGTGTTCATGCATAAGACAATGCAAGAGGTACTTGCTGTAAAAACTAGCAGGAGATGTGGGCAAGCAAATGCAGACGGGCTCACCATTGGTGCCAGTGTTAGTTCACACAATCACAGCTCTCTGATATGGAGCAAACAGCTAGACTGTGGTGAGAAGCTAAATTTAGCAAATACAGCTTTAAACACCATCTTTTCAGCCCCAAGGTCACCACAGTTCAGAGAGCTCTTTTGGAATGATGAAGGGTGCCATGTAGCCTTTTAGCCTTCTTAATAATTACATAATTAAATTTTTTTTAGCAACAAAAAGAAAATGTATTTAACTGTTTAAAATATTCCAACCCACTTCATTTTTTAAATGAAAAAGCAAGCAGATTGGAATCTTTAGTAGAGAATTAACAGTTTTAAAGTATTTAAAGTAAAATTTGACTTGGGACAGTAAGAATCTACTAATTATATATTTGAACCTGTTTGTTTTGTTAAATTACTATAAAGCTATAACTTGTGTAACAATGTTTAGGTTTTTTGCTCTTCAGGGTTACCACATTCTTGATACACAAAGTTTTTTTTTTATCATTTTATTTAAAGAATAACACTTTTTTAAAAAGCTAACTCTTTATGGCTGACAAAAAATTTTAAGTACACTTTTTATGAAAAAAATTGAATTGTAAATAAAAGAAAGTTGCCCATTTTTAACTCTTTTAAAAAATAAAACAAACCTTTCAAGTTATTTTTGCCATCTTGTATTTCATGGCCACTGTATTGTAGTTTCAACAGAGCCCCATCATGTAGTCCAGGGGTGTCCAATCTTTTCCAGAAAGGGCCAGTGTGGGTGCAGGTTTTCATTGCAACCAAGCAAGTCTACACCAAATTCTACCTGCTCAAATCTAATTATCTTAATTTTCAGGTATGACAATTGATTGGTTGGAATGAAAACTTTGTTGAAAAGATTGGACACCCCTGATGTTGTCAATACATTGTAAATTAACATTAACATGAAACAACTTATTTTTCTTCTTCCCTTGATCTTAAGAAAATTTGAAAGATGTACCTATTGATCATGTAATTTAATATCGCATATTGGTAAATTTGTTTATTTAAAAAGGTTTAGTGAACGTTGTGGTACCTACTTCTCAGAATGTTTCAAGGACAAGGTGCTTGCTATATAGATCCCACACATTAATGCACAAAATGCATATACAATGTTTCAATGATAACTGAGTTACCTGTAATTTGCACACAGGTGGTTTTCAGTGTTAAAATGTTTCTACTTTTACTGTACATACCTATTTGTAAATATAATATCAGTGGGGAAAAAATGGTACTTCAATCATTAGGACATTAGCACATAAGGCTTTGCATGTTTAATAACTATATGAACATCTTAATTTGGTTTGTGACCAAATAGTTTTGGTTTGTGCTGCTATATCATAGCTTCTCTGCACCTGTTTTATTTTCTCTAGTGTATTCTTGGTCCTGCTCTCTAATCATCATTTCCACCTGCGTCTTGTTTCGTGGCTCAGTTTCCCCAGTGGTCCTCAAGCATTGTTGCTGATGGCTGTTTTTTTTGTGTTTGCAGTTCTAGTTGGGTTCTTTCTAATTTTTTATTATGAATTTATCAGTGTTTACCCAGTTGCGGTAAATTACAAATAGCATTGTAAATATATTTGAAATGCAAATCTGAATATTTTAATATTGCCTTGAAGAAAAAATAAAAAAATTGAGTTAAAATACATATGAACGTACTTCAATTACAAACATACTTGCATATTTCTCTACATTAGTGTCATGTGTAAACATTTTTAGTTATTTTAAATATTTTGATGAATAGTTTCTACAGACAGCTCTGATAGCAGACTTGAACCACACAGACATGATTGAGGTACAAATAACTTAATTTGTTCACGTCTGTACAACTACATTCCTTTAATATGACTGATAATTAAGCACAGTTTTAGCTGCAGCAGTAATATAGTAAAAGAATTAAGAGTCTACAAGAATATATATATATATATATATATATATATATATATATATATATATATATATATATATATATATATATATATATATATATATATACATACATACACACACACACACACACACACACACACACACACACACATATACATATATATATATATATATATATATATATATATATATATATATGTATATATGTATGTATGTGTGTGTGTGTGTGTGTGTGTGTGTGTGTGTGTGTGTGTGTGTAAATATATATATATATATATATATATATATATATATATATATATATATATATATATATATATATATATAAATATATATATATATATATATATATATTTATACAGTAAGGAAAATAAGTATTTGAACACCCTGCTATTTTGCAAGTTCTCCCACTTAGGTCCACTGTGAGAGACATAATCTAAAAAAATAAAAATCCAGAAATCACAATGTATGATTTTTTTAACTATTTATTTGTATGATACAGCTGCAAATAAGTATTTGAACACCTGAGAAAGTCAATGTTAATATTTGGTACAGTAGCCTTTGTTTGCAATTACAGGGGTCAAACGTTTCCTGTAGTTTTTCACCAGGTTTGCACACACTGCAGGAGGGATTTCGGCCCACTCCTCCACACAGATCTTCTCTAGATCAATCAGGTTTCTGGCCTGTCGCTGAGAAACACGGAGTTTGAGCTCCCTCCAAAGATTCTCTATTGGGTTTAGGTCTGGAGACTGGCTAGGCCACGCCAGAACCTTGATATGCTTTTTACTCCTTGGTTATCCTGGCTGTGTGCTTCGGGTCATTGTCATGTTGGAAGACCCAGCCTTGGCCCATCTTCAATGCTCTAACTGAGGGAAGGAAGTTGTTCCCCAAAATCTCGCAATACATGGCCCCGGTCATCCTCTCCTTAATACAGTGCAGTCGCCCTGTCCCATAAGCAGAAAAACACCCCCAAAGCATGATGCTACCACCCTCATGCTTCACAGTAGGGATGGTGTTCTTGGGATGGTACTCATCATTCTTCTTCTTACAAACACGTTTAGTGGAATTATGACCCAAAAGTTATATTTTGGTCTCATCTGACCACATGACTTTCTCCCATGACTCCTCTGGATCATCCAAATGGCCATTGGCAAACTTAAGACGTGCCTGGGCATGTGCTGGTTTAGCAGGGCAACCTTCCGTACCATGCATGATTTCAAACCATGAAGTCTTAGTCCCAGCTCTTTTCAGGTCATTGACCAGCTCCTCTCGTGTAGTTCTGGGCTGATTTTTCACCTTCCTTAGGATCATTGAGACCCCATGAGGTGAGATCTTGCATGGAGCCCCAGTCCGAGGGAGATTGACAGTCATGTTTAGCTTCTTCTATTTTTTAATGATTGCTCCAATAGTGGACCTTTTTTCACCAAGCTGCTTGGCAATTTCCCCGTAGCCCTTTCCAGCCTTGTGGAGGTGTACAATTTTGTCTCAAGTGTCTTTGGACAGCTCTTTGGTCTTGGCCATGTTAGTAGTTGGATTCTTACTGATTGTATGGGGTGGACAGGTGTCTTTATGCAGCTAACGACCTCAAACAGGTGCATCTAATTTAGGATAATAAATGTAGTGGAGGTGGACATTTTAAAGGCAGACTAACAGGTCTTTGAGGGTCAGAATTCTAGCTGATAGACAGGTGTTCAAATACTTATTTGCAGCTGTATCAGCAGAATATATACTAGAATATATACTAGAAATTTATATATATATATATATATATATATATATATATATATATATATATATATATATATATATATATATATATATATTCTAGATATATAATACTTTCAGAATTCAGAATGTGGCTGTGTTGATTTGTGCTTATTCAGCCACAAGAGCATTAGTAAGGTCAGGCACTAATGTCAGATAGGGACATCTGGGGCTCAGTCATGTTTCAGTTAATCCAAAAGGTGTTCAGTGGGGTTGTTGACAGTGTCAGTGGGGTTGAGGTCAACATATGATCTCCAACACATTTTATCATTGGATTGGTGTCACGCGGCGAACACGGAGGCGGAGGCAGAAGTAGAAGCCGGCATCTTTATTAACGGAAGAAGGCAGAGCCAAAGCAAAACATCCGCAGAGCGGGATAAAACCGGCAAAAGGCAGTTATTTATGTAATGTCCGCGGTGAGGCGTGGAGGAAGCGCAACGCGGAGGCAGCGACGGAGAGGCGGCGGAAATCCAAGGTGCGCTGGGGAAGAAAGCCGTCACCGTGGGGAAAGCGGGGAATCCGGGAGCAGAAGGTGCGTAGCGGGAAAGGCTGACGCGGCGAAACACCACCGGGAACCTGCACAGACACACACACGAGCACAACCACGTACATGCAATAACCGACAACCAGTGTGTGTGTGTGTGAGGGAGTTTTATAGGTGGCCTGGGATTGATCCCAGGTGTTTAGGATGAGCCCGATTGCACTGAGCCTCATGCGGGCGGGGCATGCACGAGAACCGGAGCGAGGTGCGGCCGGGAATCCCGGGTTATGACAGCCTCCGCAGGGGGCGTAGCAGGGGGATTCCTGACACCCCCCCCCCCCCCCCCCCCCCCCCCGAAGTGGCGGCACCGGACGCCCACAACCCATGGAATGCCCGGAGGGCCGGGGCACTCGGAGGAGGGCCTTCCCGATCGTCCAGGGCCTGAAGGGACCCAGCTGGAACCGCTCTGGAGCCAGGGAAAGCCGGGAAGGACCCGAGGCGGAGCGACCACCCCTGAGGAGAGCCGGAGGGAACACGGACACAGCAGGACCCAGGACCGGAACACTTCCCAACGCTGCGGCCAGTAACAGAGCGAAACCCCTGGCGTCGACCGGAGATGGAGAGACGTCACCTACGGGGACCAGAAGTGGTGTACATTCCAGCACTGCGGCCCGAAGCGGAGCGAAACCCCCGGCGTCGACTGAAGACGGAGAGACGTCTCCTACGGGGACCAGGAGCTGCACGAGGCACTCAGGGGAGGCTGGAGGCAGAGCAACGCCCTCAGTGGAAGCCGGAGGCGGAGTGATGCCTTCGGCAGAGACCGGATGGAGGAGGACGTCCACCACGGAGACCTGGGGCTGACCGACGACATCCAGGAGGGCCGGGAACGGAGCCCTGTCCACCATGGAGACCTGGACGCCGACCTCGGCAAGGACCGGAGGCTGAGCGACGACCACCCTGATGTCCTGGAACGGGACGATGTTGCTCCGGATGGTCTGGTTAGGCGCTCTCTCTCCCACGGAGACCTGTAAGGGAGAGACACCCCGGTGACTGCCGGAAGCGGGGTAGAGCAGTTTGCGGGGCTTACCGAAAACGGAGCCCCGTTCTCGTCGAAGACCGGAGGCTGAGTGAAGCCCCTGGCGGACCGCCGAGGCGGAGCCACCTCCACGGCAAGGAACCGGAACTGGACGGTGCCTTCGGTGCCGACTGGAGGTTGGAGGACGTCCCCGGCGGAGTCAGGAGGCCGAGCGACGCCCTTGGAGGCCCCCTGGAGCGCCATATCCTCCTCTGAGGAATCTGAAGGCCTGGCGTCACCGTCAGAGGGACCGGGAGGACCGACGTCACCTCCAGCGAGTCTGTAGGGCGAAACGTCGCCGTGGGAGGAGCTCGGAAGCGGGACCTGGTTCTCTGAGTGCTCCTGGTGCGAGCCGTCACCTTCTGGGAGACTGTGGGGCGAGCCGTCACCGGTGGAGGAAGCCAGGGGCAGCGGTTCGACGTCCCTTTCGCAGTCCCGGAGCTGAGGTGAGCGCTCTGGGGTCTCTTGGGGCGAAGAGGAGATCTGTGTCGTAACTTCGCCTTTAGGGAGACTGTGGGGCGAACCGTTGCCTTCGGTGGAGCCCAGGGGCAACGGGACGACCTCCCTTTTGCAGTCTCGGAGGTGAGTTGTGTGCTCCGGGATCCCATTGGATAAAGAGGTGTTCTCGGGGAGGCGTTGGCGTGGAACCGAACACTTCTTGAGACCCTGGAATGGAGCCAAACTGTCCCGGGAGTCCTGGAATGGAACCGTGCTCTCCTCGGGAATCGGAAGCGAAGAGGAGCTCTCGTCAGGGACCGGGAGCGGAGAGGAGCTTGGCGGAAGGTCCTGGGACGGAACTGAGCTCGCGGGGTCGCTCAGGGACGGAGAGGAGCTCGAGGGGTCGTTTGGAGGCGGAGAGGAGCTCGGCGGGAGGTCCTGGGACGGAACCGAGCTCGCGGGGTCGCTCAGGGACCTGGAGCTGGGCCGAGCGCTCTTGAGGGACCTGGAGCTGGGCCGAGCGCTCTTGAGGGACCTGGAGCTGGGCCGAGCGCTCTTGAGAGACCTGGAGCTGGGCGGAGCGCTATTGAGGGACCTGGAGCTGGGCGGAGCGCTCTTGAGGGACCTGGAGCTGGGCCAAGCGCTCTTGAGGGACCTGGGGCTGGGCGGAGCTCTCCAGCGGGACCTGGAGCTGGGCCGAGCTTTCCGGCGGGACCTGGGGCGGAGCCGAGCTTTCCGGCGGGACCTGGGGCGGAGCCGAGCCCTCCGGAGGGTCCTGAGGCGGAGCCGAGCTTTCCGGAGCGTCCTGAGGCGGAGCCGAGCTTTCCGGAGGGTCCTGGGGTGGAGCCGAGCTTTCCGGAGGTTCCTGGGGCGGAGCCGAGCCCTCTGGAGGGTCCTGGGGCGGAGCCGAGCTTTCCGGAAGGTCCTGGGGCGGAGCCGAGCTTTCCGGAGGGTCCTGGAACGGGACCGAGCTCTCCGGGAGGTCCTGGGACGGGACCGAGCTCTCCTGGCTGACCTGGAGCGTAGGGGAGATCCTTCGATGGACCTGGAGTGGAGTGGGGCTCTCTGGAAGGACCTGGGGCGGAGCCGAGCTCTCCTCTGGAATCTGGAGCGGAACTGGGCCATCCCAGAGATTCTGGAGCAGGACGGAGAGCTCCTGGAGGTCCTGGAGCAGAACAGAGCCGTTTTGGATGGCCTGGAGCACGGCGGAGATCCCCTGGAGAACCTGAGGCGGAGCGGAGCTTTCCTGGAGGTCTCGAAACAGGGCGGAGATCTCGATGAGACTCAGGTGCGGAACCGTGCTCTTGGAGGTGGAGGTGAGGAGATGGAGATCAGCCGTGACCATCCCGAGTTCCCTGGTGAGAAGCTGAAGGAACCGGGTGCACGAGCCGAACTCACCACCATTTGCGTCCCACAGCTCTACAGTGATTGAGAGCGATTTCCCCGTTAGAAGAGACGTGACCCACGCGACCCTGGCTCTCTCCGTCGGGAAACAGGACGGATTCATCTCCATATACTTTCTCACGCTCCGTAAAAATTCGCCCCATTCATGTCTGTTGCCCGAGAAGCGGTTTGGGAGATCCGTGACGTCATCGGAGAGGTGTGGCGCCACCGAACATGAATGCAAGCCGGCCGCGAGCTTCCGGGTTTTCCTGGAGGCGGGGCTTGGCTGCTTCGGCATCGCGGCCGAGCGAACCCGGCCACCGAGGTGCGATTCGCGCCGGGAACACGGCGTTAGTCCGATCATGTCCCCTTCTCCTTCTTTGTTTCTCTTTCGTTTTAGTCCTTTTCGTAGGTCGGTTATTCTGGCACGCGGCGAACACGGAGGCAGAGGCAGAAGTAGAAGCCGGCATCTTTATTAAAGGAAGAAGGCAGAGCCAAAGCAAAACACCCGCAGAGCGGGATAAAACCGGCAAAAGGCAGTTATTTATGTAATGTCCGCGGTGAGGCGTGGAGGAAGCGCAACGCGGAGGCAGCGACGGAAATCCAAGGTGCGCTGGGGAAGAAAGCCGTCACCGTGGGGAAAGCGGGGAATCCGGGAGCAGAAGGCGCGTAGCGGGAAAGGCTGACGCGGCGAAACACCACCGGGAACCTGCACAGACACACACACGAGCACAACCACGTACATGCAATAACCGACAACCAGTGTGTGTGTGTGTGAGGGAGTTTTATAGGTGGCCTGGGATTGATCCCAGGTGTTCGGGATGAGCCCGATTGCACTGAGCCTCGTGCGGGTGGGGCATGCACGAGAACCGGAGCGAGGTGCGGCCGGGAATCCCGGGTTATGACAGCCTCCGCAGGGGGCGTGGCAGGGGGATTCCTGACAATTGGCAGTTATGTAGAATTTGTTTTAAGAAAATTATAATATAATAATATTAATATTATTAATAATAATAATAATAATAATATTAATAATAATAATAATCACAATCATTATAATCATTATTTTTTTAATGGCTTTTTAATTGTCTGCAATTAAAAAGCATTGATGTTAGGGCAGAAGGATAGCAAGACAAATATATATATATATATATATATATATATATATATATATATATATATATATATATATATATATATATATATATATATATATATATATATATATATAACCCAGCCATTAGGGGGGCACAAGCCAGTGTACTCTTAGTGCCGGTCCCAAGCCCGGGTAAATGGGGAGGGTTGCGTTAGGAAGGGCATCCAGCGTAAAACATGTGCCAAATCAAATATGCGGATCACAAATGAGAATTTCATACCGGATCGGTCGAGGCCCGGGTTAACAACGACCGCCACAGGTATCGTTAGCCGACAGGGTACCGGTGGAAATTGGGCTACTGTTGGCCGAAGGAGGAGAAGGAGAAGGAGAGGAGGAAGGTGTCTACAGAGACGGCAGGAAAAGGAGCAGTGTAGGAGAGTAGAGGTTCGGGTTGGTACTTTAAATGTTGGTACTATGACAGGGAAAAGGGAGAGAGATAGCTGATATGATGGAGAGGAGAAAGGTAGATGTGTTGTGTGTTCAGGAGACCAAGTGGAAAGGGAGTAAGGCCAGGAACATTGGAGGTGGGTTTAAACTGTTTTATCATGGTGTGGATGGGAAGAGAAATGGTGTAGGGGTGATTCTGAAGGAAGCGTACAGTAAGAGTGTAGTGGAGGTGAAGAGAGTTTCTGATAGGGTGATGATCGTGAAGGTGGAAGTTGAAGGGAT
This sequence comes from Silurus aristotelis, assembly GCF_946808225.1. NCBI lineage: Eukaryota > Metazoa > Chordata > Actinopteri > Siluriformes > Siluridae > Silurus > Silurus aristotelis. Next base: position 6,474,019 of record NC_139596.1, read on the forward strand.
GATGATAAATGTCATCAGTGCCTATGCTCCACAAGTTGGCTGTGAGATGGAGGAGAGAGAAAGATTCTGGAGTGAATTAGATGAAGTGGTAGATGGTGTACCTAGGAAAGAACGATTGGTGATTGGGGCAGACTTTAATGGGCATGTAGGTGAAGGGAACAGAGGTGATGAGAAGGTGATGGGTAGGTATGGTTTTAAGGAGAGGAATGTGGAAGGGCAGATGGTGGTAGATTTTGCTAAAAGGATGGAAATGGCAGTGGTGAACACGTATTTTAAGAAGAAGGAGGATCATAGGGTGACGTATAAGAGTGGAGGAAGGTGCACACAGGTGGATTATCTTCTGTGTAGGAGATGCAACCTGAAGGAGATTGGAGACTGTAAGGTGTTGGCGGGGGACAGTGTAGCTAGACAGCATCGGATGGTGGTCTGTAGGATGGTTTTGGAGGCGAAGAAGAAGAGGAGGAAAGTAAGGTTTGAAAGAAGAATAAGATGGTGGAAACTGAAGGAGGAGGAGTGTAGTGTGAGGTTCAGGGAAGAGGTCAGACAGGGGCTCGGTGGTGGTGAAGAGGTGCCGGATGATTGGGCAACTACTGCAGGAGTGATGAGGGAGGCAGCTAGAAAAGTACTTGGTGTGACATCTGGAAATAGAAAGCAAGACAAGGAGATGTGGTGGTGGAATGAGGAAGTGCAGGAGAGCATTAGGGGAAAGAGGTTGGCAAAACAGAAGTGGGATCGACAGAGTGATGAGAAAAGTAGGCAGGAGTACAAGGAGATGCGGCAGCAGGTTAAAAGGGATGTGGCGAAAGCCAAGGAAAAGGCATATGAGGAACTGTATAAGAGGTTGGACACTAAGGAAGGAGAAAAGGATTTATACCGATTGGCCAAGCAGAGGGACAGAGCTGGGAAGGATGTATTGCAAGTTAGAGCAATAAAGGATGGAGAGGGAAATGTGTTGACTAGTGAGGAGAGTGTGTTGAGAAGATGGAGGGAGTATTTTGAGCAGCTGATGAATGAGGAAAATCAGAGAGAGAGAAGGTTGGAGGATGTGGAGTTGGTGAAGCAGGATGTAGATAGGATTAGTAAGGAGGAAGTGAGAGCAGCGATTAAGAGGATGAAGAATGGAAAGTCGGTTGGACCAGATGACATACCGGTAGAAGCGTGGAGATGTTTAGGAGAGATGGCAGTGGAGTTTTTAACCAGATTGTTTAACAGGATTCTGGAAGGGGAGAGGATGCCTGAGGAATGGAGAAGGAGTGTGCTGGTACCGATCTTTAAGCATAAGGGAGATGTGCAGACCTGCAGTAACTACAGGGGAATTAAGTTGATCAGTCACACCATGAAGTTATGGGAAAGAGTAGTGGAAGCCAGGTTGAGAGAAGAGGTGACCATCTGTGAGCAACAGTATGGTTTCATGCCGAGGAAGAGCACCACAGATGCCTTATTTGCTTTAAGGATGTTGATTGAGAAGTATAGAGAAGGACAGAAGGAGCTGCATTGTGTATTTGTGGATTTAGAGAAAGCGTACGACAGGGTGCCGAGAGAGGAGTTGTGGTATTGTATGAGGAAGTCAGGTGTGTCAGAGAAGTATGTGAGGGTGGTGCAGGACATGTATGAGGACAGTGTGACGGCAGTAAAGTGTGCAGTAGGTACGACAGACTGGTTCAGGGTGAAGGTTGGACTGCATCAAGGATCGGCCCTGAGCCCTTTCCTGTTTGCAGTGGTGATGGACAGGTTGACGGACGAGGTCAGACAGGAGTCTCCCTGGACTATGATGTTTGCAGATGATATTGTGATTTGTGGTGAGAGTAGAGAGCAGGTTGAGAAGAGCCTGGAGAGGTGGAGATATGCGCTGGAGAGAAGGGGAATGAAAGTCAGTAGGAGTAAGACAGAGTACATGTGTGTGAATGAGAGGGAGGGCAGTGGAGTGATGCGGTTGCAGGGAGAAGAGGTGGAGAAGGTGGAGGAGTTCAGGTACCTGGGGTCAACAGTGCAAAGTAATGGAGAGTGTGTTAGGGAAGTAAAGAAAAGAGTGCAGGCAGGGTGGAGTGGGTGGAGAAGAGTGACAGGAGTGATTTGTGATAGAAGAGTATCTGCAAGAATGAAAGGGAAAGTTTATAGGACTGTGGTGAGACCTGCGATGTTGTATGGATTAGAGACAGTGGCATTGAGTAAAAGACAGGAGGTGGAGCTGGAGGTAGCAGAGCTGAAGATGTTGAGGTTTTCGTTGGGAGTGACGAAGATGGACAAGATTAGAAATGAGTTTATTAGAGGGACAGCACATGTAGGATGTTTTGGTGACAAGGTGAGGGAGGCGAGATTAAGATGGTTTGGACATGTGCAGAGAAGGGACATGAATTATAACACCGTAGAAAAATGCTGAAGATGGAGCCACCAGGTAGGAGGAAAAGAGGAAGGCCAAGGAGGAGGTTCATGGATGTGGTGAGGGAAGACATGCAGGTAGTTGGTGTAAAAGAGGCAGATATAGAGGACAGGGTGGTATGGAGATGGATGATCCGCTGTGGCGACCCCTAATGGGAGCAGCCGAAAGAAGAAGAAGAAGAAGAAGATATATATATATATATATATATATATATATATATATATATATATATATATATATATATATATATATATAGAGAGAGAGAGAGAGAGAGAGAGAGAGAGAGAGAGAGAGAGAGAACCATAAATCAAACTATGCAGTTCCACAGAGTCCTAGGTTTTGTTTGAGTCAGCAGCAGATTGGTGTATGTGCAATGTTCCAGTGCCACTCACTCATTCTCTCTCACATACACACTCTGCAATAGTCTAACAAAGACTTTTTGCTGACACACAACATGTGCTTGTTTACACACATCCTGCGTCATTCCGATTACACAATAGAACATTACATTGATGAACATCTCTTACTTATTATTTTTAATGAAGCAGGAAATCCCAAAGGGCAGATGTTTAATATAACCAACACCAATTAAAAGTGCAAATTCTAAGAATATGCCAAGAGATTTAGTTTGGTAGCTCTGGGAACTGGAGAAAGGAGTGGCTGTGAGAATAGAGATTTGGAAACGCAGCATGGTGGATATTTCCCACCCATAAAGGCGTTATATTTCTTTTAAGAATTTGATACAATACATTTCTTCGTAGTGCTATTGGGATAAAGGACCAATACCAATTCTATTAAAAAAGGTACACATGGGTACAAAAATCAGAAACAATATTACACTAAAAGATTTCCCAAGGTTACAGTTCATAGCCTGGAAGTCTTGATCTGGGTATGAACTGCATTGCAGGTTTCCGTCACTGCCCTGTGGAGAGACATCTTAGCTGATAGTTTTCAGTCAACCTGTCTGATTGCAAACATGATTCTAATTAGCACCAGCATGTCATGTCAATAATCACGCAGACATGTCACCCTTAATTAGCACATGTATTTAAGACTCAGTTTGCACCTCACAGTTTGTCTCCCATTTGTTTTACATGGTTGTTGTTTTTCATGGTCTTCATTTTAATGTTGTTTTTTTTCTTTTTCTTTTTGGCATTTAGTTTTTGTTTGCAATTGGTATATATGTTTGCAGTGTATATGCAGGAATATCTGCACCTCCCTCCACTTATCTCATTATAACATGACACCACGTCTATATCTGTGGAGGTCTGATGCTATCCAAAATGTACCCAAAACAACATGGAAATATAATTATTTAGGCTGCTTTTTTAAGCTCCCTAACGGTGTGTGTATGTGTGTGTGTGTGTGTGTGTGTGTAGATGCCATTATAAAATGGACACATGACTAAACATTTTACCTTGTAAAGAGGAAAAAAAAGGCTTGTGTTGGAATTGCATCTTTATTTCTTATTGATGCCACAATTGTGGTTCATCTTTATGTAAAAAAAGAAAAATATTTCACGTCGGGAGAACTGTACTGTATATATATATATATATATATATATATATATATATATATATATATATATATATATATATATATATATATATATATATATATATATATAAAAAAATTCACTGAAGATAGATGTTCTTTTAATTACAGTTTATATTGTCTTTGGTTCTGTCTAAATACCTGTCTTGTCATTCATCATTTATTTCTGAGTACACCTGTCCTGGGTTTTATTTCATGAGTAGGTTTGTTTATGTATACCCTTTTTGCACCTTTGTTTGGTTGCAAAACTAAATGTATTCTGGTTTTCCTTTATTCTCATTTACAATTATTGATTATCCTTGTAAATACTGCCAGCTTGATCTCTGACCCCCACTGATTACTTATTTATTTTTCTCACAAATGTGTTTTAGTTTTATATCACTTTGTAATCCCTGTAACAATCCCCAAACAATGAGGAAGTCAGGTGTGTCAGAGAAGTATGTGAGGGTGGTGCAGGACATGTATGAGGACAGTGTGACGGCAGTAAAGTGTGCAGTAGGTACGACAGACTGGTTCAGGGTGAAGGTTGGACTGCATCAAGGATCGGCCCTGAGCCCTTTCCTGTTTGCAGTGGTGATGGACAGGTTGACGGACGAGGTCAGACAGGAGTCTCCCTGGACTATGATGTTTGCAGATGATATTGTGATTTGTGGTAAGAGTAGAGAGCAGGTTGAGAAGAGCCTGGAGAGGTGGAGATATGCGCTGGAGAAAAGGGGAATGAAAGTCAGTAGGAGTAAGACATAGTACATGTGTGTGAATGAGAGGGAGGGCAGTGGAGTGATGCGGTTGCAGGGAGAAGAGGTGGAGAAGGTGGAGGAGTTCAGGTACCTGGGGTCAACAGTGCAAAGTAATGGAGAGTGTGTTAGGGAAGTAAAGAAAAGAGTGCAGGCAGGGTGGAGTGGGTGGAGAAGAGTGACAGGAGTGATTTGTGATAGAAGAGTATCTGCAAGAATGAAAGGGAAAGTTTATAGGACTGTGGTGAGACCTGCGATGTTGTATGGATTAGAGACAGTGGCATTGAGTAAAAGACAGGAGGTGAAGCTGGAGGTAGCAGAGCTGAAGATGTTGAGGTTTTCGTTGGGAGTGACGAGGATGGACAAGATTAGAAATGAGTTTATTAGAGGGACAGCCCATGTAGGATGTTTTGGTGACAAGGTGAGGGAGGCGAGATTGAGATGGTTTGGACATGTGCAGAGAAGGGACATAAATTATATTGGTAGAAAAATGCTGAAGATGGAGCCACCAGGTAGGAGGAAAAGAGGAAGGCCAAGGAGGAGGTTCATGGATGTGGTGAGGGAAGACATGCAGGTAGTTGGTGTAAAAGAGGCAGATATAGAGGACAGGGTGGTATGGAGACGGATGATCCGCTGTGGCGACCCCTAATGGGAGCAGCCGAAAGAAGAAGAAGAAGAAGAAGTAATCCCTGTAACAATCTGAAGGATTTTAGTGAAATCTCCTGACTGACCTGTAATAATGATAAATAAGCTTAGATTCAATGACTTATTTGACCTCATAATTAATTCACACTCCAGTTTGTATGATTTACTGTAAACAGACATTGTTTCCTACCTACTAGTTATGAGTTACTGATCTCAGTTTTGTACCCTTGAAAGTGTGTTATTGAAACCCAGATACCTCAATAAACACCCCTGGAAAAAAGTAATTCATATTCATCATCTTATTATTATTATCATTATTTCCGCAGCTAAACGCTCACCGTTTTACCTGACATAAAGTTGTGTGTGTTTGTTATTTATGACTCCAATAAACCAATGTTTGACTGTTTTTCTCAGCCAAAGATATATCTTAGTTAAAAAGAAAATGGAAACAAGACTCTTATGGACTTCAACCTAGATTTTTATTGAAAAATCCATTTTAGAAACATCATTAATGCTCAGTGCTGTACTGCTACAGGACAAAGTAAAACCATACACTTCAACTGTGTAAGTACAGCGTGATGGTAAATCTGTAGAGTTTCATACAAGTTCTGAAATAAAGAAATATACTGGACTAATAAAGATATAAACCATGAGTTAGCTCATGTTCTCTAAAGTATCAAAATTACCGGAGGAGTCGCTTAGTTCAACACTGGACCCTTCAAAGTGCCCTTGACGCCACACATTTCATTTCTAAAACAAAGTGCATTCATGATGCTGTCTATCAGTAGTAATCTTATCCAATTATCATCCCAGAAATCATTTAGAATCATTCGGCCAAACTGAAAAGACCTTCATATTCACGCTTTCTCCAAAAGGTTTCATTTGCAATTCGATTATTCAATGCACCTATGAGAAATGAGTTGATATGAATCATTATAGCCCACTTCTTTTCCAAGAAACAATCACATAGTCAAAAAGACCTTAGTGTAATTTTCTTCCTGACCTTGAATGTCAGCTTTCTGCTGAGTCAATTTCAACACATTTTGTTATAAATAAATCCAGACCCCTTAAATTCAGTGTGAACTGACCTTTGATATCAAACCTTAACTATATAAGTAATGCTTTAAATTGTAAAGTGGGTATTGTTCATAGAGAAACATTAATAAGTGATGACATACAGATGTAAATCTAAACAAGCATTTTCTAAAGGATTACTTCAACCGTTTTTATCGATCTTGTTGTGACACAGGCTTGTGTTTTGACACTTTCAGGCTGACATGAAGGGAAAGAAAAATTCCATCCTGGATATCTATTCTTCTTGAGTGGGTCAATGGAGTTGATCTCTTTACGTTAAGATTATTCTATTAACATTCTGGTATCTAGTTTCCACATGCCAGTGTAGTGGTGCCAGTGGGATTAACTTTAGCTTTAAGTGTACCTAAAAAAGTGATGAAGTGGAACTCAGTCTGTCCAGCTTTTTCACCTTATCATTTGTGCATCCTGCTAAGGGTGTCAGCACAACTATGTCCAGTAGCTGCATTGCACTCTGGAACTTTGAATATTCATTTATATATTCAGTACCAAACAAAAGTGAGTACACCCCTCACATTTCGGCAATCATTGTAGTATATACTATAAAAATTCAACTTTAATGAAAAATTTTCATTAGATTTATGTGGCATGGAACATCACGTAAAAATAAAAAATGTGGTCTTCTTATGACAATAATGAAATTACAGCACCAACAAACAATTTAGCACCAACATCTCTAAGATATTTAATATGCAACATATTTAATGTGGTTCATGTTGAAGCTTTTCTTTAAGTTAGGATGTCATGTCACAGTCATATCGTGGTGAGGTGACACTTGCTAAAGGAGATTCGCTGGAGAATTTAACACTACAGTGTTTCCTTTACTAGGCACTTGGTTTTAATAACACTGACATGACAATTTGCTGTGTATTGTAAATGCTGATAGCAAAGCATAAGTCAAACTCCTAAAAAAAATTGATGAATGAGATGACATCTTTATGATAACTGAATGACAGATCTGTGTGTGGGTGTGTTTTTTTTTTTATAAAGTGGGTTTTAGGTTCATGCTGTATATGATCTTTATGAATAAACTGCTGCAAAACAATGACACCAGGATGACAGATAAATACTGTACATTTGATATGAAATCAAATTATTGATGAGTGATGTTTGACATGCCAAACCATTATTATGTGACTCTGATCCTGACATGCTATAATTGTCTTTAAAATGGTATATTTGTAAGTGTGTTCTCAAGAATTGATATAAGTCAGTCCTAAAAATGTCATACAACAATCTTATGTCAACAACAAATCTTGACTTGCCATCATGACTGGACATTAATATTCCGAAAAGCATTTTGTTTGTGTTTTTGTCCTAGCTGAGTAAATAGGACCTTAAAAACAGTTGTCATAAAATGCTTATGCAGATGTCTGGTACCTCTATGAACACTTCCCACTATGAATCAAATACATATCAAAAAAGTTAGTTTATAATACCTTCTATAGGTAATTTTCACAATTACCAGATAACTGCGCTGCACAATAAATAGTGTCCTTAGTGTATGGTTACAATAATTAATACAATACATCTACAAGTACAATTACTATAAGTTATCTGTTAAGCATTTTCAGGTCCTGAGTCTGATCCTAAACATGTTTCTCACACACTCTATTGCGAAAACCGGTCAGTGAGTGATTAAACGTGTGATACACACATGAACACATCTTACACATACAGGTTGTTCTACAGTTAAAAATCACAATGTCTATTGCTACAAAATATAGCCATGAATTCGAAGATGTCTAGTGAGAGACATGCAGGTTTAACGCCTTCACAGAGTCCAGTCCAAGAGCTGACGTAATTCATGACGCAGAAATTCCAGCAACTTCCATCATTCCATAACGAGCTGCTAAATCTTGCCAACTCAGCATATTATGACACTCCAGGGTTAGGTGAGGCATGTGTGTAAGTCACAGTCACACAGTGTCCTACCCGGGAGATTAGTGCCCAACACCCAGATGGTTCAACATCTCTTGCTGAGCCCTTATGGTTCTCGCATGTGGCTGTCGGAGTCCAGGCATCCAACAAGCTTATTAATGTCAGCACTATTGTTCTTGTTGACCTACATATTCTTGGCTTTAGTTTTATCAGGGTTGCAACCAGGTAGCAGAAGAAAAACAAACAGCACAGTGCTGGAAAAAGGAAATGTGCTATACAGGAATCAATGGGGATTAATCAGAATTACAGGACAAAGCAAGATTACACAGCTGGTTATTATTACAGCTTATACCACAGAATTTTAGAATCTAAAATCTCAATTGGTCAGAAGTAAGTTAAGGTTTGCATCAATGCACATGTTCTAATATGCTTTGTAACAGTCAGAAATAAAGCTGGAACTAGGCTTTTAAACAGAGGGAAGTCTTCTGGAAGACCTAAACAGAAAGAACTACAGTATAAATGCATAAAACATGCAACGTTGGAGAACTGCTGTGGTATAAGAGGAATAAAACACATTTTATAATTGGAAAAGCAATCATCTTTAGGGTGGAAGCCACACCTGTGTTCCTTGACAGAATGCACCAAGATGTTGATTAGCACATCCTGTCCAATTTTACATACTGAATGTTATTACTTCTGTTTAGGCTTGCGAGCATGCAGAAGCAAACGGTGATGTGTCCACATAAAACAATTTTTTTACAAATAAAAAAGACATCACTGAGATATACTGTAAAAACAAATCTAAAACAAATCACAGTAGCATTTGGTTGGTAATGCTTATGTTCATAAAAGAAGTATTGCCAAGAATTGCACCCTTTAACCTTACGCTATGAACAAGCATGAGTTCAGGTCCTTTCCTCTAAAATTACAAAGATGTACACGTAGGTCTATGTTAACAAAGGATCAGCACATTTCTGAACACATACGAATGTACACACGTACATGTATGAAAGGCTTTACAATATCAGAGCAAACCTGCACAACAGTCTAGATTAATTTCAGCTTATCAATATACCTCAAAAACCACAAAACAGTTTGAACTAATATTACATCCTTCTAGGCATGTGCCTAAAATTTGTTCTAATCATTTAAACGATCTTAATTTTTATTATGTTATACTATATTGTCACAATATTGTGTTAGACAGCATTTAAACAGTTAAACTTTTTCAAAAATATGAAACAACTGCCTGAATTAGAGAAACAAGGTATGTTTTATAGAAAAACATACCTTGATATATTAAAAAAATCATAGATATTTAAAAAAAAAAAAAAAAAACGATCTAAACAAATTATTGTCTCACAGATCAATGTTATTAAATGTAATTATCAATTTTGAACATTTATAGTCAATTTAGTTTTTTTATTTATTTATTCTTTTTTTTTTATAATATTGCCACAAGTTGACAGAACAGAGTAGGGCTTTTTGTCTATGACTTGATCCTATTATAAATTAAAGATGATTATGCTCAATTTATAATTTGTTTTCTTTTCTTGAATTTTTGGGTTTTAGGGTTAGTCTTAAATATTTTCTTAAATTATTTTAAACTTGTTATCTGATGGGAGGTCATGTTGAATCAAATGCTGCATCAATGTTAATCATATTTCTGACAAATATCTTATTTGTGGCACATACTGTAACTCCATCTGACAAAGATGGTGGGTTTTGAAAGATGAAAGATGAAATATGCTTGAAAATTTCCACTATGAAAATTTACTTCATAACTCTATGGAAATCTAACACACACACACACACACACACACACACACACACACACACACACACACACACACACACACACACAAACACACACACACACACTAAATAAATTCTATATTTCATTTTGGCTGACCTCTTGTTTCTGCAACTTTTGTTGATAATTCTGAATTGTTGCAGGTCCGGGAGGTTACTTCATAAAACCTGAGTTCTCCTCCAGAAAAAAAATGTCAAAAAATATCAATGCTCTGAATAAGGAATACTATGGCAATTTTCTCAACTACAGTACTATACGGAGTCCTGTGAGATTAGTAAAATTGTTTATTTTACTGTCTCTACCTGATAAATAACAAATAAGTACTTAGTTTCTAAACAAGACTGAAATCAGAACCACTGATAAATCAGTCCCTGGTGATTCATTGCAGCACAGCTACACAGCTACTCAAAAAACAAATGTGGCCATGTTAGCTTCCTCCCCAGGGACATCATTTTAAAAAAGTTAATTTCTCTTGAAACACATCATTAAGCTCGATATGAACCTACTATCCATCACCATTACATCTCTCATTTTCAGGTGAGAGTTCAAAAGGTCATACAAATGGCACCTTGAAGCGATGGCTAAATCCTAAATCGCCTGCCTTCATCCGCATGTCGGCGCGAGCTATTCAAACAGCCGTCTTCATGCTTCCTCATCACCGTCCTCCAGCTCAGAGCGTTCACACTGAGGCTCATGAGGGGAACTTAGCCACGGTAGGGCCCTAAATGGAGCTACACACCTCTCCGGGGCACTCTAAAGAGAAACAAGGAGGTGTCACAAGAGGTCGTCATAGTCGAGGAGTTTGGAGTGCTGCCGGCTCTTCCACAGACGGAACTGACGAAAGTCGAAATACGTCTCGATCATTTCCTTCCCTACAGCACGGTGAAGAAGACGAATTTCGCATGGTGAGACTCAAATATCGGCTGTGTTAAATATTACAGAGTTGGTCCAAATCATTAAATTGTAGAGTTTAAAGACAGCTTCTTATTTAAAACACAGTTAATTATCTACAGCAGTGTGACATCTGATCATGCTGTGCATAAAGCCATAGGAGATAACTAAAATAGAGCCAATGTAATTGAGGAAAAGAAGGAGGGCTTTATGGAGGGAGAGTAGGAGGAAGCTCTCCTGGGTGCACTAATGAGAGCGAGTCTGTAAGGAAAGGTAATGAGACTTTAATTGGAATGTAATTAACAACCAATCAATAGTTATCGCTCAAAAGATAACCATGAGCTCGAATCAGGTTTGTGCACAGATAACATGTACAGAATGCTGACCCCCTGACTGTAAAAACAGTGATTATATGTGTAATTGTGCCTGATTTTCTCTGTCTTTTGTCTGTCTGCAAATGTGTAATGGATGAGTATCATTTAATTACACACACACACCTACCCAACCCAAGACTGAGTTGAGATATAGGACACTTGAAAAACAGGCCACATGACTAAGCACATCATTTTTGTTTGTTTTTGTTTTTTATGAGGACGTATTTTTCAAGTGTGCGGGATTGTATGAGAGTGTGTGAGTGTGAGCGTACTCACCTTGTGCAGAGAGTTCCAGAGGACTCTTAAACTCCACAGCATATGGTCTCATCAGCCTCTTGAGGTTCTGCACAAGCTGAAAGAACAATAAAGTGGTTTTGTTCCAATAACATGCACAATGAAACAATAAATCAGCACGCACATTTAAAAAGAACAAAACAGTCCACTGGTACATGGTGTCAAAATTCCAAACAGCTGAAGTTTCTGGTGTTTTTTTGTGTACAAAGTGCATTAGATAAAAACAAGAGAACGTGATGGTTATCAGTGTTGTTGGGAGCCTGAGGGAAGCGGAGGCGGTATGTGTGTCACGGAGCAGAAGGAGCGAAATTACAAGGAACAGTAGAGTGCTAAGCTGCCGGTTTTAGTGAGGATTATGATTGACCTTTCTTGCATGGGGCTCTGATGTAACATCTGTGAGAACCCGTCCTCTCTAGATCACGATATTTGTCTAAATCCATGTCCCAAACAGTGTGCTTGCGGTTTAACTGTCTTCCACGTAATGTGCAGAGGCTGTACAACTTCTTATTTAGAAAATTATCTAAATATCGTAGATACAATGTTGTATATATAATATAAGTATACAGTATAGAAATATATGAACTGAGTAACACTTTGGTAGACATTTTACTGAAATTTGTTAATTGTCCCTAGGTAACGATAATTTACCTGTATATTAGAGCAAGCGTATTAATACTGAACCGTACAGACAAAGATCTGCTGTTACACAAAATAATAAACAGCTTTAGGCTAATCGAAATTAGTTGAAAAGCACTGTGTCATACAGGCACTCAATGTACCCTTTAACAAAATGTGCGCAGTGTAGACTCAGCAGCAGTTTCTATTCACAGTCCCCTGATGTAGATGTGGGTATTTTTTTACTAATTAAAATTTCAGTTTGCAATCTAAGACATGCCAATTACTAATATATTTTAAATCACTTTCAATTGCAAATAAAAGTTTATTAAACAATAATTTACAGTTTAAAAACAACAGGACACCTTTAGGAACTGTCTGTTAGTGCCCTCAAAGCATAGGGAATACTGTATGTGTCTATTCTGTCTTTCTGTCTATTAAAGTCTTCGACTTGTTAATAAAGAATGACAAAAGAAATTATCTATAGCCAATATCATTCCATACAGAGCTAGTTCTCAGGCTACACCTTTTGCTTATCAACATGGTCCAACGTCCATTTTTTATCAATGTTGTTTTTTGGTATTTCTCTTCCTGTGAAGGTTCTGATAAATTGATTCATGCAGCCTAAGATGGAAAATGGCATCCGCCATCACACAAGCATTCGAGTGAATTATGACACACCAAGTTTATAACAACTTTTATTGCCCAAGATGATCAGTTTTCACACCTGAAGACTCAGTGTCTTCAGAGTGCAGCCAGGGAAAAATAATTGTGGGGCTCAGGGCAACATCCCATGTTTGTCTTTTCAACATCTTCGTTGCCTCTGTGAATGCATTCTGTCTATTCTTGTGCACATCACTCACTTGAGCAACAGTCAGGGTAATCAATCACCCCTGTGTAAGGGCAGATGAGTTAAAATTTATCACACTAAAGGATTGTCTAAGGCATCTTCAACTGGTAGACCAGGGATCTAGATGCAGAGTGAGCAAGACAGTGGACTAAGTCTGTAACAGGGTCAAAAGTATAGTTTATCACTATAATTCACTGACTCATTTTTAACATGAAGCAGTAGCAGATCTTCTATTATGGTTTGTCCATTCACATTAATTTAAGTAAATTATTTAGCTAAAGGAAGTTGTAATTCAGTGTTGGACTTCTGGCTGAAATGCCATGAATCCCAGCACAATCAAGCTGCCACTGTTAGGCCCTTCAGCAAGGCCCTTAACCCATAATTGCTCAGTATATAAATTAGATAATTGTAAGTCTGGATAAGAGCATCTGCTAAATGCCATAAATGTACAATGAAGATAGCTTATTTGACCAGACACTAGGTACCAAGTAGACATTATAAGTTTTATTTTTGCAGAATTTTATATTTATTATCCTCTAATATGATTAACAAACTGGCAAGATGGTTTATGTAAAACAAAAAGACAACAAAAAAAGGTAATGAATGTATTTATTATCAAGGCAATCAATAAGTTTAAATATCCCACCTGTAAATAAGACTAGTCAAAAGTGTAAAAGTGAGTTCACATTGACTTATTTTCAACTACAGACTGAAAAATAATGACTAACTAGATTAAATCGCTCCTTATTAAGCAAGCTGCTGTAGACAAAACAAAGCAATAACTACCAAAGTACCAATAGCTATATCAAAAACAATAACAATTCTCATAGAGACAAAATAAACACCACTACAACAGCACCCAGAAGTATAGAAGATCAGGACTCAGGGTGCCATTTTGGTAGAAGTAAGCTATCTACAAAGAAAAGTGTAATGTATAGTGTTTAAGGAATGGTGGAAAGGATGAGAAAAGGGGAAAAGGAATAGATTAAAACTGAACTGTTTGGGCAAGATAGCAGTGTGTTTAGATAGCTGTGCTAATTATTTCGAGAGCAAGTCGATTCATATGAAGTAATCTAAAAAACTGTAACGTGTACCTATATTATTAATAATAATAATAATAAGAAGAAGAAGGAGAAGGCTAATAAGAAGAAAATAATTATAATGTCTTCATGCTAGTAGGTTGGCTCAAAAATACACTGAGACTGCATTCTAAGAATACATGGCTCTTACGTGATACGAGCATCTACCGTTCTCTAGAGAACACAAAGTTGCATCAAGTGCAGTGTGGCATGGAGCTCTCAAGTGCTGCAGACATGTAGATAAAGCAGGGCATGTATTTATAGAAGGTGGCTACATTTTTCCAGCTGCTTTCCTCCATTACTGCATAGCTGTGGTAGTACATGTGGGAGCATTGGAACTCTAAATTAGTGTTAATGTTCTTTAACCATGTGGATCATTAAGGAGGAATACAAGTGCAGAATGTAAACAGATAGCCATAGGTATAACATATGAGTACAGAGCTACAGTAAAACACTGTGGACTGATGAAGCAGATCCATCATCCAAGGAAAGCAAAGCTCAGTGGCAGAGATATAAAAAAGACTAAGAAAGATGGAGCTAAGCTCCTATTTTTCAAATACATCAATATAAGATAAAAATTTTGGTATCCATTTCATATGTTTAACTTGTTTTTTTGGTTAGATAGATTAAACAAACATTGTCCAATCAATGTACAAATCACAAGACAGATGACAAGTTTATTGTTTTTTTCCTATGAAAATGTTACATCTTTTTTTATCATTTATCATGACATTCAGAAGAAACATGGCAGTAAACTCAGTCGAACATAGAAAACATTCGAAAAATAATATAGCGCATTGATCACACCTAACTGTTTACTGCTAATTTGGCTGGTCATGGACCAGATTTTGTCCTGTTTTCTCAGCTGTTTTCCTGATCAGAAATAGTACATGACATATTGCAACAGGGACTGGGAAAACTGGCAGCCAAAAATGGTTCATAAGATACTGCTTTCCAAGACTTACACTTTAGTCTTAATGTCCTGTACCATTTCTTACAGCCTGGTTTCGTTAGCCCACTTTAGTTTAAGTAAACTATTTTACCCAGCAACTCACTGAATACAAAAGAATAGAATACATCTATTCATTGCGAATCAGATGATACATTATGAAAAATATGTGTAGAATCTGCAGACAGTCATATATTTATCAGAAACAAAAGCAAATGTTTAATAATGATGAAAAAAATATATCAGCTATATCAAACAAATAACCGTCATGTATTAGCCATTCGTGTATTAAATATTCTTTTAAAAAATATATTAAAGGAACCTATTTGATTTCCTTTACACAATTATGGCGCTTTTTTTTATTAGCCAAGTTACCATCTGTGAGGATATTTTTTTTTTGCTAATGGAACAGTTTTAATGTCCAAGGTAACCTGTAAGTATAAAAAAAGCAGTAAAATGAATAACAAGATCACTTTATGTATCCCATAGGGAAATTCACCAGAAACATTAACAGATTGAGAAGCACACAGCAAAACAAAAAATACTCATCAAAATGGTTCGCATGATGTTTTTTTACAAAGCTGTCACATTTGAAGAGAATAAATACGATTATGTGAATGCAGAAATCCTGCCTAAATTAAAACAGTTTGATCAGGACAGAAGAATTCAGCAGTTTAATAATACTATAAACAACTTCATCTGAACCCTTCTTGTGGATAAGTGGATAACAGACTGAAATAAATGCAGTTATTTTTCCATGTGACAATCAATCACCAATGTGTCCAAAGAGCATCAGATGGTCCACATGAGATCACAGATTCAGTTGTAAAATCTTCTTCTTCTTCTTCTTTCGGCTGCTCCCATTAGGGGTCGCCACAGCGGATCATCCGTCTCCATACCACCCTGTCCTCTACATCTGTCTCTTTCACACCAACTACCTGCATGTCTTCCCTCACCACATCCATGAACCTCCTCCTTGGCCTTCCTCTTTTCCTCCTAACTGGTGGCTCCATCCTCAGCATTCTTCTACCAATATAATTCATGTCCCTCCTTTGCACATGTCCAAACCATCTCAATCTCGCCTCCCTCACCTTGTCACCAAAACATCCTACATGCGCTGTCCCTCTAATAAACTCATTTTTAATCTTGTCCATCCTCGTCACTCCCAACGAAAACCTTAACATCTTCAGCTCTGCCACCTCCAGCTCCACCTCCTGTCTTTTACTCAATGCCACTGTCTCTAATCCATACAATATCGCAGGTCTCACCACAGTCCTATAAACTTTCTTTTTTTATTCTTGCAGATACCCTACTATCACAAATCACTCCTGTCACTCTTCTCCACCCACTCCACCCTGCCTGCACTCTTTTCTTTACTTCTCTAACACACTCTCCATTACTTTGCACTGTTGACCCCAGGTACCTGAACTTCTCCACCTTTTCCAGCTCTTCTCCCTGCAACCGCATCACTCCACTGCCCTCCCTCTCATTCACACACATGAACTCTGTCTTACTCCTACTGACTTTCATTCCCCTTCTCTCAAGCGCATATCTCCACCTCTCCAGGCTCTTCTCAACCTGCTCCCTACTCTCACCACAAATGACAATATCATCGGCAAACATCATAGTCCAGGGAGACTCCTGTCTGACCTCGTCCGTCAACCTGTCCATCACCACTGCAAACAGGAAAGGGCTCAGGGCCGAACCTTGATGCAGTCCAACCTTCACCCTGAACCAGTCTGTCGTACCTACTGCACACTTCACTGCCGTCACACTGTCCTCATACATGTCCTGCACCACCCTCACATACTTCTCTGACACACCTGACTTCCTCATACAATACCAGATTCAATTGTAAAATAATGGTTATATATTTATGTTTGGATGATGATAATGCTAAAACCTCAATGTAAAGCTTTGGTTATCAGAGGCAGATGTACATCAAGGTATGTTGGTGTGTGTGTGTGTGTGTGTGTGTGTGTGTGTGTGTGTGTGTGTGTGTGTGTGTGTGTGTGTGTGTGTGTGTGTGTGTGTAAGACAGTGATACCTTTACATAGCAAATATACTGTATGAAGTGCATAAGTAAGCAGGCCAGTGTTGACAAAATAACTCTTTTAGTCACAGCATGTCTTACACACATCTTTCACTCACCTCCACCTCTCACTGACTATAATTTATATAACTGTCCCAGCACACAGGTGTGATTCATGCCTGCAGACTTCATGCATGCTTCATTTAAACACTCATATGTTAATGTGCAGTATTAATTGACCAGCCAATGTCAACCTTTTCAAGATTTTATAGCTGAAAAAAAAATCGATGCTGTACCTTCTCTCCATTTGCGTTGCCCAATACATAACAGCCCATAATATGAATGAGATTTGGCTCAGGATTTCGCAAACTCATAAGCCGAGCCAGTTTCTTCCAGAACCTGCACACAAAGATTAAGAATTAATGACCGGGATTTTATTAGGTGTAACATAAGACTTATGTTGATCTCAATAATCCGTGCATTATATTTTTTGACTATTTCATAAGTACAGGATAAAACACGGTGTGATGCTTTTTTTTAATAGAAAAATACTCAGCTGTTAACACTCAAGGGTTTTATTCCTCGCATAGCAAAGCGATTTGTCACCAATTACACTTTTTAAGTGCTAAATCATCATAATTATGTTAGATGTCTTTAAAACTAATATATGCTGCAATTACATTGTACTCAGACTTCAGGTCATGCAGCTAAAAATTCCCAGGCAGCATCCACTTTTCCCACGTTCTCTGACATACACACAATAAAACACTTAAGTTCTTTATTAATTATATACTAGAAAATAGTAGATTTTGCTTGTTATGTAGATATTGTGTATAATATGGTTTGTAAGTTTAATCAACTTTCCGTTGATTTCAACCCAATAGTAGTAGCAAAAAAAAATAAAAATAATGCATAACAAATAATGTATTAGGATATCAATTTTAAGAGCAAACATAAACAAGTCAGCTGACTTATATACTGTTTCTTATACTGTATGTTCAAAAACCTTTAACAATAGTTACATAAACATGATTATGCACTTCTTCCAAAGGTGCTGGAGCATAATTAGATTGAATATGATGGGAAATAGTTCCTCTTTCTTCTGAATTTTAAATGCAAAGGATTGCAGCACTTGTTTCTGTTGAATTTATGGTAAAACACTACAAACAACTGTTCTTTCACCAGCTCCTTTTTTCTCTCTTCAATATAATAAGACAAAATGTTCAGCTTGTCATGTGACTGAAAAACTGAAAGCATAAACTCTGACTGTAACAAAACATTGGCAATGAAGGTTCTTTAATTTAAAAAAAAATAAATAACTAGCTGAATATCTAATAATGGAAAATTCACAGCATCAGTGTTTTATAACACTTTTATAAATTGATAAATTGATAATTATCTGGCTGTCAATCTGTCTTTTTAGATTTGCTGAATTATTTGCAAGTAAGCAATTATTTCACTTATTCAACTATGTTTACTATAACTAAGTTATTCTAGTTCTAGTTATTTAGTGCATTCATATCATGTCATAAATAAGTTAATGACAACATGAAAATTCTTCTACTCAGACCTGTTCATGTCCCTTATATTTAGAAAATAGTTTTTTCAGGTTAAAATAATAGTTTGGGCTGGAAGCTTCTTTAACTGCAAGCAGCTGCTGTTATTTTCATCTTAAATTTAGAAGTTTCCAAGCCACCAAATAGTCATTTATTTTAAGGCTGATGTGATAGCTGTCTGTCTGATGGTGAATAAGACTCACTGAATCATGTCCTCCTCTTTCTCCACTTTTGCAAATGTTGCCACTTTGTTTTTTAGGAGGTAGAGGTGCCCAGGTCCTCCCTAACAAATTATGAAAGAGTGATGTAGTTAAGCACAGTGTACACACACACACACACACACACACACACACACACACACCCACACACACACACACACACACACACACACACACACACATACACACTCACACAAACAACTACACAAACTTCTCACCTGACAGAAGATAAGCATGTTCCAGATTTTGCAGCCTTTTCTGTAGGCGGTAAGTTTCTTTTCAATCTCCTCTGAGATATACAGTTGATGGACAGAGAAAAAAAAAACAGAAATGAAAAAGCAATGCAACACAGAATACAGACACAGACAAGCAAACAAGAAGGAAATAAAAGACAGATAAAAACGATTCAGTTAGTCAGACAAGAGAGCTTCTTATAGTAAAACATCAAGCAGCTGATTAACAGGCCATAATTATTCTAACCCATATGGAAATCTGATATATGGCCATATATGAACATATTTGATGTATATAACCACATATAATGGTAGTTAGTATATGTTAACATATATGAACATATTTGGAGTTCTATTGTTTGCTTTAGACATATATTATATAGGAATATTATAGATAATATTATATTATCTTAGGAATCTCTGCTGCTGGAAGTATATCTGCCAAATGCATAAATGTATATGCAGGGGAATTAAATTATTCAGGCTCTTCTTCGAATAGAAGCAAACAATTAAAATAAGATTTATTAAAAATAAAAACGTTACACAAACACACTTAGTCGACTTAATGTACATATGTTACATATAATTACATTTTTTAAATATATGTGGCATATATGTACAACTATGGGAATTTACACTCACCCAGTATATCATCAAAAGTTGCATGCTCGTGGTCCTACATAAATCAACAGAAGAGTTTTTTAGAAAGAGAATATAGGCACTTACTGCGCAATATTTTTTGCTAATTATGACTGATTTATTTTAAACAGCAGAATAATCCTCACTTATTTTACATTCGAGTTCAGTAATGGCAGGCTTGCAAACACACGTCATTTACATTACTAGCACACCCTAAAAGCATAGAGCAGCATCAGAGCAGCAGTGCATTAGCATTACCAAAAGCATCTTTCATAACATGGAACACAAAAAGGTGCTTTGATCTGTAGGAATAAACAAATGTTGTGAAAGACTCACATAGAGGATGGGGATGATGGACGGGTCGTTCCTGCGTATGATGGTGGGCACATACTCCGCCTTGGGAACCTTGGATGAAATCAGCTACAAAGAAAACCCCAATAAGAAATAAACAAAAAACATCAAATAGACAGGAAATACATGATGAGGGTAATTGGCTGTAGGCAAACATGCTACAGCAGCTTGGGCTCATAGACAAATTGCTGGTGATGACCAACCATGTAAGGCATCTAGAAATTGAGTAACATTATACTCATTACACTATAGTTTTGTGATTCGTTGTACAGAAAGAGGTGCTGGACATCTATTTGGAAAACTAACCCTTAGGAAAACTCCACACATTAGTGATGCGAGTGCTAATTCTAGTGCTAACTGCTGGTGCTGTATTTTCATTATTCATGTAATTTCTAAGATCTCCATCATAAGAAATACCAGCCAGGTTGTGCTGTTACCAACAAAAAACAAAAAACAAAAGTGCAAGCAACATTAAACACTAAACTAATTAGAAATCTAATACAGATGTTGTTAGAGATTTATTTATAAAGTTTATAGAATGTAATGCAGCTATATGAGTTATGGCAAAGAATGATCTATGTCTAGTTAAAAATTCATGAGACAACAAACACAAAGTCTTAGCATGGAAGTTAAAACCTCAGAATCTGAGTGTAAAGATTTTTTTATTGCAAGATAAATGAAATGATTAAAGCACTGTTGCATTGGGTACAGATAAAATCCCAAAGCCAGGACTAATAACAGGCAGTTGAATGTCCTTTTGACTAATGTAAGAAACCATCAACTAAAGAGAAAAATAAAAATAATTTTGGAAAATGACGAAGGTCGCATTGTCAAAGATTATCTCGGGGAATGCAAACAAGCTTGCAGCCCTAGTGCTTTTCACATTTGTTTGCATTGTCTGTGTATAATTCATGTATATAAAAATACACCTTTGTATCCAACATGTCTCCTAATGTATTGACTTATCTGCTATGTAGCAAGCTGTTGTTTATTGTTTCGATTCTTTGGTTTCCATGTGTTGTTTTGGCTTCTCGTTTTTGCCTGTGCCACAGTCTAGTTGCCTTCGAAGTTATGGTTTGGACTGTTTGCCTGTTTACACTTCAATTCAATACATTTTTATTTGTATTGCGCTTTTAACAATGGACATTGTCTCAAAGCAGCTTTACACATATAATGTGATAATAAAGAATGAATAAGATTGTTTTTTATAACTGTAAGTTTGTCCCTAATGTGCAATCCGCTGGTGACTGCGGCAAAGAAAAACACCCTGAGATGGCATATGTAATAAACCTTGAGAGGAACCGGACTCAAGAGGGAACCCATCCTCATGTGGGTGGCGCTGAATGTCCACAAAGGGGGCGTTCAATTCAAACCCGGACTTTAAATTTTACAGGTATAAAAATTTATGCTAGCATGGCAGGACTACACGCAGTAGTAAGTTGTTAGTGTGTCCCATTACTGATAGGTGGTGCACATGTCACGGGTTAGTGCATGAATGGAACAGCGTGTGATGATCAAGTTTCTTGTGAGGCATAAAACCCACAGATATCTACAGATGACTTCAAGCACAGTATGGTGATGAATCGCACAGCTGCAGTAGGACATTTGAATTGTGTAAACATTTCAAAAATTGCTGTACATCCGTCAGTGATGATCCCGTTCCCTGATGACGAAGTAAAGCAGGCAGTCCTTGGATGATTCCAGCGTACTGACAAATCTTTCTATACCAAATCTTTCCAGGCATTTGTTAAACTCTGGGAAGGGTGTATACATGTAAATAGTATGTCGAAAAATAATGCAGTCTCCTTGAAATTTGTTCTTTAATTTTATGAACTTAAAGGTCCCAGTTTGACTTGAATGACCCTCGTATTATAATAAGCGTTCTTCCCCAGCACTTGCATCCATTAGAGTTTGTAAGTTTAGCATTACATAGCAGGTGGACATCACAGAAGAGAACCTAAACACTGTCAAGCTGAGGTATTTTGATTATGAAACATATCCAGTTTTTATATTTGTCTAATATATGATCACACAATATAATGCTTACAATTGTGCATGTACATCTACAGTGAGGAAAATAAGTATTTGAACACCCTACTATTTTGCAAGTTCTCCCACTTAGAAATCATGGAGGGGTCTGAAATTGTCATCGTAGGTGCATGTCCACTGTGAGAGACATAATCTAAAAAAAAAAATCCAGAAATCACAATATATGATTTTTAAACTATTTATTTGTATGACACAGTTGCAAATAAGTATTTAAACACCTGTCTGTCAGCTAGAATTTTGACCTTCAAAGACCTGTTAGTCTGTCTTTAAAATGTCCACCTCCACTACATTTATTATTCTAAATTTGATGCACCTGTTTGAGGTCGTTAGCTGCATAAAGACACCCGTCCACCCCATACAATCAGTAAGAATCCAACTACTAACATGGCCAAGACCAAAGAGCTGTCCAAAGACACTAGAGACAAAATTGTACACCTCCACAAGGCTGGAAAGGGCTACGGGGAAATTGCCAAGCAGCTTGGTTAAAAAAGGTCCATTGTTGGAGCAATTATTAGAAAATGGAAGAAGCTAAACATGACTGTCAATCTCCCTCGGACTGGGGCTCCATGCAAAATCTCACCTCGTTGGGTCTCAATGATCCTAAGGAAGGTGAGAAATCAGCCCAGAACTACACGGGAGGAGCTGGTCAATGACCTGAAAAGAGCTGGGACCACCGTTTCCAAGGTTACAGTTGGTAATACACTAAGACGTCATGGTTTGAAATCATGCATGGCACGGAAGGTTCCCCTGCTTAAACCAGCACATGTCCAGGCACGTCTTAAGTTTGCCAATGACCATTTAGATGATCCAGAGGAGTCATGGGAGAAAGTCATGTGGTCAGATGAGACCAAAATAGAACTTTTGGGTCATAATTCCACTAAACGTGTTTGGAGGAAGAAGAATGATGGGTACTATCTCAAGAACACCATCCTTACTGTGAAGCATGGGGGTGGTAGCATCATGCTTTGGGGGTGTTTTTCTGCACATGGGACAGGGCGACTGCACTGTATTAAGGAGAGGATGACCGGGGCCATGTATTGCGAGATTTTGGGGAACAACCTCCTTCCCTCAGTTAGAGCATTGAAGATGGGTCGAGGCTGGGTCTTCCAACATGACAATGACCCGAAGCACACAGCCAGGATAACCAAGGAGTGGCTCTGTAAGAAGCATATCTAAGTTCTGGCGTGGCCTAGCCAGTCTCCAGACCTAAACCCAATAGAGAATCTTTGGAGGGAGCTCAAACTCCGTGTTTCTCAGCGACAGGCCAGAAACCTGACTGATCTAAAGAAGATCTGTGTGGAGGAGTGGGCCAAAATCCCTCCTGCAGTGTGTGCAAACCTGGTGAAAAACTACAGGAAACGTTGTTTTAATTGCAAACAAAGGCTACTGTAACAAATATTAACATTGACTTCCTCAGGTGTTAAAATACTTATTTGCAGCTGTATCATACAAATAAATAGTTAAAAAATCATACATTGTGATTTCTGGATTTTTTTTTTTTAGATTATGTCTCTCACAGTGGACATGCACCTACGATGACAATTTCAGACCCCTCCATGATTTCTAAGTGGGAGAACTTGCAAAATAGCAGGGTGTTCAAATACTTATTTTCCTCACTGTATTTGGGGTGAGGGTGTGTCAATAAATATGTGTCTTTGTGACAGAAAATAAGTACGGTATAATTAGATACTCACCATGATTTTTGGAGGAATGAAGTCATCCCCTTCACAAGCAAGCCGCTCCAGCTCTTTCTCCTCTTCCCAGTCTACATCATCATACTCTCCCTCATCCAGAGGGCCTGAGGACACCTGAAGATCTCCACCTGAGACAGAGCACCAGAGAAAGCAAGACACAGACAAAGACAGACGAGGATAGAGACAGACAGAGAGAAGATAAATAAAAAAAACCCTGTAACCTGTGATTTTCCAGCCCAGTGTTACGGCATTTCGTGATATAGTCACAAAATGTAATCTATTAATTCATGTTCATAGACACAAATTTCCCTCTTCATGTCACTGAGGATGACTTTTTTGTGTAATGTATTTCAGTAGGATGTATTTTTGGTGCCTCTACCAAAGTTTTCTTTTTGCCACTGGATATCACAGACGCTGTATTGTTTTTTTTTCTCGTTTGTTATTGATTTTTCTTAATCTTCAAATATTTAAGCAGGAGATTTTATCCTTGATTTTATTGCTTTATATTCGGTAAGATACTCGCTATTATAAACCATCGTTAGTGGTTCCTTCTAGTCAAAATACAGAACATATATTTTCTGGGTAATTAAGGAGACTGCGTTTTTTTTATAGACACACACAGTATACAGTTATATAACTGTATATCCCTAACCCTATCTGTATATACTGTATGTTCTGCCTTATTCTCTGTTAAAAATGGGGAATAAACCTTTGGCATTACCTTTGGCATTTCTCTCAGCATTACCCATGGTCCTCTGCCTCCGTAGCTATGGAGACGGAGCCAGACGTAAAAATAGTGAAATTCGTGTCCATGAACCTAATAAAAGTTTGTGACTATGTCACAAAATGGCGTGAGATTTTCTGCAGGCTTTTTGCTCATTAAATCTCATCGTTTTTTTGGAGCCTTCTATGTCTGAAAAAATAAAAACAAATGCAAAAGAAGACAACTTACTCCAGAAAACTGGACCAGATACTATTCAGGATTGAAAATCAAACCCTGAAATAAGGATGCTAGCCAAGTTCATTACAAGGCAACACTGATTTTTAAAAAGAATCACAATGTATACATTTTCTATGTATAGTAAAAGTTACAACTGCACCTTGAAGCAAAAAATTATAATTAATTATAATAATTATTATTATTATTATAAAATCAGCAAAGCAAACACCAAAGTAATCACTCCTGTTCTTTATTTTATAAAACACACAGACAGATGGAGCATGTAGATGAGATATGAAATTACACGTAAATACACATACACATACATACATACACACAGGGTAGAAACAGACAGAAGCTGCCACACTGAGGTGTGACACACACACACACACACACACACACACACACACACACACACACACACACACACACACACACACACACACGACCTGCTACAAAAGCTTCAGCATGAAAGATGGACTATATGAAGTATGAAAAAGCTCCTGTTCATGCTTTTGTACACACGCTTCTGAACATTTTTTTTATTTTTTTCTGGTTGCTGTGTGTAGTTGAGTGTGTGCACACTCACTGTCTCTGGAGTCGTGAAGCGAGTCTGGCTTGATGGGGGTGGGGTCACTCCAGGAACGACTGAAGCTCTTCGTTTTGCGATCGGCGAATGCTAATAATGGAGCGGAGGAGGAGAGCATCACACACACTGCCTTTCACAGTGCGTCCGTACACACACACACCACTCATCTGGCAGGATCCCACTGTTGTCGGTACAACTGCGAGAGTGATGCACCCTGATAGGACTTCCTATCAAGCTGTCAGGCTTTTTAGATGGCTTCTTGGAATTTACATCCAAACTCTTAGGATTTGTTAAACAACATAAAAGCTCTATTTACGTACAGGTGCAAGTGTGGCTTAGTGAAATACTAACATGGCATAGTAGAGTTTTGACCTTACTCAGGGAAGTGGAAAACCCAATTTTAGATACCATACATCTATTTTCTCTATCACTTATACTACAAAGGATCTATTGAATTTGGACAGGATGGCAACCAATCAGAGGACAAGCACACCCACTTATCCAGGACAATCACACACTCAAGCTCAAGCTACAGAAGCTTGGGAAATGCCAGTCATAATCAGTCTATTTTTTATTTTTGGACTGCGGGGACCCTCCAGCATGTGGAGAACATGCAAAGTCCATGCACACAAGGACAACGCCCTCCAAAGCTTGAAAACTTCAAGCAACCGTTTTACTTCTGACTGTTACAAAGCATTAAACTGAATACTTCTTTTAAAAATGCTGAATAATATCAACAATAATATAAATCTGTGCATCTATGATTCAATAGTGCTTCTGCACATAAGAAAACGAATAAAACATCTGTTGCATCAGCCAATAAAGAATTATTAGGACACAAAGGGAAGCTAAAATGAAAGAAAATGAGCAGAGATGGCATAACTGGATTTCTCAGCACACCGAACCACTGCTTTTTACACAGCTTAAGGTCAAAGTACCAAATTGTTCTTAAAATACAAGGAATTTATCTGCCACACCCACCTATACTTATTTGCACCTTATTCTTTGGTCGCATTATGATTACAAAAAAATAGGCCCCTCAGTTTGGTGTAAGGAAGAAAAAAATAATGTTCATGACAGAAAATAAATGACTTGTATTTATTTTCAGAATTACATTTCCATTCAAGCAACATGTAATCCGAATGACAACAATCCACAGACATACACACACACCCCACAAACGCATTACTCACTCTGAGCCTTCATCCTCCTGCTGCCCACCATCCGCAGGTGCTTCCGGAAGTTTCTGAAGTGCAGAGGATTCGGTGAGGACGAGAAGGTTGAAGAAAAAGAGAGATGAGAGAACAGAAAGAACAGTAACACCAACATACATGGAGAGGAGACAGAAGCAGAGGAACATTTAAAGATGATTCATTCGAATGCGGTCCAGTCACTCATGATTAATGCAGGAGAACGAGTGTTTGAAGTTACGGAACAGCATCAAATCTGAGTTGCATTTATAGCATTCAGTAATCAGCTCAAATTCTGATTACAGCCATATTAATAGCAACAATTTCAGTGACTTTAGTCGGTAAATTATTCGCATGGGAAATTAACGGATTTAAGATACCTGGTTTAGAGCGCACTCAGTTCAATTCAAATTTATCGGCATAGCATATTTAATGTATTGTCACACATCAGTACAAAGCAGAAATACAGAATTAGGTTTAGAGCCTAAATGGGAGCCTAAAAAGGGAAATAAGTGAAATGGAAAAGTTTGTAAGAGGAAGAAACCAGACTCAAAATGAAACCCATTCACTTTTTAACCTTTAATAAGCACATCCTGGTGTAGAAAGAAACAGTTTGTGGTTCTGACTTCAATGCAAAAGTGATCTTACCTTTACAGACATCACAGACTATTCTGACTGACATTTCAACAACAGAAGCACTTTGGCAATGTTTGGCAAAAGTGGTGAGATTTACAAAACTGTTTCTTCATAGCTGAAAGTAAATAAATAGATTTTGGGGGTTGGAGCGATCTTTTTGTTCATGCTGTGTGGTAGCTAACAATATCGCTTTCAAAAATATGACAAGACCCATGGTGCATTCAATCACAAAAGTAGATGAAAGGTTCTTAACAATAATCTATAAAATACCCAGCATTTTTTGTTTCGAAGGAAATCTCAGAACGCCAAATCCTTCAGTTTTACAAAGCAATTTACTTATACAGTACAAATCACAGGATTTCCATGAGATTAGGCAGTGTTCTTTTACACACGAATCTTCTTGAAAGGATTTTTTTTTTTTTTAGTATTTTGAATAAAATAATAATTTTTTATTATAATATGATACATAATAATCTTTTGGCACAGTAATAAGTATGCATTGTCCAGATCCATTCTGTTCACCATGTCTTGGTTTTATAAGTGCTTTCTTTCAACATTGCCTGGCAGGTGTAAATAAATAATGCACACATACAGAAGCACACTTTTCCCTAGTGAGTCCTGATCTTCATCAAAACAAGCCTGTTTTCTCTATTTTTCTCATATCTTTTGTACCATTCTCTGGTATTTTTGCCTTTTTTTAATACAGCTTCTGTAAGTGTGTTCTGCAACATGAACAATGTACAACACATCATTATACACAGAGAGAGACAAGTCTGCATCCTACATACATACAAAAAGGTAGATATACCCAGAGCGGTGACCAATTAACTACAATAATTCCCTGTTCTGACATTGTTCCCAGAAATGTAATGTTTATGTATTTCTATTAGAATTTTTTTATTTAGGTAAATCTTCTGTAGGTTGGGGAGGTGGATATGTAAGATGAAGTTTTTACAGGTAAATGATCATTGGTGTGCTGTGGTCCAGCATAAAGTTTAGTTAGTGTTACTAACGTTATATTTTGATAAAAATTCTTTATTCCTATCTTTTATTTATTTAGTCTTTTGTTACATGTTGTGGAATAACATGACATGGTCCTGATGATCCTGATATTGTTAATGTTAAAAGCTATTCTTTTCTTCTAGGGAAAACTTACACTGACTGTAACTGAAGACTCCTAAAATGTTACATACATTTCTATTGACAGAAAAAGTCAACATATTAAAATCATACATTTTCTTTGCAAAATAACATCTGATTTTTAATCGCTTGTATACTATGTAGGTCATGTCCGATCTAAGTTCCTTGGATATAGTTACAATTGTTACTAGAGAAACAATAGCATTAATATAAGCTACAGTTGGAATTACGGTCAGACCTACCATTAAATTCATTTGATAATTAACCTTACTTATTATTTTCTGATTATTATAAGAGTATTAACATAATTTCTAGACCTAATTCTAAAAATTTCTAGAACTAATTTCTAAATAGGTTGCTATATGATGTAAGCAAACTGCTCGGCCAGGAGACGGAAATGAAATAGTAATCACGACACTGCAGCTCTGCACAGCAGTCGAGTATGAGTATGAGTAGCTCATTACTTCTTCCAGCATGAATGCTCTTAACTATAGTGGTGCTGACATCCTCGTGTCCTAATGCATTTCCCTTTATTGTTGATGGATATATACGCAGGACAGGTTCCGATAGCGTAGCACTGCTCTTCCTCCAACTCAGCCAGGGTTATTAATTCTTCCTTTCTTTACCACTGTTAGAAATCATGATAGGTGATGAGTAGCACGGATCTTGAACACATTTCAAAAATAGAATGTTCCTCAAAAAAGGAAGGTATTTTAAGAAAGAGATTTTAATTATACGCTCTAATGATCTGTCTGTGGCTGTGAAACAAAGTGTGAGTGTTTAAAAAAGAGAGATGACTCAGTCTCTCTGCGTGAGCGTGTCTGACGTTCATTGTTTGCTACTGTAAAGTCGAAATAAAGACAGCTTTACTTACACACACATATTCAGATGACATGGATTTTAGTTGGATAGTTCAGTGTGTGTCTGTATGCATGTTGAAATTGTGTATTGCGCTACGATGAATGTTCTAGCGTCTACCCAGAAAAGAAAAAAAAAACAACACGAAAAACAAATCTTGAATTATAGTATCTACATTGTCTTATGTCATGGATAGTTTTTAACATTTCTAGAAGCAAGAACAACAGTACCAACGACGGTTATATATAAAAATTCACAGAATTGTATGAAGAAGAGGCTAGGGCTGATTTCTTCCTAATCCAGACTGTGATTGCACACAGTAAACCACTCCCTAGAATGGACCTATTATTTATTCTATTAATAAGGCCTTGGAGGAGAAAATGAACTGAGTGCTAAAATCTTAGATATTCTTTTTAATAGTAAAGTTACACAGTTGAGTGCATAGATAGCTCTATGCATAATCTAAGTGTAAATTCTCTCTGTCAAACAGAGGTTACCTAACCAGCCCAGGTACAAAAGCAGGCCAACTCTTTTGTGAATAAAAAGACCTCAAAGACAAACCGGAGAAATTTACCCCCTCTGCCTGGAATTTTAACAAAATACACCTTTTCCTATACTGGACAGTTGAAGGTGTTGAGCCCTGTAAAAAAGCACCAGCACTCTCTCGTCACCTTTAGACACATTGTTAGCACTCTGTCACTTCACTCTTCACTCAGATCATCCTTCATACTCCATACTATATTCCATACAATTTGTAGTTCCCTTTTGCACATTTAAATACATTTGTACTGTTTTGAAATAACACCTTATCTTTATACAATCTATTTTTATCTTATTTTAAATGTATAGTTCCTCTTATTTAATGTACAATATTCTGAGAAACCGACCAGGTTTACATTACACTGCAAGTTGTATTCTCTATAAAACTATGTTTGTGTTCTGAAAATCTTTAATCTTGAATCATCCAAAGAGCAGGTTGGGCAGAGGCCCATAATATACAGTACCCTTACTACAAATGTTAATCTTTATCAAATACACCTCAATATATTTTACATACACTGGAGACACCAACTTTTGAGTGACCAAAAAAAGTATTTAATTTAGTTTATTTGTATAACACTTGTAAACAATAGACATTGTCACAAAGCAGCTCTACACTAATTAATTAGGAAAACACATTTTAAATGTATACAGTTTGTCCCATAACTATATCCACATACACTTTAACTGATATTAGCTAATTATTTATTTATTTGCTTATTTGTCTTGATGTTGGAGTAGTATGTATAGCACCCTAGAGGAACTACAGTTAACAGAGGCTCATGCTCATTCTCTATTAACCTCATTAGTGGAAAAGGAGCAGCAAACATGACAGTTAATGTTAATTTAAGTAACATTACACACATTTCAAATCTAAGAACAAAGTACAGAATATTAAATCTTAATGGTCTTCACAACAAATATTTAGAAAATGATCAGGAATTAAACAAAGGCACTCCTGAGACCTCTTGTGCCATTATTGGCTCATTTATTTTTGCTGCATTGAATAATATACACTGTGAATGTGAAAGTGTATACAGTGGCAAGAAAAAGTATGTAAACCTTTTTGGATTTTTCAAGGTTTTCTGCATAAACTTGCCAGAAAATGTAAAAATTCTTCTTGAGACTGTATATATATAAAATTCAATTAAATTTAATAAATGTTTATTTGTATTGCACTTTTAACAATAAACATTGTCTCAAAGCAGTTTTACACAGATATAAATAGTCTTCTGATACAATTCATTCAAATTTACAATCATAATGATTGTATAATAATATTAAATGTTTAATGCAATTCAACATGTCTGTGTTCATGGAAGCTGTCTACCAATCTTTAATATTTAAAGATATCATACAGAAATGCCATTCTATGCATAATATAATATACCCAATTGTTAAATTCTTGGTCATTTCCTCACCAGTGACTTTTTAAGATCTTAAAAGATGTTTAAAGCTTAATATTTTGACGTTTTTGGCTTTGGCTCCCATTGTTTCTTTACCTAGGAGTGTACAAGTAAATTGAAGTTGGCTTAAACAAAAAAGAATCTATAAGCGGGCAGATAAACTGTCCAGAATGAACTTCTGATAAACATATACTGTACATATGTATTTATAGGTCCTTGTTTAATGTTTTTCCTGGAATATACATAAGGTATTTAGTGGAGTAAAAAATCTTAAGGCATTAAGTTTGAATATATATACAGTGAGGAAAATAAGTATTTGAACACCCTGCTATTTTGCAAGTTCTCCCACTTAGAAATCATGGAGGGGTCTGAAATTGTCATCGTAGGTGCATGTCCACTGTGAGAGACATAATCTAAAAAAAAAAATCCAGAAATCACAATGTATGATTTTTTAACTATTTATTTGTATAATACAGCTGCAAATAAGTATTTGAACACCTGAGAAAGTCAATTTTAATATTTGGTACAGTAGCCTTTGTTTGCAATTACAGAGGTCAAACGTTTCCTGTAGTTTTTCACCAGGTTTGCACACACTGCAGGAGGGATTTTGGCCCACTCCTCCACACAGATCTTCTCTAGATCAGTCAGGTTTCTGGCCTGTCGCTGAGAAACACGGAGTTTGAGCTCCCTCCAAAGATTCTCTATTGGGTTTAGGTCTGGAGACTGGCTCGGCCACGCCAGAACCTTGATATGCTTCTTACAGAGCCACTCCTTGGTTATCCTGGCTGTGTGCTTCGGGTCATTGTCATGTTGGAAGACCCAGCCTCGACCCATCTTCAATGCTCTAACTGAGGAAAGGAGGTTGTTCCCCAAAATCTCGCAATACATGGCCCCGGTCATCCTCTCCTTAATACAGTGCAGTCGCCCTGTCCCATGTGCAGAAAAACACCCCCAAAGCATGATGCTACCACCCCCATGCTTCACACTAGGGATGGTGTTCTTGGGATGGTACTCATCATTCTTCTTCCTCCAAACACGTTTAGTGGAATTATGACCCAAAAGTTCTATTTTGGTCTCATCTGACCACATGACTTTCTCCCATGACTCCTCTGGATCATCCAAATGGTCATTGGCAAACTTTAGACGTGCCTGGACATGTGCTGGTTTAAGCAGGGGAACCTTCCTTGCCATGCATGATTTCAAACCATGACGTCTTAGTGTATTGCCAACAGTAACCTTGGAAACGGTGGTCCCAGCTCTTTTCAGGTCACTGACCAGCTCCTCCTGTGTAGTTCTGGGCTGATTTCTCACCTTCCTTAGGACCCCACGAGGTGAGATCTTGCATGGAGCCCCAGTCCGAGGGAGATTGACAGTCATGTTTAGCTTCTTCCATTTTCTAATGATTGCTCCAACAGTGGACCTTTTTTCACCAAGCTGCTTGGCAATTACCCTGTAGCCCTTTCCAGCCTTGTGGAGGTGTACAATTTTGTCTCTAGTGTCTTTGGACAGCTCTTTGGTCTTCGCCATGTTAGTAGTTGGATTCTAACTGATTGTATGGGGTGGACAGTTGTCTTTATGCAGCTAACGACCTCAAACAGGTGCATCTAATTTAGGATAATAAATGAAGTGGAGGTGGACATTTTAAAGGCAGACTAACAGGTCTTTGAGGGTCAGAATTCTAGCTGATAGACAGGAATCTATGATTCCTAAGTGGGAGAACTTGCAAAATAGCAGGGTGTTCAAATACTTATTTTCCTCACTGTATGTATATATATATATATATATATATATATATATATATATATATATATATATATATATATATATATGGAGCTTTATTATGGAGTGTGTTTTATGGCCAATGTGCACCAGGATCTAAATGTATAGTTTGTGTGTGGATGTGTACAAGGCTCTACAAAACTCAAAGCTAGTTTTATCACTCAGATCTCAGAACGTCTGAAGACATTGCACTTCTAGAAAGCTACCAAATCAAGCTCACATAAAAAAGCATGTACAATGTTCAATAAAACATACAACTACTTATAGGCACACTTCAACAAGTCACAACACACACACACACACACACACACAAACAAGTGCCAGCCAATAATAGTGTCTGATAAAGCATTCAGCAGTTCAGTGACCAATTACCAAAAAAAAAGGTGTTTTATTCCTCCAGAGTACACAATCATTCCCTTATTCTGTTTTTTGAGTGACTCAGCAAATAACACTTATCTTATAGATCAGCACATCACCTGCATGAACAAATTTTACTGTCAGACATTAACATTAGCTCTTTTTTTCCATTACTGTCTTGTGGCAAGAAACAAAGAGGCACTTTGTGGAAGTGGAGTGGCACTAATCACTTGCCAGAGGGAATTCATTTACAATCGCAGAGCTCGACTTATGAGGCATTGTGGCACAAATGTTCTGGTTAAAAGAAATCAACAGACATTTCCTTGTTTCTGTATTGTTATGAATTAACTTTTTTTTTAATTATTAGTTAGAAAATACACCTTGGTGTACAGTATTGTTGATGGAACAAAAGCTAGAAACCATTAAAACATTAAACCATTAAAAAGCAACAATTCTAACACTATGAGACAACCAAGTACACCAAATCTTTACCCTGCAACATTTCATTATTTTGCATAAACACAAAAAAAAAAGAAAAATGTTAATGTAAATATTCCTGATATTGTGTTATCTTGTGTTATTTTTTTGCATTTAGTTTTTTTATACATTAAAAATATTTTGTTAAACAATAAATGCATTAGATATAATAGGACTTTTTTATTATTACCAATTACAAGCATCTCAGCATATCCAATTTATAAATTATTCATCATTCTTGACAAAATTTGCTAAAAAGTGAAATCAAACTTATGTGAAATTAAAATTACATATAGAATTCCGGGACTTGTTATTTTGCACAATATTCTGTCCAAATCCTTTGGTTACTGTTAAATCTATTTTTGATTGCTGCTACTGCTGAATTGCACAAATTCTGTTTACATTTTTCTGTTTACACTGCACCTTATTCTGTTACGACAGGTTTTACTGGCGGAGCTATTTCTATTTTTTTAATTTTATATTTTGTGTATTGTGTATTGTCCTGCACTGTCCTGTGTTGTCTTGCACAGTCTTGTGTTGTCTTTTGCACTGTTTGCACCAGCTGCACACATGCACTTTATGTGGCGAGGATCTTAGTTCTCGGCCCTGTGTTCTTCTGTTCTGTACTGTTTGTTTTATGTTGTTCTATGTAGCACCTGGGTTCAGGAGGAACGTTGTTTCATTTCACTGTGTACTGCATCAGCTATATATGGTTGAAATGACAATAAAAGCTTCTTGACTTGACTTGACTTGAAACTACAAATTAGACCTAATACAGATTAAAGCACAATATTGTCCTTTTACAGTTTTTCTCAGTTGCTTTGGAGCTTTTCTTGAGATTCTTAAGATTTGCAAACCAGTAAGTGCATTCTCAAAACAATTTTTGCAAACAGCACAAAACATAGGATTTCTTGCAAAAGTAAGTATTTGTGTCAATGAACATGTCATTCCAATTAAAATGAAAATTCCTTTGTCATTGTTTACAAACAAAATCATAAAAATGTTTAGTTATGTTGTCAGTATGATGCTGCACAGTTTCAGGATTTCTTGATATAAACTATGGCTTTGATTACAGTGACAAAATGCACAAAAAAATCACTTCCTTCTGTATGGCATCTATGAATTTCAGCAGCACAAATTCATTTATTTGATTGCATATTTTATTTATATTGATTCACACTTTTACTCTACTATACAGGAGTT